>NC_092421.1:83350895-83660620 GCF_040894005.1 Engystomops pustulosus
TTTCATTATTCGAACACTTGTTAGTTTCTGCAAAGAGGAAAAAGCGATGAAGTATTTTAGGAAAGAATATACATGGCTGAACTAAAATGCATGAAAAACACCAAAGCAATGACCTCTCCTAAGGACGGTAGGAAAGTGTTGATGCTCTCACAGTGGATGCCGGTGCTCATAGTATAGGGGCAATTCATATCTATCATAGGTAGGTCATGTCATATATCATGGAATAAGACATGTTTCGTACAGCAGCATTAGTATTAAGCAGGGATCTCTGCTTTCTCTAGACACAGAAGGTTTAATATCCACCAGACACGTACTAGGCCTCGGGACACCACACGAGTCAACTTGTGGGGTCAATACTGCTTGTTGGTGCAGGTCTGCCTGCTACAAGGTAAACCTTAAATACAGCTGCCAGTTCATAGAAAAGCCGTCATCTGTAATGACTGCCCTGGATTGTGTGTATCACTAATAGCAGAAAGGGCAGTAGAATTGTAACATGTAAAGTACAGTCACACTTAAAGGGAACCTGTCACCAGACTTTACCCCATTAAACTAGCAGCCCCCTCAGGCTGGGGATGAAATGTCCTTTCTAGAAATCCCTCTTTAATGTGAAATATCACCTGTTATCTATAATAAAATCTCCAAAGTCATGTGAAAATGAGCAGAGACGAGTCATATTTGTCTGAGATCAGTCTGAGATCAAGTTTAAAGGCTTCTTTTGCCCCTATTTTTGGTTGTATAGGACTCAGGAACATAATTCCGGTGTCATATTAAAGATTTTAATCACATCTTTCAGGATTGAGGTTATGTAAGCTACATAACTGGAGGTACAAAACCCAAAACACACAGAGTGATATGGTCCAACAAATACATTTTCATTTAGATAATTCAATTTAAAAGCCAAACAATATATAAAAACAAATCAAGAATAGGACTCCAAATAGTTATATTGCCGTCTAACCAATGGTGCATACAGGAGTATACAAATAACCATATAAATGCATCATGCATCTTAGTAATTTTATAAATGGGTGGTAATTCCTGGAAACAGAATTATCAATGTATCAAACAGTAACAAGGATCAATGTCCATATATATTTAAATAATCATAGTATCCCTATAATAACATCATTGCACATACCCATAGTAGACACGCGCGTTTCGCGTTACCTCCGCTTCCTCAGGGGGTACAATCGCAATATGTGAGCTGCAGATAAAAATCCACTTCTCCCCTTTTTTTTTTTTTTCTAATTGTCTGTATATGCTGTTCTGTAGATCATCAAACCACATACCTGATGTGATCTGAAACATGAGATTCTAATCTTTAATATGAAACCAGTAGCATGTTCCGAGGTCCTATAGAACCAAAGATCTGAAGTGATGCTCCCCTGCAGCTTCTAAACTTGACTCATCTGAGGCAACATATGACTCTTCTCTGCTCATTTTGCACATGACTGCATGCAGGAGATTTTTATAGGTAAAGAGGTGGGATTTCATACCCAACCTCAGAGGGGAGATTTTGGGTATAATCTTTAAGATACATATCTTATGGTATATGGTTGATGTGGAGCCTATAAAGTTATATTAGAGGCCAGGAACTCTAGAGAGTTGTCTATATAAAACCCCCAACCCAGGGCTTAGAAAAGACTGTTTAACGAACATTGTGTACACGTGAAGACCCCTTTATAACAATCTGCAAAGAGTTTTATTGTCATGAAAACGCGTTTACTGTTGGCATAGAGCGTCCCACACTTCACACGTTCCCCGTGAGCACTCTATACACCCACGTTTTCACATATTCTCCCCGTTATTCGCACTCTGCGTTTTGCAGCGCGCACAATGCAGCCCTTGACAATGTGGTTGAGCCGCTTGCATTTGGCATCTGCCTTTATTGGCTCTAATACATCTGGAGAGAAAGAAGTGCACACAAGTATATGGAAAGTTACCTGGCAACCTCCATAAAGCAGCGACACAGGTAGAATGATGTCACATAGCTGCAGGAGGCCTACTGTGTCATGTAATAGCAGTAATTGTAGGGAATGTCCTGCCTGGACCTCCCCCTTCCATCATCCTATTAGGATATATGGACATCATAGTGATACCTCTGCACCCCCTTCTATGAGCCAGAGCACCACTGTGCAGTATTTACTACAACCTTGTGTTCAATCACTTCTTTGTACTAAAAGAAGAGCTCATTGTACAGAGCTAAGGGCACAGCAGTGTGAGGACATTCCCCCCGAGCACTTGGAGAAGATGCATTCCAGTAATATAAATGGATATATCACAGTCCTGCTGCTACTAACAGCATACACAGCGGTATGATTACACAGATCTCCAGACACAACACTGGATGCAAACTGCAGATTTCCTTTATACATTAGTGACGTGTAAAACATGTCTACACTTTTCCTTTACTAATAGCAGTATCTTTCTTACTTTAAACTCTTGTTCCAGACCAACTTTTTCGAAGTGCGGTGCCGGACTGTAAAGCGACTGAAGATGTTTCTCCAATGAGGCCACATCGAGCTCTGTGTCACCATAGAGGTAGTATTCTAGTAAGGCTTGGTAAATGAATGAATACTGCATCTAACAGAACGATAGAAAATCACATTGACCATAGAATGATGAATATATACAATATTATCTACTGGATATTTGAAACAAGAAGCTCCAAATCCCCTCTGTAAATTTCTTTGTACCTGCAGTCACCAGCAGAGGGAGCTGAGGAGCTTACTGCATAATGTTTATACTATGAATACAATGAACAATAGTAAGTAGTATGCCCCAAGTATTGACAAGGAATTCTTCTGTCATCTCTGTACATAGGTGATCTGGAGCTCTATATGAGAAATGTATATGTAATTAGCACTGACTTTTTAACGTAAAAAAGACCTTTCACTCCCTCACATATTCGGGGACCAAAATGTAAGGGCTCCCTCGCAGATTCAGGGGCACTTTGAATTTTTTTTCTAGGCCCTACACTTGCTGAGATATCAGTCCCAGTATCAGATCGGTGTAATCCTCTCTACTGTCAAAGAGGAGGAGCTGGAGCAGAGGAGAGGGTGTGTGTTATGATAATCTTCTCTTACACTGAGATACTGAGAAGATTATGATAACACAAGCCTCTTGCTCCAGCACCTCCTCTTTGACAGTGGAGAGGATTACAATAGTCAGATAATGGGACTGATATCTTGGCAAACGCGGGGGCTAGAATAAAATTCTGTGAGGTGGTGAAAGGTCCTTCCTAAAGGGAACCTGTCAAGAATAACAGATACAATATACCATACTCACTCGGCCCCCCCTTCCCCTGTGTCTCTGTTTAAAAGTGAATTGCAGACTCCCCCCCACCCCCCGACCAGTAAAAGTGTTCCCCCGGACATTTCTTGCATGTGTGTATCTAGGCCCTGGCCACAGTTTGCAGTTTCCCACACAGGGCTGACTGCTACATACAGCAAGCAGTGAGCGGGAGATGACAGGTCCTCTTTAAAACAAAGAGGCGTGGCCCACTGCCAGCCTGGGACTCTTCTCTTCAGAGGTTGACTCATCTCTCCTCATCTGCATATCAGAAAAACCGCTGCAAATAAAGAGGACCTGTCACCCTGAAAAACGGCATTAGGAGCTCTTACTAAAGTGAGCGGCTCCTAGTGCTATAACAGTCCCAGCAGTGTTACACTGCTAGCGTTATCGGAGACGTCCGATAACGCTAACAAACACAGCTGCGCTGTACACTGGAAACGCCGGACCGTTCTCAAAGCGGTGTGGCATATTCATGAGGGGCGGGATTGGGGGCGGTGATTGCGGCACGACGTGCGGCAGTCACTGCTGGACTATGGAGCAAGCGTGTGTGTGGGGGGGAGGGGGCTAGGGGGTTTCGGGGAAGAGGCAGCGCCTAGGACTACTCCCTCATGAATACGCCGGACAGCTTTGAGAGCCCCAAAAATAATATATAAATAATATAGGCAGGGAAAATTGTGAAAATGCCAACATGCATCTCACATACATGATGATTCCAGCCAAAGGTGTGTGTGTATATATATATGACAGATATATAATAAATGGGTCACATTGTTCCCAGTTTTCTTACATCGGTTTGAACCATTTGGGGCCGCTGACCGCGGATCTTCAAAACGAAATTGAAAACGTCCACCTTCTTTTCTTCATTCATCATATCTATGATAGCATCTATAACTATGAAGGTACCTGTCCGCCCGACACCGGCACTGAAATACAGAGAACACAACGGGTCGGTCAAATAAATGCTTATTACATGCGCCAAGTGGTGAGATTTCAGTCCAGGCGGTGCTATGGATCTTCCTGGATACGATCACTAGTGAAAATGTTATTTTGTCTGCAGATAAGGAAGTGTAGTTACAGCAATGTAATCTGAGGTCCCGCATTACTCATTTTCAGCCACTAGGTGGTGCGATTGTACACTACTTTAACCCCTTATGTTAGTTGTAAAATTTCAGTGATAAGTTTTGCGTTTCGTTCCGAAAAAAAAAAAATAGAAATTTGGCAAAAAATTCTTCATCCAAATGTTCTGCTCCCCAGGTAGATAGTCAGACCACTCAAACTAGCTTGACAACTAACATTTCCTGAATGTTGGTATGGTTTTTTTATGTGTCTTTCATTTTACTATAGGAGAATTTACTGAGAATTTTAGGTGGGATTTCCAAGTGACTTTGAGAGGCTTACTTTACTTTGTTTTTTGTACTATGTGTGGGGGGCAGGGTATTAAGTAATTTCCCAATATACATCTATTAATAGTCCTGCTCCGCTATCTTGATGTATATAGTGAAGCCTCCTGTCTTTTACCTCATCAGCCAGAGATTCCTGACCATAAAATAGCTGCAGTTGGAGGGTCATGTGATTTCTATTTGTCCATGAGCAATCGCCCTGCCAGGACCTTGATCTTATATTCACTATCATAAGGTCCTGGCAGGGCGATTGCTCATGGACAGAGATCACATACATCCATTGTATGGTCAGGAATCTCCGGCTGATGAGGTAAAAGGCAGGAGGCTTCACTTTACATATGAAGAGAACGGAGCAGGACTGAAATAATTTCCCAATATACATCTATTATTATAATCCCCCCTCCACACTTACATACATTACAAAAAACATGGGGTAAAAGTGGCCAACCCCTTTAAATAATAGTAAAACCCTATACATTACCCCATTATTGAAACTACACCCCGCAATGTGTGTAAAACAATTTTTACGGAATCTGTTAACTCTTTAAAGGTTTCACATGGGTTAAAACAAAATGGAATTTCAGAGACAGAGATGGCTGAGGACGTGTTTTTTTTGCGAAAAGAGTTGGTATCATTATAGGGCATATTTGGGTTTTTTTTGATGATACATTACTGAAAGTTTTTTGTGTTTTTTTTTTTTTTACGGCGTTCACCATGCGGGTGCAATTTTGCTTTAGATTTACTGTACAAATTGTTACGGAAGCGGCGATGCTAAATATGTAGTTTCTTTTTTGTAGTCTTTTGTTTTGTATTATAAAAATTATTTTGTTTTTTTTACTTTTTTCAATTTTTTTTAAGGCTTGGGTTTGAACAAGTATTTGTCTGATGTTTAGTTCAAGCCCTCACACATTGCAAGACAGGAAGGAATACCCTTACATGTCACAGTCATGCTTGCTTGGTATTGAACAACAGGGGTTGGAGATTTTCCAATAACACAGCCCAATCCCGGCACCAACAGGACGATAGGTCCTGCAATATTCTTCTGATGCGGCACCATTTACAATAAAACATGTGACTTATCTGCGCTGCTCACTCTCAGCCCCCACCTTCCTGCTGCTGTACAGCTCCTCCCTCCTGTACAGGAGCAGAAAGGTGGGGGCTAAGAGCTGAGGAGTGAGCAGCAAGTCACGTGTTTCTTTTTTTAAATGCATCCAAACCAAAACAAATCTGGGACTCACCAGAGGATTTTGTCAGGAATCCAGGTAAGTTATTACACACAATTATATTCTAATGCATATGCTCAGAAAAGGCAGAAAGACATTTTTGCAATCTAACTTCTGCAAATTGTCTTTAGTGAAAATTAGGTCCCTGGTGACAGACTTTCTTTAAGCACTCTTAAAGGGGTTCTCCAGCTGCTGATGGAGAAGTCGGCAATCTCTGTCAGCGCTATAGAGATGAGTAGAGCAGCCAGCGCATGCACAACCAGCTGCTCTCTTCCTCTGGAGCTATGACGGGGGTGCAGCGGACCTCCATTCTTGTGATCCGTGGTGTTTCCATCATTGAGACTCCCCACTGATCAGCAAGTTAGCCCCTACCCTGTGAATAGGGCTGTATTGTTGGGGAACCGCTTTAATGACTGCAGCAAAGAGTCCTGGAGATGGGAGTAGTAGGTTTGAATTAATGAAGAAATTTATCTTAGATCACTGGGAAACTAAGAGCGTGGACTGGGTAATAGACTGAGATGAGGGCAGAGATGTAGGAAGGTGCAGCACTGTGCAGAGCTTTGTGGATGAGGGGCAGCACTGTGCAGAGCTTTGTGGATGAGGGGCAGCGCTGTGCAGAGCTTTGTGGATGAGGGGCAGCGCTGTGCAGAGCTTTGTTGATAAGGGCAGCACTTTGCAGAGCTTTGTGGATGAGGGGCAGCACTGTGCAGAGCTTTGTGGATGAGGGGCAGCACTGTGCAGAGCTTTGTGGATGAGGGGCAGCACTGTGCAGAGCTTTGTGGATGAGGGGCAGCACTGTGCAGAGCTTTGTGGATGAGGGGCAGCACTGTGCAGAGCTTTGTGGATGAGGTGCAGCACTGTGCAGAGCTTTGTGGATGAGGTGCAGCGCTGTGCAGAGCATTGTGGATGAGGGGCAGCACTGTGCAGTGCTTTGTGGATGAGGGGCAGCACTGTGCAGAGCTTTGTGGATGAGGGTCAGCGCTGTGCAGAGCTTTGTGGATGAGGGTCAGCGCTGTGCAGAGCTTTGTGGATGAGGGTCAGCGCTGTGCAGAGCTTTGTGGATGAGGGTCAGCGCTGTGCAGAGCTTTGTGGATGAGGGGCAGCGCTGTGCAGAGCTTTGTGGATGAGGGGCAGCGCTGTGCAGAGCTTTGTGGATGAGGGGCAGCGCTGTGCAGAGCTTTGTGGATGAGGGGCAGCGCTGTGCAGAGCTTTGTGGATGAGGGGCAGCGCTGTGCAGAGCTTTGTGGATGAGGGGCAGCGCTGTGCAGAGCTTTGTGGATGAGAGTCAGCGCTGTGCAGAGCTTTGTGGATGAGGGTCAGCGCTGTGCAGAGCTTTGTGGATGAGGGTGATTAATTTGAATTGAATCCGTAAGGAGACAGGCAGCCAATGCAGAGTGGAGGCATCTGTGCAGTTTTGGGACTGATAGACATTTGATCCTGGCTGCTGCATTAAGAATAGATTGTAGAGGAGAGAGTAAGTGGAAGACCGATTAGTAGGGAGTTACAGTAATTGAGACAAGCGTGAATCAGTTCATGGTCTAGAAAGGACGTATTCTAAAAATGCTTTTGAGGTGCAAGTGGCAGGAGCGGGCAAGTGATTGTATGTAAGACACAAACAAGAGGTTGGAGTCCAGCACAACCCCAAGACGCGATCTGCTGCCCTGGAGTGATTGTGGCACCATGCATGGAAAGGGAGATCCAGCTATTACTCAGTTATTCCTCCTGAGAAGTATAAATACAATGACAGCTCAATCCTCCTTGTCTCCATAATGTGATGGTGTCAGCACTGATTGCACATATTTATATATTTCCAGAGAAAATACAAGTTCTGCTTTTGGTCATATGAGCAGTTTTCTAAGGAAACTAATGACCAAAGAATATTTTCCGGTGTCCCGCATCAGATAGAGCTGATGGGCAATGGTTCTGTTCTCAGAAAATACTGGATTCACATTCCCCCTTTAAATCTGACTTTATTCATGCACACGAACATTGTCAGGGGACGTGCGCTATCTATTGTTTCAACGGCGAGCAACAATGTAACTCTATGGGCTTATACACACATAATGTCAGCAGCAACACGGCGAGCAACAATGTAACTCTATGGGCTTATACACACAGAATGTCAGCAGCAACACGGCGAGCAACAATGTAACTCTATGGGCTTATACACACATAATGTCAGCAGCAACACGGCGAGCAACAATGTAACTCTATGGGCTTATACACACAGAATGTCAGCAGCAACACGGCGAGCAACAATGTAACTCTATGGGCTTATACACACATAATGTCAGCAGCAACACGGCGAGCAACAATGTAACTCTATGGGCTTATACACACAGAATGTCAGCAGCAACACGGCGAGCAACAATGTAACTCTATGGGCTTATACACACAGAATGTCAGCAGCAACACGGCGAGCAACAATGTAACTCTATGGGCTTATACACACAGAATGTCAGCAGCAACACGGCGAGCAACAATGTAACTCTATGGGCTTATACACACAGAATGTCAGCAGGTCCCATTCCTACCCGAGTATGCAGTTTGGACAGTACTTTTCTTCTGTCATCTGTTTGGGCCCATGATACGCACTTGTTTTAGTGCCTGAGTCATAACCTGACAGAGTCCCTTTAAATCAGAGAGATCTAGAGCAGATTCTCTACTTTCTATGAGCAGTGAATGGGAGACATCATATCAGCCAGTCTACAGCCACCAGCTCTCAGATAACTTAGAGATTGACCTTGCAGAGGTCCGACAATGGCGATCTAGCGGCGGGTTCTCCGACGCAGATTCGGGTCTTCCGGCAGTTCACCAAGGTAGTGCGCCCGATGTCCACCAGGCACATTTTTTTTTTTCATTTCCAAATCCGTCGGTTTTCCGACGGCCATGCCCCCCCCCATTTCCGTCGCGTGCATGCCGGCGCCGATGCGCCACAATCCGGTCACGTGCGCCAAAAACAATTCGCAATTTTCTGGAAACCCGACGAAAAAACGTGATTCGGGCCCTTAGTAAATGACCCCCATAGTGTCACATGAACACACCATGTGATGGTGTATGCAAAGAAGTTTGTGGAATGGTTAAGTACAGGTTCAGGAACATTACAGCAGGGGCCAGAGACACAAGGAAAATCTCTCAAATCCTTTCACTATAGGAGGACCTTACACAATAGGCTTTTGTCTGCACCGAAAAGCTTTACAAATGACCCAACCGTTGCCATGGTGTCAGTAAAAATCTCCAGTGTTAACAAACAACCTTGAGCTTTTCAGAACCAGATGCAGATGACATCCAATGGCGGCCCCACCTCTAGCTGCAGTTACTATTCTGCCCAGCAGATGCCACTGTTCCTCCAGATACGACGGATACTCTGGTTATACCAAGTCCACACTCATTTCCATATATTTATATGAACAGGTTTTCTACTTTAATTAAGTTAGAAAAAGTTTTTATAAACCGATCATAATAAATACATATACAGTTTGTCTGCAGTGATAGAGCAGCTCTGCATACATCTTGTAGAAGATTGCCCCATCTTTTACAGCTTGTGACCTCGGTATATGGTTACATAGTGGTAGAGTGGTAAGGGGTCATGTCTTACCCCTTAAAATAACTAATCACATATGTATTTTACAAGGTTCTGTCAAATATAGTTTGTTGCAAGTCCTCCCCTGTCCCCACACCTGTTTATAATTCCTATCCACTGCTCAAAGGACAACTTTATGTACACAAAGCCAATGCAGAATATTAGGTGGCAGAGCAGGAGCTTACTTAGAAATCAAAGGGCTCCCGTCTTACACATGCGAATCTAGTCTAAATTAATTAGATCATAATTAGAGATGAGCGAGCACTAAAATGCCCGAGTGCTCGTTACTCGAGTCAAACTTTTCCCGATGCTCGAGTGCATTTTTCACTGAAAGAAAACTAAAGAAGAACACATTGCAGATGTTTTCACTGAAAGAACACATTGAAAGAACACAGTGAAGAACACATTGCAGATGTTCACATACATGTGCTAACTTATCCGAAGACACGCGTGCAGAACGGTGTTCTCCACAATTGTATGTGAAGAACACATTGCAGATGTTTCCATACATTGTGTTCTTCACTGTTCTTCACTGTGTTTTCTTAAGTGAAAGCTCGTTATCGAGCAGGCGAAATACTCATCCGAGCAACGAGTACGCTAATACTCAACGAGCATCAAGCTCGGACGAGTATACTCGCTCTTCTCTAATCATAATGTATATGTGTCCTGTCACTACCCTGCCCCTGTCACTTTTTCAACTTCTGTCAATTTCTTCATGGCCATTAGTGCACACTGGTGCCACTTTATTTCAGTGGTCTTCCCCTTCATTCCTCCCTCAATACACAGCAGAGCCACTACTCCCTTACATTATACTGATACCTCAGGGGTGACATGCCCCCACTGACTCAGCACCTCTTATGTACAAGAAGTTTTGGAGATCCCTGATCTGGTCCTACTTCCAGCTGTGTCATGTTTGCTATCACATTATTCTCTTAGTAGCAGCATCAGTCCCTTCTATTATCATGGGCTAATTTGTATATATTTTTCTCCCCTTTTCACATGCACAGTCTACATCATTGTGTGTGAGCTCATGACAACTTACTTGTTGATGAATGTCAAGAAATATGAAAAAATTGCATCACTGGGGGCCAAAACTAAGGTTACCCCACATACACGCAGAATTATTTCAGCTTAAAGTGATAAATATGGGGCCTCCTTCTCATAGACCCTGACCAATATCCTGCCAAGACCCTGGAAACGTTTCTAATATAGAGACAGATACAACTAATGTGTCAATAAAAGAGAAACCTATTGTAAAACTTTCTATTCGTCTGTTGTTCTTCCTTGAAATGTAGTGAGTACTTAACGGACAATCTCCATGAGACACTTCCTTAACCCCTCCACGACTGCCATACGGTTATATACATCCTATTTGCACATGCCCCGTGCAGATAGCACACATATACACTTTATTTGTTACACACTTTGTCAGCCTTTAAACGGTCATGTCTCCTGTACCGTGGCAACTAGAAACACAATTCTGGTGTCCTTTTAAAGAGAAGTGTATTTCTAGGTGAAACAGAACCGAATATATCTACTGTTAAAGTAGAAAATATCATTTTTAAATACATCCCCTGACTATGACTTTACGAACGGATATCTCCCCTAAAACACAAAAGCTGCAGAAGACACTTTGCAAAAGTAAATGTACCTGAACATGGTAAAAATGGTGATAGATTGACACTGTACATATTTAGAACATATTTTGGTAAAGGCTTTACCAATTATTTAAAAAAAAAATGAATGGGAAAAATGAGAAATATTTTTTTATATTTGCCTGCTAATTCTATGCAAAAATTATGTTAGTAAAATTATTCCCTAAAGTAAAGTCTCACGTGTCACTAAAAAAAGCTAAATAAAAATGGTATGATATGCAAAGTGTCGTCATTTAAAGAAAAGCAGAATAGAAGAACACAAATTGATGTCAACATTCAGGCACCAATGACCCACAGTCACAAAACTCAGATACTCTTGAAGATACTTTTTTAAAATTCCTGCAGGCGGCTGGGGAGGTATTGTTTCAAAAAAACAAAAAAAGTTGTACTTGCCTCCTCTGACGCTCCTGGTGTCCCCCACCACCGCTGTCTCTCTGGTCCCTGTTTGTTTACATGGCTGCTCCCTGCTCCGCTGAGTTCAGCTTCTGGCTGGCCACTAGCCAGAAGCCGAACTCAGCGCAGTCTCCGCGCCCCTGTCAACAAACAGCGGCGCGATGCGGAATTTTTATGGTAGAAACTTAAAACTATGTATAGCATGATATTAACCGTGAAAGATGCAGCATATGACAATAGTTGTTACCAGTGTCATAGTCATTGAAGCTGTGATATTGCGCTCACCTGCAGTGAACAACAATGGGTCCAGCATGGGCAGGATTAACAGATTTGACTTTCTTGAGGAATTTCAGCATTCCAATCGGTGTGAACGGCACCCCAAAGTCAGGCCAGCTGGTGAAGTGTAACTGCGTCACCAGCCGCGGGGCCTTGCAGCCATCATGGACCTGCATGAAACCAATGTCTGGGTTAATCTTTGCCTCCTAAAAAACAAACTACTAACACAGTAACATTTATGTTATAGAAGATAAAAGACTAATTCTAAATCTTATACACAAATGTCTTACAGGGTGTATGGCAGGAAGACTTACCGGCTGTATGCAGAACTTCCGGATGGTGTAGTCCACCAGAACAATGACATCTTCTACTGACACCCGGATATTCCCATATATCCAGCAGCCTTGGTCCGGCCAGTACTGGTAACATTTATCCTACGTTGTTGACAAAGAAATAGAATAAAATGTAAGAAGTGCTACATTGTGTATACAGTATTCACAGCACAATCCCCTCCTGCCCTTATAGTTTGATAGAATGTGTCAGTAAGGGCTATCACTGTGATATTGTGTATCAGTAAGCACAGCGCTGTACATTGTACAGTGGTCGTAGTTGGTATTGCAGTGTGGTGTCAGAGGCTTGTGATAAGGGGATCGCTGGAAATCATTCAACTGATTTTTTTTTTTTTTCTTTTTTTTCCAAATACTTTTTATTAAGTTTTATTACATAACAACATGCAGTACATTCTGTTGCATATTTAGTGCAATTACATTGTCAGTATTGACCTATTTCTATTCTTTTCCTGGGTGGAAGATGCATTATTGACTCTTTAATAAAGCATGCTTTTATACATAGGTCTCTTGTGTTTTCTTCCTGTTGCATATGTTGCAAGTTAAAATCCTAATCTGTAATTACACATATGTCTTCATATTTATCTAGTTGAGAGCGATTTATGGTCTATGCAGATTTGTTTATAACAGAATAACAAAAAACAAGAATAACATTTTAGGTAATGACCTAACATTCAGGAGTGGGTCGGAGGGAAGGTGAGTATGGGGGTAGGGGGTGGTGGTGAGCTGTGAGTCTATCCTTTTTCTTCTATGTTCGTTGATATTTTCTTCCTCAGTCAAGTTGAGTTATGGGTGATAATATTTGCTTTCAGTCCAGAGGTTCCATCTGGTGGAGAATTTTTTAAAGGTTGTGTTTTGATATGCTAAGATTTTTTCGTATGCGCAGGTTGTGTTCATCTGGCTGATCACCTCGTTGATGTGTGGGCTGTCTTTGTTTTTCCAGTATCTGGTTATTATTAATTTGGTTGACATCAGGAGGTGTACAATGATGGTTTTTTGTTCTTGTGGCAGGTCTTCTACATTGATAAGTAATAAGGCTTGTTCTGGCTTTATCTCTATGTCTTTTTTTGTTATTTCTTTTATTATGGTGCTTGTTGCTTTCCATAGGCTCAGTATTTTTGGGCAGTTCCATAGGATGTGTATGAGGTTTCCTCTGTTGCCGCATCCTCGCCAGCACATAGGTGACACGCTGGGGTAGATGAGGTTTAATCTGGTGGGTGTGAAATACCATCTCAGGTGTGTCTTTACTATCGCTTCTATGTGCGATGTGCAGCGGAATATTTGGTGTGTTGTTTTTAGAGCCGCTTCCCATTTTTGTATTGAGAATTTCTGTTGTAGGTCTTCTTCCCATTTTATTACGCTTTTTGTTTTTGTGAAGTCTCTTCTTTTCCCTATTCTGTTATAAAAGAAGGATATTCCTTTTTTCCCGGGCTCTTGTTTGTCTAGGAATTTTAGTAGTTCCGGCTCAATCTTAGGTGTTATATGGTTTAGTGAGTTGAAAAGGTTTTTAATCTTTGTGATTTGCTGGGTTTCGCTGCATGGGAGGTTTTTAGTGGACATGAGGTGTCTGGCATCTATCAGGCCGTTTGGGTTCAGAATGTCTTCTAAAGTTTCTAATCCTTTTTGTCTCCATGTTTCTAGTTGTAGAGTTTTGTTTTGGTTTTCTAGGAAGCTTAATGGGATGCGGTGTAGGATATTTTCTTTAGAGTTGGTTTCGTTTTTAATCATATTCCTCCATGTTGTATCTGATGTTCTCATTGTTTGTAGTTTTGAGTGAGGTGGGTCCGTGTTCCATAAGTTAGCGATCATTCTATTTATTAAAGGTGTATTGTTGTTATAGTGTTTCTCAATTGTTACCCACACTTTATCGGTTGAGTCTAGCCACCAGTGTTTGAGTTGGTCCAGGATCGCTGCCTTGTAGTAATCTTTTATGTCTGGTAATCCTAGACCTCCTGCTATTTTATGTTTGGTCATGGTGGATAGTGAAATTCTCGGTTTTTTCTGCTGCCAGATGAAATTTTGGAGATTCTTGTTATTGTGTTTAAAGAAAGTGCATGGTAAATTTATTGGAACCGTTCTGAACAGATATAGGAATTTGGGTAAAATTATCATTTTAAAGGATGCTATTCGGCCAAACCATGTGAGTTGATGTCTTGAGTATTTTATATATAGTGCTTTAATCTTGGTATTAAGGGGGGCAAAGTTTGTTCCGTATAGTTTTTTAGATGGGTAGGTTAGTTGTATTCCTAGATATGTTATGTTTTGCATTTGCCAGTCCAGGTTGTATTTCTTTCTGAGCGTTGTTAATTCTGCGTCTGGTATTCTAACTGGTAAGATTTGTGATTTGTTGGTATTAATTTTATAGTGTGTTACCTTTCCATATTCTTCTATAATTTTGAAAAGTTGCGTTAGTGAGGCGTCTGTCTTTGTTAATGTAAGGGCTATGTCGTCCGCAAAAAGTGCTACTTTGTGTTCTGAGTCTCCAATCTTAACTCCTGATATATTAGGATGGTTCCTAATTATTTCCGCTAGGGGCTCTATTGAAAGGGTAAAGAAGATGGGGGATAGTGGGCAGCCCTGCCTGGTTCCGTTTGTGAGTGTGAGTTTTTGGGATAGGGTGTTATTTGTGTATACGTATGCTGCTGGGTTGGAGTAAAGTGCTTTAATTGCTGATAGTATTGGGCCTGTCAGTCCGTATTTTGTCAGGGTATGAAAAGCGTACTTCCAGTTAACTCTGTCAAATGCCTTTTCTGCGTCTATCGTAAGGAAGGTCGTCGGTATGTTGTGGATTTCGCAGTGCTGTAGTATGTTTAGTAGTCTTCTAGTGTTGTCTGGTGCTTGTCTGTCTGGTACAAATCCTACTTGATCATTTTTGATTAGGTCCGGTAGTGTATGTTTTAGTCTGTTCGCAATAATTTTAGCGTAGATTTTGACGTCTACGTTTAGTAGTGATATTGGTCTGTAGTTGAGTGTGGAGTCGGTTGGTTTGTCCGGTTTCGGGATGGTGACTATGAGTGCGGTCAGCATGTCTTGGGGGAAAGTTTCTGTGTTGGCCGCTATGTTAAAAATTTTCAGTAGGTATGGAGTTAAGATATGTGAAAACTGTTTGTAATATTCTCCTGTCAGTCCGTCTGGTCCAGGAGCTTTATGTGAGGGAAGTTTGAGGATAGTTTTTTTGATCTCTTCTTGTGTGAGGGGTAGGTTAAGGTGATGCAGTTGTTCTGAGGTGATCTGTGGTAGGTTGACTTTGTGTAGAAAGTTGGCTATATCCTCTTCAGTAGGTTGGAATGTCGTTGTGTCCTGTTTGAGGTTATATAGTTTGTGGTAATAGTCTCTGAAGGCGTTAGCGATTTCTCTGGGGTCTCGTAGTTCTCTATGTGTAAAGGGGTGTTTAAGTTGTGTTATTTTGATTTTTTTGTGCTTATCTTTGAGTTTCTTAGCTAGTAATGATCCAATTTTCTGGTCTTGGGAATAGTATTTAGTTTTTGTGAATCTAGTGGCTTTCTCGTATCTATATAATAATAGATTACGGAGTTTATCCCTTGCTTTATTGAGCTCTAATTTAAGTGCATATGATTGTTTCTTTTTATTTTGTGTTTCAAGGTGGTGAAGTGTCTTAGTGGCTTCAGAGATGTCTTTCTCTCTTTGTTTTTTAATTTTCGCACCTAATTTCATTAGTTCCCCTTTTATGAATACCTTGTGTCCCATCCAGGCTGTGAAGATATCTATTTCTGGGGAGAAGTTATTTTTTAGGCACTCTAGGAGTGCAGTTTCTATTGAGCATTTGTCCCTATCCTTAAAAATGATGCTCATGTCAGCTTTCCATATGTAGTCGTTGTGTTTTGATAGTGCATCAGATATCGTCATATAGATGGGGGCGTGATCTGACCATTCAATGTTTCCTATTGATGTTTTTTCTATCCTGTCAATTAACGAACGATCTATAGTAAAGATATCAATTCTGGAGTACATGTTGTGTCTTTGTGAGAAAAATGAATAATCCCTTTCGGTGGTGTGTTGGATTCTCCAGATGTCATGGAGTCCGTTTTTCCAAAGAAAAGAGTGAAGCTCGTATGGTTTTTGTTTTGGTGTTGAGGTGGAGTCTAGGTCGTGTTGTACAGTAGCGTTGAAATCGCCGCATATTATTAAGGAACCTTGCTGCAGCTTCCTAATTTTTCCCATTAGTTTCGTCATGAAGCGGTTTTGTCTTTTGTTTGGTGCATATAGGTTAACTATGGTGTACCTGATATTATTGATGAGCACAATTACTATGATGTATCTACTGTTGGGATCAATTATTTGTAGTTCTATATTGATTTGGAGGTGTGACTTGAATGCCATTAATACTCCTCTTTTTTTATTCTTATATGTTGAGTAAATAATGTTGGGATATTGATTATGGTCGATTTTTGGAGGGTTTTTGTTTGATATGTGGGTTTCTTGTAAGCAGCATATGTCTATACTTTTCCGTTTGGCCTCACGCCATATTGATGCTCTCTTGTATGGGCTGTTCATGCCTTTCACGTTTAGTGACATAATTTTAATACCCATTTATTTTATTATTGGTATGATAGCTTCTGACTGTCGTATTGCTGGTGTTTTGTTGTTGTGTTTCTCTCGAGTGTCACAGCTCACCATATACGTGGGATGGGGTTGGGTTAGGAGGGAATAGGGTGACAAACATATTAACATTTATACATTTAAACATTCGTTTTTTTTTACTCATAGTGTTACTATGTAAGGATCACGGTGGTTATGTTAACCCGCGACTTTGGAGGGGTCTTAACCAACATGTGCATAGAGGTAAACTAAGTGTCCAACAAAGCTGATACTTAGCTGTCACGACGTGTTGATTAGATTATAGTCCCAGGACTCTTCAGCGGTCGTTCCAGTCTTTTTCCAGGCGTTGAGGGGATTTTCTTGTTGAGGTGTTCATTACAGGGTCTGTTGTAATGTTCCAAGTTTTCAGGATTTCTTTTCCTGCTTCTATTGAATTTATTGGAATGATGGAGTTGTATCTTTTAACAAGTAGTTTTGTGGGGAAGCCCCATCTGTAGGGTATTCCGTGGTTTCTCAGGGTAGTTGTGATGGGTTGGAACTCTCTCCTGGCCTGTAGCGTCGCTGCGGATAGATCCGTGTAAAGCTTGATGTTGTCAAATGGTTGTGGCAGTGTTTGCAGTTTCCTTGATTGTGAGAGTAAAGCCTCTTTCACATGGAA
The DNA here is from genome assembly GCF_040894005.1 of Engystomops pustulosus. Classification (NCBI taxonomy): domain Eukaryota; kingdom Metazoa; phylum Chordata; class Amphibia; order Anura; family Leptodactylidae; genus Engystomops; species Engystomops pustulosus. The sequence goes on from NC_092421.1 coordinate 83,368,285, forward strand.
GAATGTGAACCTGGCCAGCGTGTCTCTGGGTACTGTTTCCGGTAAATTCGGTGGTTTTGGCACACGGTGCACTCTATCTAGGCAAAGTTCGTATTCTGCCAGGTCTGGTAGAAGTGTGTTGGTTAGTTTCTGCACGAAGCTTTTGAGGTCTTGCCCGAGCACGTTTTCAGGGATTCCTCTGAGTTTGACGTTATTGCGTCTACTACGATCTTCGTAATCTATCAGTTTTGCCTGCATCATTGTGATTTTCTCCTCCGTTTCTGTGTGCGCATCTACTAATGCGTTGTGTGCTATAGTAAAAGTTGTCATTCTCTTTTCAGTTTCGGAGACTCTGTCCCCTAGATCATTAACTGTTGTTTGCAGTGGTGTAATTAGCTGTGTCAGGTCTTTATGCATAGAGTTGCGCAGGACCATGAGCATATCTTTAAGAAGGGATTCAGATACAGCTTTATCGGAAGCTTGAAATCTGGCAAATGCATCCTGAGAATCTGATGTGATATCAGGCATATCAGGGTCCCCCTCCTGTATGTCAGTGAGCTCTTCCTCCTGCAGCTTCTGCTTCTGCTTGGCAGGGCTGATTGTGGGAGAGTTGTAGGCTGAGTTAGAGGTGCTAGAAGCTGATTGTGGAGAAGGTGAGTGAGTTGGGCTGATTTCTAGCTGCTCCAGCGTTGTGGGGCTATTTGATGTGTTCCCACGTGTAGTGTGGGTTGGCGCCATTTTGGGGTCTCTCTGGGTTGTTCTGCTAGCGCTAGGAGTTGGCGCAGGGGTGAGGGGTTTTCTCACCTGGCCGTTTCTGCTTCTGTCCCTTGTATCTTCCTCCTGCTGAGGAATTTTCATAGTTGCTCCCCTGTTCTTCTGGCTGCCGCGCTGTGGCAGCGGGAGCGGTGGTGAGGACTGCTGAGGAGGCGCGTCGGCGCCATTTTTTTTCCCGTGCGCCGCGGGTCCGGACTGCTTCGGAGTCCTGTCGGCGTCTCTCGCCGTTCTTTTCCTGCCGGCTGCCTGCATATTGTCTCTCCGGAGCCCCGGTGCTTAATTTTTGCTAAATGGCAGGTGGTCGCTGCGGTAATGTGGCTATGGTGGAGCTTTGGGCACGGAGCTACGCTCTCATGCGGCCATGCAGCTCGGCGGCTAAACCACGCCCCCATCATTCAACTGATTGATGGAGATGTTTCTGTTAGACCCCCTGGCCATCCAAAGAATAGGCAATCTATTAAAAAAATCCTTGGGAATGTCCTTAACCCCTTAACGACAAGCCCCTTTTTTAGCCCACGTTTTTGAGTTTTAATTTTTTAGTCCCCATCTGCAAAAATCTATAATTTTTTTATTTTTGCTTATTTTCAGTGAAACAAATTGGTCCTCATAGTGATGGTATTTAATCTTCCATGCCATGTGGGAAAAAATTCCGAATGCAGTGAAATTGGTAAAAAAATAGCATTTCAGCCACTTTCTTGTGCGCTTGAATTTTACTGCTTTGACTGTGCGCCCCAAATGACATGTCTACTTTATTCTTTGGGTCGGTGCGATCATGCGGAAGCCAAATTTATATAGGTTTTATAATTTTTTTCATACATTTACAAAAATTCAAACCTCCAGTGCAAAAAAAAAATTCTTCCTTTTGCCGTGTTCATGTGACTTCAAAGAAATTACTACGTGATACTGGATGAGCCAAGGAGGACAGGAAGCCGTGCGTCACCATCGCCTCCGTGCAGCTGCGCTTCCTTATCTGCAGCCTCACCTTTTATCATCAAACTGGAACTTTGTTACAGTCCTCATACAATACATCTGAGCACATGACATGATAAGGATCTGACACCCACCTCTTTCCTTTCCTTCAGGTTGGTGAGCATGACTATGGTGGCAGACTTCTGCTCCCAGATCATTCTCCAGAAGTCATTCAGCGTCTCTTGCTTGGGGCCTAGAGAAGAAGAAAACTAACTGAGCATCACATAGGCCCATCATATACAGTCATGGCCAAAAGTTTTGAGAATGATACAAATGTTAGTTGTTACAGTCTCCGGCATCAGGTTTTATAATGGCAATTTGCATAGACACCAGAATGTTATAAAGCAGTGGTTCTCAACCTTTCTAATACTGTGACCCCGCAATGCAGTTCCTCGTGTTGCAGTGACCCCAAACCATGTTCAAGAATATTGTATTCGTGCCAAAAAATGCAATAAAATCGTGGCTTAGATGGTTTTAGGAGACCCCCGTGTTTTGATCGTTCGACCCCCGCCGGGGTCGCGACCCACAGGTTGAGAACCACTGTTATAAAGAGTGATCAGCTTAACAGAAATAAATTGCAAAGTCAATATTTGCCTAGAAAATGAACTTTTTCCCCCAAGACACATTTCAACTTCATTGCAGGCGCCTTAAAAGGAGCAGCTGCCATGGTGTCAGTGATGTCTCCAGTAACACCGGTGCGGGGGCTGATGAGGACAGGGCTCAATCTGTCAGGATTAAGTATCAATCACACCACTGGACACTTTAAAAGGAGGCTGGTGCTTGGCATCATTGTTTACCTTCTGTTAGCCATGGTTATCTCTAAAGAAACACGTGCAGTCATCATAGCACTGCACCAAGCTGACCTAACAGGGAAGAGTATCGCAGCTAGAAAGATTGCCCCTCAGTCACCAATCTATCACATCATCAAGGAATTCAAGGAGAGAGGTTCCATTGTTACCAAAAAGGCTCCAGGGGCCCAAGAAGGACCAGCAAGCGCCAGGAGCGTCTCTTACAAGTGTCTCAGCTTGGGGATGGGGCTCCCAGCATCGCAGAGCTCAGGAATGGCAGCAGCAGGTGTGAGGCATCTGCACGCACTGTGACACTGCGGAGACTCCTGGAGCAAGGCCTGGTGTCCAGGAGGGCAGCAAAGAAGCCACTTCTCTCCAGAAACCATCAGGGACAGAGGGATATTCTGCAGGAGGTCCAGGGAGTGGACGCTGAGGACTGGGGGAAAGTCATTTTCTCTGATGAATCCCCTTTCCGATTGTTTGGAACATCTGAAAAACAGCTTGTTGGGAGAAGACAAGGTTAGCGATACCACCAGTCTTGTCTCATGCCAACTGTAAAGCCTCCTGCAGCCATTCATGTGTGGGGCGGCCTCTCAGCCAAGGGAATCGGCTCTCTCACAGTCTTGCCTAAAAACACATCCATGAATAAAGAATAGGACCAGAATGTCCTCCAAGAGCAACTTCTCCCAACCCTCCAAGAGCAGTTTGGTGATAAACAAAGACTTTTCCAGCATGATGGAGCCCCTTGTCACAAAGCAAGGAATCTGCACCGTCGCCGTTTACAATCACCAAATTTTGCACAGACATCATAGACTCGGTTTTAAACTGAAATTTTCACCCTGCGCTTTCCAAAATCCACTTATTAATCACCATATACAGGAGCCATTGTCTGCTGCTGTAGTAGAAGCTGAGCCGTGATTGGTTGCTTTTCTGCCACAGGTCAGTAATATGAGCTCTGATTGGTTACTATAGGCAATAGGGATAAAGAGAGATGTGAGGTAAGATGGATGGAGGCAGGGAGACAGAGGCAGGCAGGGAGAGTGACTGACAGAGAAGGACAGGCAGGGATAGTGACTGAGAGAGACAGGCAGGCAGGGAGAGTGACAGAGAGAAAGACAGGCGGGGTGAGTGACATAGAGACAGACAGGCGGGCAGAGTGACTGAGAGAGGGACAGGCAGGCAGAGTGACTGAGAGAGAGACAGGCAGGCAGAGTGACTGAGAGACAGGCAGGCAGGGAGAGTGACTGAGAGAGACAGGCAGGCAGAGTGACTGAGAGAGACAGGCAGGCAGAGTGACTGAGAGAGACAGGCAGGCAGAGTGACTGAGAGAGACAGGCAGGCAGAGTGACTGAGAGAGACAGGCAGGCAGAGTGACTGAGAGAGACAGGCAGGCAGAGTGACTGAGAGAGACAGGCAGGCAGAGTGACTGAGAGAGACAGGCAGGCAGAGTGACTGAGAGAGACAGGCAGGCAGAGTGACTGAGAGAGACAGGCAGGCAGAGTGACTGAGAGAGACAGGCAGGCAGAGTGACTGAGAGAGACAGGCAGGCAGAGTGACTGAGAGAGACAGGCAGGCAGAGTGACTGAGAGAGACAGGCAGGCAGAGTGACTGAGAGAGACAGGCAGGCAGAGTGACTGAGAGAGACAGGCAGGCAGAGTGACAGAGAGAGACAGGCAGGCAGAGTGACAGAGAGAGACAGGCAGGCAGAGTGACTGAGAGAGACAGGCAGGCAGAGTGACTGAGAGAGACAGGCAGGCAGAGTGACTGAGAGAGACAGGCAGGCAGAGTGACTGAGAGAGACAGGCAGGCAGAGTGACAGAGAGACAGGCAGGCAGAGTGACTGAGAGAGACAGGCAGGCAGAGTGACTGAGAGAGACAGGCAGGCAGAGTGACTGACAGAGAGAGAGACAGGCAGGCAGAGTGACTGACTGAGAGAGAGAGACAGGCAGGCAGAGTGACTGACTGAGAGAGAGAGACAGGCAGGCAGAGTGACTGAGAGAGATAGACAGGCAGGGAGAGTGACTGAGAGAGATAGACAGGCAGGGAGAGTGACTGAGAGACAATCAGGCAGGGAGAGTGACAGAGAGATAGAAAGGCAGGGAGAGTGACTGAGAGAGATAGACAGGCAGGGGGAGTGACTGAGAGAGATAGCCAGGCAGGGGGAGTGACTGAGAGACAATCAGGCAGGGAGAGTGACTGAGAGAGAGAATCAGGCAGGGAGAGTGACTGAGAGAGACAGGCAGACGGGGAGAGTGACAGAGAGAGAGACAGGCAGGCAGGCAGAGTGACTGAGAGAGACAGGCAGGCAGAGTGACTGAGAGAGAGACAATCAGGCAGGGAGAGTGACTGAGTGAGGGGCAGGGAGAGAGAGAATGATCCTGCACAGTGTAACAGTGTGTTGAAGCTGCAGTACTTAAGTCCCTGGTAAAGCACCTTCAGAGCCGTTCTGGATCATTTGCATAATTTTAAAAGGAAGGTGACCATGGGTAAAAAATATAAGAAGATCCCACAGTCCCGATGCCCGGATCTATGAGTAATGTCCCTGGTTTATTAGTATGGATTCTGTTGGTAAATTTCCTTTAACGTTTATAATAAAACACATTGGGGGTGATTTATCACTGACTTTTTGGCGTAAAAAGGGGGGGGGGGATCAGGTTTTTTTTGCAATTATTTTTTGGAGTCAAAAAATCACAAGGGCCTTTTCTCCAGAAGTAGTGGCTTAAATATAAAACCACTGCTGTGCAAAGCCAGATTTATGCAAGTCACTCCACTCCCCTCCTGGCGTTTGTGCTGTTGCAATTATTTTACTCTACCTGCAATTATTTATGTGATTATTTAAAAAAAAAATCCCTGAAATATTTATTAATTTATTTACTTAAGGGCCAACGGCTCTTTAATAAATCTGAAAAGCAGCGGAGCTCCAAACTATCGCTAAGAGCTGCCTAATGATAAATCTCCCCCATTGTCTTTTAAAAGTTTTTAAAAGGTATTTTAAAAAACAGCAGCAGGGCCACAGCACATCATAACAGATGACACGTTCCTACCTTGAGCCGCTATGAACTTATTCTTCTCTTTATAGCCCTGAAATAAAAGGAACAAACATTGTGAAATGCGTCAGCTGTGCCAGGGAAAGTGAGAAGAGTCTGCAAGGAACAGAGTGTGTATAAAGCAGATGGAAGGAGGCTCGGCTCTTACATCTATGTACGAGGCGTTAACGTAGTCTGAACATAAGGATCCATCAAGCGCTGTCAGCACGACTCTGGAGTGGTCATCTGACGGGAGAAGAAAAACAAAGGTGCGAAGCAATGAATAACTTTGTAGCACTGAGAATTTAAAGGGAACCTGTCACCACATATTTCAAAAATACAGCTAGCGACCGCTCGGCAAAGAGCCATCCTCACATCCCGATAAAATCAACTTTGTTATCATACCTGGCATATAGCCAGAACCAGCAGTGAGTCAGAGGGGCGGTGTCCTGCTTGTCCAATGACCCCGCCCATCCTCATCCATTGCTACTCATACCCATACCTCCTCACCATTCAGCGCTTCATGTCATATTACCAGAGTGATGTCATCTAAAGTCCTTTAACATTTGCAAAATCTACACCATGTATGTATCTGATCACATAAAATCACAGAGCCTCCATGGAGAATGGGAAGGAGTAGAAGTCCATGGAGGCTGCTGTCATTTCATGTGTTCAGACATACAAGGGGTAGGTTTTTCAAAGCTTAGTTGGTAAATGACCTTAGATGATATCACCCTGGTAACATGACCTGAAGTGCTAAATGGTGATAAGGAGGCATGGGACATGGAGAGGAGTAGAAGTGGGTGGGGATGGGAGGGGTCACTGGATATGCCCCCTCTGACTCACTGCTGGATCTGCTCGTATGCCGGGTAAGATAACAAAGTTGATTTTATTGGGATGTAAGGGAAACAATTTTTATATAAAAGAACAGGGATCTTGGGAACATATACACCAGCCATGAGACCCTGTGTTTGGCTGAAGTGGTCCCCAAGCATCATCTTACCGCATGGGCACCATGGGCTTACACACACAACCAGCGAAGGGGGAAGAGGGGGGAGCATTATTATGTTACACCCATGCCTTTCACCAGGGAATTCTTATATTTGAGAGCACTAGCAACATTGGCAATTTTAGGGTGAGGTTACTACAGAGAGTCACAGCCCCCAAGTGTTCATGGAACTACTTCATTGTTGCCATAAGTACTGAATATTTCAGGATTGTCCTGATATTTTGTTATTTGACAGGAATGGACATGTACTGATTTGGAAAGGGGTGGTATTTCATACTGAGAAGCACAAATACTTATCTCCTGTGCAGCACTACATACATTCCTGGTATTCAAGGACTGATATGACTTATCTAGAGTATAGCTATATCTGATAGTATACATGCATTCTGCAGATTGAATGCTACCTGTGTACACAGACAAGTAGGAATCTGCTCTGTAGGCTTCTTGTGACCTTGCCAGCTCTCTTTATCACTGTGTTTCCACATTTTCTATCAACAGAATTAATGAAATGCATATTTCATGGTAGTTACATCTCCATGCATAGAAGCGACACCTACACAACCCACATTGACTGTGTAACAGTCATCAGCTGGAGCATTGTCACCTCCCCTGAGATATCTATTTACAGAAGAACTTGTAATCTTAATGATATAACATTAATGCTGCATCATTTCTATGAATTCTATGTTGGGCAGTCCCTTTTAGAGCGTTCGGGTCTTCCGGCGATTCATGAAGGTCCTTCGCCCGATGTCCACCAGGTGGCGCTGCTTCGCCGAAGTCCGCCGAGGTGCCCCGGAGTTCATCGTCTTCATCGTGGTGCATGCGAGTATGGCCCGTGCGACCAATTTTTTTTTTTTTAAATGCGGCGGTTTTTCCGAATCCGTCGGGTTACCGTTCGGCCACGCCCCCCGATTTCCGTCACGTGCATGCCAGCGCCGATGCGCCACAAAATCCCGGGGCAATTCAGGGAAAATCGGCGCAAATCGGAAATATTCGGGTAACGTCGGGAAAACGCGAATCGGGCCCTTAGTAAATGACCCCCAATATGTTGCCATTATGTGTATTTTTAGCAATGTCTGGTTTTGCATCATGAATTCTATGGGGGTCATTTATCTTTAGGCTAAATTCAGATGAGGGTGTCACCACCGTACCGTAGCACGGCGGGCACACACCGGCGGCAGGGGGAGGGGGTGAACGCCGCTCTCCCCCGCCCCTCACCATAGAGAAACATGGCGCATTGCCGGCCTATGGGGGACGTATATATCTGACATATATACGTCGACTGCATATGCGTCCCCAAACGGCCATCTGAATACAGCCTTAGTCAGCATATTTGTGTGTGTCTTTTTATGGTTATTCCTGGTTTTGGACTTGATCTTTGAGGTTGATATATCAGCAGATGAGTCTTTGGGGTTTTTGAGACTTTTTATTAAAAGGTCGCACAAAAGTCTCAAACTCTTCTGCAACATCTTGTAAAGTTTTTCCTACAACTGATCAGGACTGGAGTTTATTTACAACTTTTTAACCAGAATTTGTGTCAAAATAGAAACTTTTTCATATGTTCACATCTGGATTTTAAAGATATATCAGATGCGACACAAAAACACAACAATGGTCGCAAATTTACAAATGTGCCCAAAAAAAAGTCACAAATAGAAGAGAGAAAAAAAGAAAGTCTTAAAATAAATGACCCCCCTATGAATTCTATGAATTGAGACTGAGTTGCAATCCCAGATACCTCCTTTATGAGTGGTGCTGTTTCTTTCCACAGTTCACCTTTAAGTTTTAGCTGCAGGGTTAGTTATATTATATTTTAAGGAATACCGTAATTTATTTATAACCCATGAGAAATCACTATTTTATTCAGACTGCGCTGTTGTTGCTCTAACTTACAACAGAGCAAAGCTAAAATTATGTATTAACGTATAATGTTGTAACGAATCACTGTTTCTGTTCTGACCTTCCCATTCTTTACACTGCAGCGCTGCTTTACATTGGCTACATAGATATGTCTTTCATAATCTTACTCATCTTTCTAAACACAATCTAAACGTATCCTCTGGACAGAAAAGGTAAGTGAAACTTACAGGGCAGGATATTAGGATATCTGTTGCATTCCTTGTTCTCATCCCTATTGGCCACCTCAAAAGTTCCTTGGAAATTTCCAGACTGTAACGACTGTAGGAGGAAAAACAAATCATATCAGTGAATATTATACAAGCAGTCCCTGGGTTACATACAAGATAGGGTTATAATTGTAGTTCTAGACAATTTTTTTTTTTTTTTTGCCCCTTCGACAATTGGAGTTTCAAATTTATTTGCTGTAATGGGACCAAGGATTATCAAAAAAAGCTTCATTACAGACACTTTTCAGCTGATCATTGCAGCCTGGGACTATAGTAACATCCAGAGAGGTCACAGGGGGCAGAGGGGTCCGTCTGTAAGTAGGGGTTGTCTGTAAGTTGGGTGTCCTTAAGTAGGGGACCTCCTGTAGTCGTATACAACTGCATCAAGCTCAGGGGGCTTTTGTGTGTTTCAGTGAGGTCATGTACTATACAGAAACGTATTTGCCCCCATGATCACTACTTGTCATATGTCACTATCTCACATCTATATCTATGATTGAAAGAAATTTGCAGAACACTCCATCCCTATTATATCCAGTAACACCCAATTTTGCACAAACTGTATGACCTAGTTCGAAAACCAGCAAGACTCATGTATGTATGTGTGTGCAAAAAATGTTATTTTAGGATCACACAGGAAATACAGTATCAGGAGATCAGCAGTAGCTGAAATTTATGTTATCGGCGCAGGCTTTGCTATTTCTGTTCCAAATTTGTTGCCAGCTTAAAAAGTTGCATCCAAAATTGTGACACTATAATCAGAATTTGCCAGCCTTGACTGTAGCACAATGGGCATTGATGCCAGAAAGACTTCCGGGCAAACCATGATATAACAGAAGGTAGTTTGTTATTGGATCTGCAGGGAAATTAGGTGGAAATTAAATCTCGCTTTAGCTCTACATGTTATTGTAGGGTGAGGTAGGGAATGTAATATCAGGAGACCAGCTGCGGTTGGCGCTCCTCCAGCACAGACACTTATGTTTTTCAGTAAAAATGTCATTGTGTTCTCTCCCCGCAGAAGCTGCAGACTCACGTTGTACTCCTCCCGAAAAAGCTTCCCATCATCAGCCGATCGTATCCGGACCTCTTCTTCCAAATGTTCCACGGGAATTGGGAAGTATTTCTTCACCACAGTGGGTGAGCTGCTCAGTAACATCACCCTTTGTTGCTCTGTTAGGATGAAAAATTATTTATGAACATAAAAAACATTTTTTTTTTGAGAATTGTGTATTAGAGTAACAAGGAGTTCAGATTGGAAAAGGAAAATAAAGCATATTAAATAGCAAAGTCTTGTGATGTTAAAGGGGTTGTCAATAAGTTGATATTGTTTGCGTAGTGAAAATTCATACAATTTTCCAATGTGCTTTCTTTATCATTTCCTCATAGTTTTCAAGATCTCTGCTTGCTGTCATTCTGTAGGAAGCTTCATTGTTTACTTCCTGTGGATAAAAACTGGTCCACGGTCATGTGATGTCACACAGGTGCATGGCTTGTTATATCCCTGGTCATGTGATGTCACACAGGTGCATTGCTTGTTATATCCCTGGTCATGTGATGTCACACAGGTGCACGGCTCGTTATATACTTGGTCAAGTAATGTCACACAGGTGCACAGACTAATCACTTGTGTAGCATTACAGGTGAGATATAACAAGTCATTCATCTGTTTGACATCACATGACCAGGGATATAACTAGCCATGCGCCTGTGTGACATCACATAACCAGGGATCTAACAAGCCGTGCACCTGCGTGACATCACATGACCAGGGATATAATGAGCCGTACACCTGTGTGCCATCACATGACCAGGGATATAACGAGGTGTGCACCTGTGTGACATCACATGACCAGGGATATAACGAGCCGTGCACCTGTGTGACATCACATGACCAGGGATATAACAAGCAATGCACCTGTATGACATCACATGACCAGGGATATAAAGAGCTATGCACCTGTGTGACATCACAACACCAGCGATATAACGAGGTGTGCACCTGTGTGACATCACAACACCAGGGATATAATGAGCAGTGCACCTGTGTGACATCACATGACCAGCGATATAACGGGCCGTGCACCTGTGTGACATCACATGACCAGGGATATAACAAGCCCTGCACCTGTGTGACATCACATCACCAGGGATATAATGAGCCGTGCACCTGTATGACATCACATGACCAGGGATATAAAGAGCTATGCACCTGTGTGACATCACAACACCAGCGATATAACGAGGTGTGCACCTGTGTGACATCACAACACCAGGGATATAATGAGCAGTGCACCTGTGTGACATCACATGACCAGCGATATAACGGGCCGTGCACCTGTGTGACATCACATGACCAGGGATATAACAAGCCCTGCACCTGTGTGACATCACATCACCAGGGATTGGTGTTTATCCACAAGAATTAAACAATGAAGATTCCTGTGGAATGACAGCAAGTAGAGATCTAGAAAATCATCAGGAATTGATACAGAAAGTACATTGGAAAATTGTATAACTTTTCATAACACAAACAGTATCAATTATTTGCTGCAAGTTGATAACCCCTATAATATCACAAGTATTTGCCATTTAAAAAAAACATATTTTTCTTTCCCAATCTGAACTCATTATTCCTGTACTACACAATTCTAAAATAGTGACCTGTAATGCGTTACTCCTGCCTGTTTCCCACTAATAACTAAATTGTGAGCATTTTCTGCATAATTTCCCCCATACAATGTAGAAAACAAATAGAAGTCTATCCTAAAGACAAAAGAGGAAGGGCTTCACCTGCTTGTCTCCTGGTTCAGGAGGCCACGATCACAGAGAAGAAGCACAAGCTGTGACTCTGGTCCTTGCGGGTTGTAGTAAGCCTTTAGTACTATGCCAGAATGTGTTCAGCCAGCCAGTCAGGCAAGAGTTACGTATCAGAAATGCTGAGAGCAAACTTGCAAAAAAAATTCCATGTAAAAATTCCATTTTTTTTGTTAAGGGTGTCAGCAAGTACTGACATGGTCTACGAAGCACAGCACAAATATTCAAGGGAGGCGAACTCAGAAAAGCAGCTCAGCCTCCTACTGCAGGCATCATACACCTATTATTAATTAACTAAGAATATATTACATTAATTTTTACCTAAATTGCCTGCAACTGACCATGTGATCTTGTACTGACATAACAATATCAATATCTCTTTTATGTTAGGGTTCATTTATACCATGCATATGCTATACCATCTGCCATTAAAGGAAATCTACAATCAATTTACTCCTAGGGCTTTATGGAGGTGTTCTGTGGGCTGTAATCCACCATCAAAATCCATCCTGATAAACCAGGGACATGACTCATAGATCCAGGCACCGGGACTGTGATATCTTCTTATATTTGCTATCCATGGCCTCCTGCCTTCTAAAATCAACTTTTATAATTATGCCAATTAACCAGACCGGCTGCTTGGGGTGTTACCAGAGCCCCTCCGTCCTGTAGCTTCACAGGCCCCCCTGCTCTCAGCAATTTCCCCCTCTCTCTGCCTGATGTAATCTTACAAATTGGGAGGGGGAAGTGCTCCTGCACAGTGTAATAGGCTATAAAGCTACAGCACAGAGGGTTACGCCTTCCCTCCCCCTGGAAATCATGGTTAACAAATATAAGAAGCTCCCACAGTCCCGGTGCCTGGATCAGTAATGTCCCTGGTTTATCAGGATGGATTTTGGTAGATTTCCTTTAAGACAATAGGGCAGATTTATCAACCTGTCTGAAAGTCAGAATATTTCTAGTTGCCCATGGGAACCAATCACAGCTCCCCTTTAAAATATTCATGAGCACTGGTAAATGAAAGCTGAGCTGTGATTGGTTGCCATGGGCAACTAGAAATATTCTGACTTTCAGACACTTAATAAATCTGCACCAATATCGCCATATGCAGGCGACAGAATACAGCCATATAGTGCTAACACAGTACTGCTATATACAACCCAAAGAACACCTCCAAAGAGCCCTAGGACTATATTGATATATTAAGGAAAGATAATACTGCCACGTAGTGCCAAAGGCACAGAGAGAAAACACACATAATAACTCTAAAGTATCCAAATAATATGCAGTAACAAAATAACACTCAATTAAAGAGTCCTCAGAATACTGGCCTAATGACCTCACACACTACTGCAATTTCATTCCCAAAAATCATGACGCTAAATAACTCATTAGGACATATGTTCATCACAGGGGGAGGTCCTTGCACTGACAGCTTGTATTCTGTGGATCTGTATATGTATCACATGGTTATCTGCTGGAATGGCCCCCATATATCTCCTCCTGGGGTGACCTGCGGTGATCAGGTCATCACTGGGCCCACATCAGTTCTATACTGCGTCTCCTCTTTATAACATCACAATACTCATGTTTTTTATAATTTTCCTTCTGTTATCTCTCCCCCCTCCCCGCCTTTTGATGTCTGTTCATTTTTATTATCTTTTTCTCCTCTTTGACAAGAACAATACAGAACCAAGCACATGAAAACTAGAACATTTGTGTATGTCCTGTCACCCCATCCAGACCTAGTTGTGTATTGAGCATTCGCCCTGGATTGATCCACATGGATACATTATATACTCCCGGGGTATGTACTGGACATATTTGCACTTAATGTGCTGTAAAAGTTGCTGCCTCTGCGCTGTCCTATTTGACTAGCAAGGGCAGACAGGCATCGGTCATAACCGCCATGTATGTCTAGTAGCAGACATATGCCTCCCATATTGGCTTGTAACCTGCCCTGCAGCATCAGTGACCTGATTTGGACTCTAACTAAGGCTGCATTCACACGGCCGAGGTATATATGTCCCCCATAGACAGCAATGGGCTCACAGTGCCGTACGGTGCAGCACATGTGTGACGCCGTAGTGTTCTGTAGCCGGGAGAAAGATAGGACATGTTCTATCTTTCCCCATAATACGGCGCTGTGTGCCATACAGCGCTATGGAGAGGGGCTCCCGAGCACTATCTCCCGGGCTCCGACGTGTGCCCGCCATGCTACGGTACGATGGGCACACGTCGTGTGAATGTAGCTTAATAGTTATGTTGCTGCCTTTCGGGTCATGCAGGATCTGCATCCTTTTCTCTATAGACTGAATATTCACCCTGGAGTAGATGCCTATGTAGGGGTGAAAGGTGAATACCTGCAATCACTTTGAGTCCAACCAAGGGAAGCCTCTGAAAGACAAATGGCCTTCCTTCTTGAGATTTAGAAGCCAAGTTGATTCTACTAAAATATACCTTTTTTAAAAAATTGCCTGTGTTAGGAGGATCCAGAACTGACAGACCCTCCCGACCGCTGTCCTAGACATTGGGGGAAGTTCTGACAAAGCGCCTCTGCACAGCTCTCTCCGCCTCGCACTACCCATCCCGACATACGTATTACCTGCAGGTCCTAGAGTGATGTCAGAAGCATGTGACTGATCACGTGCTTCTTGCATCACTGCAAAGTCCTTAAACCCTTTCATGCTGCCAGGGGATAGGTCTTAAGAAGAATCTGTGGATTAGACTGAGTATGAAGAAGGTTTGTGTGAATGGAAGTAGTGGTGCTGAGTGTGTTCATGTGAGTGAATGACCAGAGTGAGCGAATGTAGCAAAAGGTGTGTGAGTGAATGGATAAAGCAAAGCTTTGTGTGTGAGTGAATGAATGGATGGACATAGCAGAGCTGTGTGTGAGTGAATGGATGTTGCAGAGCTGTGTGTGAATGGATGTGGCAAAGCTGTGTGTAAGTGAATGGATGTAGCAGAGCTATGTGTGTGAGTTAATGGATGTAGAAGTGCTGTCTGTGAGTCAATGGATATAGTAGAGCTGTGTGCGTGAGTCAATGGATGTAACAGAACTGTGTGTTACCAACAGGGAATTTTTAATAGTAAGGTTCATCTTATAGTCTGAAAAATACAGTATTTAAGGCATCATCACAGCTCCTGTTGGAGTAGTCTACAAGACTACTCCCCCACTATCTATAGGATGCAGCTACTAAGCATGAGTGAGAAAAAAATTATATTCCAGACTTGACTGATTAGGAAATACTTTCAGCCTTATAAATTCTGATTATATCTTTCTATATAACTTTATAATGTACAGTTCTCTTGTTATCACTTCTAGTAGTTTATAAGGAGATAGCCAAGTGGGTGTCACCAGTTGTGGTGCTGTCCTTACTACATTCCAGACAGAATCAGACTGTTCAGGGACACCCCCCCCCCAGCAGGTAACGCCCACTTGGATAACTACTAATATACTAATACATAACTGTTATTAATGGTTCAGCACAGAATTATAAGGAACTGGTCTGACATTGGAAATGCAATTATTTAATAAACCAGGCAGCATCATTAGGAGAGGTGCCAGGTCCACTTGTCTTTGACTCCCAACATCCGCACCTTCTCTGCAGCTATAAATACGTCTAATCTCCATGAAATAAGATTGGTACAGACCCAGGAATGACTCAGAAGTAACGAGATGAAATCATTAGATCCTATTAGCCGACATATTACAGTTTACAAGTCATTATCACTCAGCTTCTGGAAATGTTAATGCCCTCGCTAAGAACAGCAATTACAAAAACAGGAAGCGCCACACACGGGCAATGCCAGGCTAACAATCCCGAGACAGATGAGGGCAATTATTCCATCCAAATGTCACAAGATTTCTTCTCCTACCATCATTTCATTGTAAATTGTATTTCAGCTGCAATAATGAAAGTAACCGTTTATATCATCCATTTCATGCATAATAAGCAGCCAATCTGGAGCTATGTACGGAAACATAATAGTATTCCCTATAGCAGTGGTGGCGAACCTATGGCACGGGTGCCAGAGGCGGCACTCAGAGACCTTTCTGTGGGCACCCAGGCCTTCACCCCAGCACACAAGACAGGACTCAAAGAATCTTCCTGCAGTTCCAAGCAACTTAGAAGATGCTGCTTTCAGGCATGTATTAAAGTGATACTTATTTCGCTACTTGGGAATGTAGGAAGAGGGAGAAGGGACAAATTATCTTTGGAGGACCTCCTGCTGGCCCCACGATTTTCTGTGTACAGAGGGACACTGGAAAGAAGCTAAAATGATGCAAACTTTCCAGCTTTTCCTCAGGAGGCCAATATGATGATAGAACGTTGTTGAGGAACAGGAAGCAATAAGTTACTGCTTTCATTTTTGGTTGCACCTCGCGATAAATAAGGGGGTTTTGGCTTGCAGTTTGGGCACTCGGCCGCTAAAAGGTTAGCCATCACTGCCCTATAGAATACAGATGCACAAGATTTCATGGTCCTAACCTGTACTCTGATCACTAGCTACATTTTGTGTGTGAGTGAATGGATGTAGCAGAGCTGAGTGACCAACAGGGAATTTTTAATTGGTTTCAAATATATTTTTCAAATGTATTTTCCACAGGTGCATGGCTCATTATTTCCCTGGTCAGATGAAGTCACACAGGTGCATGGCTCATTATATCCCTGTTCATGTGACGTCACGCAGGTGCATGGCTCATTATATCCCTGTTCATGTGATGTCACACAGGTGCACAGCTCATTATATCCCTGGTCATGTGATGTCACACAGGTGCATGGCTTATTATCCCCTGGTCATGTGATGTCACACAGGTGCACGGCTCATTATTTCCCTGGTCATGTGATGTCACACAGGTGCACGGCTCGTTATATACCTGGTCATGTGATGTCACACAGGTGCATGGCTTGTTATATCCCTGGTCATGTGATGTCACACAGGGGCACAGCTCCTTATATCCCTGGTCATGTGATGTCACACAGGTGCACGGCTCGTTATATCCCTGGTCATGTGATGTCACACAGGTGCGCGGCTTGTTATATCCCTGGTCATGTGATGTCACACAGGTGCATGGCTTGTTATATCCCTGGTCCTGTGATTATATATCACACAGCTCTGATAGCTATCTGTGTTATAACCAGCGTGCACCTGTGTGACATCACATGACTAAATCTGCACTTTTAAATGTTGTGTGGTAAAGAAATGACCTAATAGTTTAATAAATATGGTAGGGAGGATTTCTGTATTGTGTTCTGCAGGTTTCGATCACATACACATTGGTAACATTGGTGTGACATGAGATTCACACATCAGATGTGCTGCAGACTTGAGGTGTGAAGCGTTTGACCTTGCTGGTTCTACAGTTACAGTCTGTCTGTAAAGATTTATAGCGACCCTCCGATCAGGAAGTACTTGTTTCCTCTCCTACTCCTATTTCCTGTTCCACATTAATAACCAAAGAGGATTTATACGAGAATGTGACAAGACTCCCCACACCCCGACGGGTATTTCTAGGCTGGTGCAAAGGGAACTAACCAGATGATTCACACAGCTATGAATATTTGTAGTCAGATATTTTCATACTTAGTCTTAGTTATACAGACTTATTTTATCATTTAAAGGAAATCTACCCTCAAAATCCATCCTGATAAACCAGGGACATTACTCCTAAATCCAGGCACCGGGACTGTGGCATCTTCTATGTGTTATCTATGACGGGCTCCTACCTTCTAAAATCAACTTTAAAAATTATGTGACTAATGAGTCTGAAGGGCTCTGGAGGGGTGTTTCCAGAGCCCCTCAGTGGTGTAACTTCATAGGCTGTGCAACGTGATTGTCATATTTATTATAATTTAACAGTTAAGAAAACCCCCTAGCTGCTCCAAAGATAAAAACAAATAACCTGGTATTAATATACTTGTTTACCATAATCCAGTGCGTATAACTTTATAAATATGTGATCCGTCTTTCAATGCCTCCGTCTCACATCATGAAACAATGCCAAACCACACTATAGCCTTATACTGAAGCACTTTCCATCACACCTCGGATGTGTAATATCAACCAAATTTCCTTTTATAGAGTTATATTCATATACTGTATTTTTCGGATTATAAGGCGCACCATCAATAAATGCCTGCTAAAATATCTAGGTTCATAAATAAGGCGCACCGGATTATAAGGATGAATGTCCAGCAGGGGGCAGACCTGTGCACAGTACAAGGCAGCTGTTGTCTGTAAGTACGGTTCATATATAAGGCGCACTGGACTATAAGGCGCACCTTTGATTTCTGAGAACATCAAAGGATTATTTGTGCGCCTTATAGTCCGAAAAGTACATGCTAGTATATACATGCTATTAGGAAACTTGGAAGTGGTACAGAAATATCCTCTTTGCAGAAGAGAACAAATGCAAATCGGGACATGTATCTTTATTTCTGCGTTTTTTTTCTTTCTTTTTGCGCCTTCTTTCTACTTTTCATTGCGGCTTTTGCTGTCGTTCCTCAAGTCCTTGTGCCTTATGCATCTTTATGTTCTGTGCGACTTAACACTTATGTATCACTTTCAGCAATAAAGCAAAACACTTTCTAACCAGCCAAACGCATCAGAACATGTAAAATGCATATGTTTCTGCTATGTTTTTAAAAACGCATCCCAAGTGCCACGTGTGACCGCAGCCTCTTATGTCGGCATCTCCCTAGGGTGTGACTACAATGCTTAAAAATGCAGGTCATGGTCTCAAATCCAAAACTTAGTAGTGTCCACTCCCTATACATAACCCCCTCACATGTCGTGTGTCCATGTGGATTTGAGATATTTCCAATAAAAAGTCTCAAAAAAGCCAAAAGTTGCACCTGCCATGATGGGGAAAACTAAACATGTATCACAAGAAAAAAGACCTTCCAAATGTCAGTATTATACAACAAAGACAAAATGACACATGTCCCCCAAAGAGTGTCTTGTGCTCTGGCTGACTTCTGTCCTACGTTACTCAGGCAGCCCATTGATTCGAATGGTCACTAATGCTTCATTAGCCGGGGGTGGCGCTGCATGGGTAATTTAACAAACCAGATCCCATCATTTTACTGCCACCTGGTAGGGGCACCAAGAAGCCATGTTTAGGTATTTAATTGTTGAGGAAGTGAACTGTACACTTGCTACAGCTCTGCAAATCAGACAAACCTTAAAATAAACATCCAAATAAGCTCATTAGCAATATAAACCTCCTATAAATTATATAAGTTATAAATTCTAAAGTTATAAATGGGGCACATTTACTTACCCGACCGAGTCGTCCACGTAAATCGTGCGCCCGATATCCTGCATGTGTCGCTTCCCTGCTCAGGTCCCTGGAGTTCACCTTCTTCTTCCTGGTGCATGTAAGTGCATTGTCCGTGTATAATGCGCTGTGCGGGGAGTCACTAAGATCGTGCACCCGATATCCTGCATGTGTCACTTCCCCCGCTCAGGTCCCCGGAGTTCACCTTCTTCTTCCTGGTGCATGTAAGTGCATTGTCCGTGTATAATGCGCTGTGCGGGGAGTCACTAAGATCGTGCGCCTGATATCCTGCATGTGTCGCTCCCCGCTCAGGTCCCCGGAGTTCACCTTCTTCTTCCTGGTGCATGTGAGTGCATTGTCCGTGTATAATGCGCTGTGCGGGGAGTCACTAAGATCCTGCACCCAATATCCTGCATGTGTGGCTTCCCCGTTCAGGTCCCCGGAGTTCACCTTCTTCTTCCTGGTGCATGTAAGTGCATTGTCTGTGTATAATGCGCTGTGCGGGGAGTCACTAAGATCGTGCGCCTATTATCCTGCATGTGTCTCTTCCCCGCTCAGGTCCCCGGAGTTTTTCTTCTTCTTCCTGGTGCATGTGAGTGCATTGTCCGTGTATAATGCGCTGTGCGGGGAGTCACTAAGATCGTGCGCCCAATATCCTGCATGTGTCGCTTCCCCGCTCAGGTCCCCGGAGTTCACCTTCTTCTTCCTGGTGCATGTAAGTGCATTGTCCGTGTATAATGCACTGTGCAGGGAGTCACTAAGATCCTGCGCCCAGTATCCTGCATGTGTCGCTTCCCCGCTCAGGTCCCCGGAGTTCACCTTCTTCTTCCTGGTGCATGTAAGTGCATTGTCCGTGTATAATGCGCTGTGCGGGGAGTCACTAAGATCGTTCCCCCAATATCCTGCATGTGTCTCTTCCCCGCTCAGGTCCCCGGAGTTCACCTTCTTTTTCCTGGTGCATGTAAGTGCATTGTCCGTGTATAATGCGCTGTGCGGGGAGTCACTAAGATCGTGTGCCCGATATCCTGCATGTGTCGCTTCCCCGCTCAGGCCCCCGGAGTTCACCTTCTTCTTCCTGGTGCATGTAAGTGCATTGTCCGTGTATAATGCGCTGTGCGGGGAGTCACTAAGATCTTGCACCCGATATCCTGCATGTGTCGCTTCCCCGCTCAGGTCCCCGGAGTTCAGCTTCTTCTACCTGGTGCATGTAAGTGCATTGTCCGTGTATAATGCGCTGTGCAGGGAGTCACTAAGATCCTGCGCCCGATATCCTGCATGTGTCGCTTCCCCGCTCAGGTCCCCGGAGTTCAGCTTCTTCTACCTGATGCATGTAAGTGCATTGTCCGTGTATAATGCGCTGTGCGGGGAGTCACTAAGATCTTGCACCCGATATCCTGCATGTGTCGCTTCCCCGCTCAGGTCCCCGGAGTTCACCTTCTTCTTCCTGGTGCATGTAAGTGCTTGGGCTTGTGACACAAATTCAAATGTTAAATCCCGCGCTCAGTCCCAAAAATCCGATCGCGTACGACCCAATCCCCTTTTAAATGCGGCGCAAAACTGTAATTGCCGGAATATCCACGGCCCCTTAGTAAATGAGCCCCATTTTGTTTAAGAAAATGAATTTATATAAGTCCATGCCTGAAGACAGAAAATATAATAGATGATTTCCTACATCATAACTAATTAAGAATAATTAACTAGTAATAATAATTACTCTACACTAAATCTTCAAGTGCAATTAAATCATATTTGGCTTGGCAGCAGCTGCCTGGCATTGGTTGCTACAGCAATTTAGAATACTCATCGTTTTCCTAAAATTAACATTAACCTCTTTTGTTTTTGTTTTTTTTTTCAGTTCTTATTTATTCAGAGAACATAAATTCGAGAAAACTCTTACTCAGATGTGGTAACAAATTTCATCGCTCCCCGAATCCATCCTTACACAGATGGTGGAAAAGAATTGAGGGTAAGGCGGCTAATGGAGTTTTCTTTGTTTTGTACATTATCCCATGTGTGGTGTAAATTGTGATAAGTATAGGTAAGGTGTAACTATCGCTGATTTTTTATATAAGGTCAAGTAATTTGGAGCGATAAAATACAGTAATAAAGTTGGTGCGATCTCTGCTCTATTCCTGACACAGTTTTCCTCAGCCCCTTCCTTATCCTATATGTCGGCCTGGGAATCGGATCTTGGTAAAGAATTTGTTTGTAAAACCTGGTCTGGAATCTTCTCCCACTTGGCCCAGGTCTCTATTAATGTTTCTTTGGTTGAAGTGGGATATAAATCCCTTTTGCGTTGGTATCTTATACCCCAGCGCCTACACACAATGGGGCACATTTAGTAAGGGTCCACGGATTGCACAAACGTGGGATATTCAGACGATTACCGTTTTGCGCTTTGAAAGGGGATTGTGGCGCACGCGATCGGATTTTGGCCCAAACGCGGCGGCTTTAATGTGATAGAAATCGTGGTGCGTCCTTCGGACGATCCCACGAATTCTGACTGAGTGCGGGATTTAACATTTGAATTTGTGACCCATGCCAAGCACTTACATGCACCAGGAAGAAGAAGGTGAACTCCGGGGACCTGAGCGTGGAAGCGACACATGCAGGATATCGGGCACACGATCTTAGTGACTCCCTGCACAGCGCATTATACACGGACAATGCACTTACATGCACCAGGAAGAAGAAGGTGAACTCCGGGGACCTGAGCGTGGAAGCGACACATGCAGGATATCGGGCGCACGATCTTAGTGACTCCCCGCACAGCGCATTATACACGGACAATGCACTTACATGCACCAGGAAGAAGAAGGTGAACTCTGGGGACCTGAGTGTGGAAGCGACACATGCAGGATATCGGGCGCACGATCTTAGTGAATCGCGCTGGAGTTCATGATCGTCGGACAACGCACAGCGGGGATCACGCAAGGGACGGGTAAGTAAATGTGCCCCATTGTATCCACATACCTCCCCTAATTGCTTCAGAGGTGGTTCTGTGGAATGTTCTGTTGTGCATATTTGGTGGGACTGCATTAAGGTGAAGAGGTTTTGGATTAGGACACATTAGTACATTTTTTCCAGACATAACTTACGTTTTCCTGGAACAAGCTTTATCCCATATTTTTTCCTTCTAGGCCCCTAAGCACAATAAACGGCTTATTACGTGTTTCTAAAAACCTATTACCGTATTTTTCGGACTATACGGCGCACAAAAAATCCTTTGATTTTCTCAGAAATCCTGCTGCTCCCCACCTTAAGCCACCCCCCAATCTCCCAGCAGGCAGTTCAGTCTGAAACTGGAAGTCCTGTGGCTCGCCAACTTCAGCCAAACCCCCACTCCCATCTCACAGTAGACAGCTCAGTCTGATAAAAAAAAAATCCTGCTGCTCCCCACCTTCAGCCACACCCCATCTCACAGCAAACAGCTCAGTCTTAAACAGCAAGTCCAGCTGCTCAGTCTGATGCATAAAGTCCAGCTGCTCCCCATCTTTACCCCCCCCCCCCAATCTCTTAGCAGGCAGTTCAGTCTGAAACTGGAAGTCCTGTGGCTCGCCAACTTCAGCCAAACCCCCACTCCCATCTCACAGTTCAGTCTGAAGCTTAAAGTACTGCTGCTCCCCATCTTCATGTGAATGAATATAAAAGCTGCAATTTGGAAATTATGATTTATGAATTTATGTCCAGAAAAGCTCAGTGCAAAAAACTGCTTATCAGAGCATCTTATTTTACTACAGAAACATAATGCCATAGGTGGAGTTCACCCCCAAGTCCTGTATGTATGGAAGACTTAGATAATGAAACAAAGTAATGTCAGAATAATAATCTGAGACACTAGTCATGGTATTACATGGAGCGTATCCGTACACAGAACCCACACAAAAACTGCATTCTATGTTATTTATCAGTTACATAATAATGTAGCAGCTACAAGGCATCGATTGATGCTGTTTTGTCTAACATAAGCTAATTAACTATTAATCACTAATAATAATTGGGAGCAGTACAGCGGTTGTTCCACGTTCAGTTCTTACCCCTATCCCCAATCTGACAGTGGGGATCCGACTGCTGGCACCGCCCTGATCTCTAGAAGGACAGTCCCATTCTCACTAAATGAATGAAGCTGAACTAAATGTAGAGCTTCTAAGTTATGGGAGTGTTAGAAATTGCTGAGCACAGCCCTGAAATCTCTTTTACTGTCTGTGCGGGTCTGTTCTTGTGATCAGTGGCGTTCCCAGCCAATGGACCCCCACTGATCAGATTGTTATCCCTGATCCTGTGGATACAACCCCTTTAACCCCTTCCCGCATTGTATATTGCAGTATTTGGGTCCATCAGAAGCAAGTGCTTGGCGTAACTAATAGCCAAAATCCTAGGATCAGATAGGAACCCTAATGTCACCCATCAGCACCCATGCAGTACATTTACAGGGTGTTACACAGGGCCCCAAAGCTGCCCTGTCTATATATGTCCAGATATTTGGCATACTACATCATATTAAGTGATACAATTGAAAGAACAATGGGATTGCGGAGAAAAGGACAAAATATGGTAAAAAGTTACATGAAGAATGTAACAATAAAAATAAAAAAATTCTTCTTCTGTGAAAAAAAAGTCAATACGTTATGTATCCTGTAACATGTATGTGTGCAGAATGAACGGCTACACAGCGAGCGGCTCTCTGCTCAGCCCAGTGTGTGCACAATAGAGGGAGCGCTTAAAGGGACTGTACGTCTCCTCACCTTGTTCTTCCAAGATTCCATTTGGGATCTTCTTATCGCCGGAGTTGACGTCCGCTTTACGACTCTTTCTGGACCTTGAAATAAAGAAGGAGAACTCTCTGAGCATGATAGCAGCAGCAGCGGCCGCAGCAGCAGGCAGCTACTACCCCCAAAAGCTGAAATACAGGAAGCTGCGCTCTGCTTATACATAAGTTCCTGTTACAGCGACCAGACCTTTAACACTTTGATGATTTATATGAGACACATATATGACCAGCTGAGTTCATGTGAAGCATCTCAGACCCCAAACTCTAAGCTTAGCATGGCCAGTATCTAACGGGAGGAAGGCTCACACGTTGGTCTATGTGAGTACAATCAGTGCACTGTATCAATGCAATCAGTACAATAAGATTTTAGGTCTATTCAGGCAGTCCATACAAGATAGGGTCTGTAGGTTTGTTCTTAAGTTGAATTTGTATGTAAGTCGAAACTGTATATTTTAGAATTGTAGTTCTAGACACATTTTTTTTGGCCCCAGTGACAATTGGAGTTTCAAAATTTTTTTTGCTGTAATGGGACCAAGGATTATCAATAAAGCTTCATTACAGACACCTTACAGCTGATCCCTGCAGCCTGGGACTATAGTAATATCCAGGGAGGTCACAGGGGGCAGAGGGGTCCGTCTAACTAGGGGTCGTCTGTAAGTCGGGTGTCCTTAAGTAGGTGACCGCCAGTAGTGATTATATAGGTGGTCTATGGAACAATGGCTGCTGCACAGTATATGGGGACATCGACCTTTTTGACGTCATTATTGTGGTATTTTCTATCAAACCAGCGAAATGCACATATTACTCAAGCAACACAGCAAACTCATTGACCGGCCAGTTACACATTGGGCAATCAATACTGAAATTTCCATTAAAAGTCACGGAAAAATGACACTAATCTCCTACAATCTTAATAAATGCTCAGTGCTACACTGTAACACAGCTGACTGTATATAATAGTATATACAGCCCTACTTTCAGTATAGGCAGCGCCTTGTTTATGTGTTGACCCCAAAATCCCATTAAGGTGTTTTAAAATGTTTTCAACAGCAATTTTCTAAACTGTGATAAAAACTGTGATAAATTGTAAACTTCTTAAAGGGGTGTTCCTGGCTAATGATATTGATGACCTATTAATAGCAGAGGTCATCAATATCAGATAGGAAGACGGAAGTACAATAGTGTGTGTTATGGCCAACCTCACGAACTGCAGCATAACTTTTATACAAGTGAAAAGGAACATAAGCGTCGGACCCCCACTGACCCGATATAGATGACCATGGATAGGTCATTAACCCCATCACGACTGCCATGGGGCTATTTGCACATGCCCCTTGCAGAAAGGACGTTTATAAACGTCATAAGTGTGGCCAACTCCAAAAAGCTACATCTCCTGAACCCTGGCACCTAGAAACACAATTCTAAAGCCTTATTCCATCATGTACTTCCTGCAGCTTGTTCTACATTCTGCCTTCAGATGACAGGCTGGAGGGGGGCACATTTCAAACGCCTATATCTCCGGAATCCTTGCACTTTGCAGAAGTACATGCACACTCTGCATCTGTAGCTGAGCCTGGGAAATGGTGATGGAATAATGCTGGACACATTTCGGCAAAAGTTACAGTACTAAAAAAAAACTTTAATAGTAAAAATGACAAAAAAAAACATATTTTTTTCACATTAGTAGGCAAGTAATGGCAAATTTTATAAAGAAAAAATATGTAATTAATAAAACCATTCAAGTTAAATTCTCACGTCATGAAAAATAAAACCAAAGTAAAAATTGTTATGAGAACTCGTCATTTAAAGAAGTGCATAATAGAACGTCAAAAATTAACCTGGACGTTCAGGCATCAATGACCATCGGTCACAAAAGGGATCAACATCACAAAACACAAGGCAATGTCAGAATTATCTAGATTATCAGACTAGATCAACCAGCGCTTTATCCATGTAACTTATGCAGATACTATGTGGTCGCTGGGAGTGTCTATTACAAGGAACCTACCCCTTAGCAATCAAAAAATTATCCAAGTACTCCAAACTTGCTTAAATCGGAATACAGGCGGTCCCCTACTTAAGGAGACCCAACTTACAGACGACCCCTAGTTAAAGACGGACCTCTCTGTAACCTCTGGTGAAGTCTCTGGATGTTACTATAGTCCCAGACTGCAATGATCAGCTGTAAGATTTCTGTCATGAAACTTTATTGATAATCTTTGGTCCAATTACAGAAAAAAAATGGGAAACTCCAATTTCACTGGGTGAAAAAATTTTTTTGTCTGGATCTACAATGATAAAATATACAGTTTCGAGTTACATACAGATTTGACTCAAGAAAAAAACCTATGGAACCTATCTTGTATTTACAGAAGTCCCCGGGTTACATACAAGATAGGTTTCGTAGGTTTGTTCTTAAGTTGAATTTGGATGTAAGTCGAAACTGTATATTTTATAATTGTAGATCAAGACAAAAAAATTTTTTGCCCCAGTGACAATTGGAGTTTCAAAATTTTTTGCTGTAATGGGACCAAGGATTATCAATAAATCTTCATTACAGACACCTGACAGCTGATGATTACAGTCTGGGGACTATAGTAACATCCAGAGAGGGCAGAGGGGGCCGTCTGTAACTAGGGGCGTCTGTAACTAGGGGCCGTCTGTAACTAGGGGTCGTCTGTCGAGTGTTCTTAAGTAGGGGACTGTATATTTTATTGCGACTACAGAGACATATCACACCATATACTGGCTAATATCTCTGCAGTACAGCATACGGCACAGTATGATCCCAAACACGTCTATGTTCTGTTCTGTACAATCCAGCAGGTTGTTTGGTGCGGTAATAACTTTGTATGTATGAGACTCTCCTTAACTGTATCAGACATTTCATTTCCTTTTATTTATCGCACAAATTATTTTTTGAGAGAAGTGAGAATTGTAGAGGAAACCACCTAAAGGTAAGGTAAGGTTATTATACAAGCAGATACAACCTATGCATGTTATGCTTCTGCATGAGAAGGTCACGCAGCTATGGATACTTAGGCCCCATTTATCTGAGGATTCACTCTCCTGCTGTCCAGGACATGCCCCGATCTACTTAGATTACATTCTAAACACAGCACATAACACAGAACAGAAGACTAAAACGTTACTTAGCTGATACAGAACTTCAAATCTTCTGCCATTGAAAAATGTTAGACATAACAGGCAGGCTGTCTGCAGCTGCCACTAGATGGAGCTGACTGCATACTGTGTTACTATATAGTTTGTACACTAAGCTTCTAGAGCTCCCTCTAGTGGCGGCTGCAGGAAGGCAGAATTCTCCTACAATATTCTACATAAACACAATCATATCATTACAGAAATGCAAGGTCTATCTCATTCACAATTTGTTACCTCAAGAGGTAACCTCCTAGAAGAATGAGCAGAAAACAGACGAGCAGAGGCACCAGCACGGATGTCAGGAGGGAGGAGGTGTCGTTCAACGGGGGCTCTGTGGGACCTGCAAATGAAAAATAAATATTAAGATAAATGGGAGATTTTTTTCCTCACTAAATTATACAACAAAATCACCAATGCATATCATTTCTAAAATTTTTATTTGATTCCTTATACATTTTTAAAACTTATTAGTTTAAATGGGTGCGAGCCTGACACCCCGATCCTGCACCAATTGCAGACTGTAATAGAACTTAATTGTTACCTGATGCAGGTGATGGACCCACATGAGTCATATATTGATGACCTAACCTGAGGCCAGAAAGCCCCCTTTAAGTTGCCCTAATTTTTGGAAAGGTTCTAAAAGTAGGATAACAACCAATATGGTTGCACATACACATGAAAACATGGTAGCGAAGCAACACTCCAGGTAACCAATCCAAATGGTTATGCAACAGGCATTGCTGTATCATCCCATTACTAGGCACAACGATTGGACCTTCATGATTCCTACGTATATAACTAGTGCTATTCTCTGAATAGGTAGAGGTCCCAGAAGTGAGATCCCTCTGGATTGGTGATATATTGCTATAGGCAACGTATGGTTGTTGGGGGGGCATCTCAGTCAATTATTGGAATAAAGGAGGCCCTTTAGTTATTTTGGGCTAACCCAACTGTGTAGGTGATATTATACAGTCGCTTCAGAAAGTATTCAGACCCCTTTAAATTGTTCACTCTTACTCTTTGTTTCATTGCAGCCAATTGGCAAGATCAAAAAAGTTATCTTACTTGCTCATTAATGTGCACTCTGCCCCCATCTTGACAGAACCCCCCCCCTCCCCCCACACACAGAAAAGTAGGTAATTTTGTTAATGTATTAAATAAGAAAAGCTGAATTACCACACAGTCATAAGGATTCAAACCCTTCACTGTGACACTCATATTTAACTGACATGCTGTCCATTTCCTTCTGATCCTCCTTGAGATGGTTCTACTCCTTCCCTGGAGTCCTGCTGTGTTTAATTAAACTAATTGGACTTTATTCGTTTATATAAGACCTCACAGCTCACATCAGAGCACATGAGAATCATGAGGTCTAAGGAGCTCAAAGACAGATCTGGCAAAGGTTACAAAAGAATATCTGCATCACCTAAGGTTCCTGAGAGCACAGTGGCCTCCATAATACTGAAATGGAAGAAGTTTGCGGCAACGACAGCTCTTCCTTGACCTGACCGTCCAGCCAAACTAAGCAATCGTGGAAGAAGAGCCTTGGTGAGAGAGGTAAGAAGACCCCAAGATCGCTGTGGCTGAGCTCCAGAGATGCAGCAGGGAGAGGGGAATCACCTATCACTGCGGCCTCCAGAAATCAGGGCTTTATAGTGTCTGGAAGCTTCTCCTCAGTGCAAGACATATGAAAGAAGATTCTCTGGTCTGATGAGACAAATATTGAACTTTTTGTTGTTAATTCTAAGCTGTGGAGAAAGCCAAGCTCTGCTCATCACCGGCCAAATACAATCCCAGCAGTGACACATAGGGGCAGCATCAGGCTATGGGGGCAGGACCACTGGGTGTAATGGAAGGAAAGATGAATCCGGCCAAGTACAGATATCCTGGATGAAAATATCCTCTCACACTGGGCCAAACCTTCCAACAAGACAATGACCCTAAGCACAAGTTAAAATAACACAGCAGAGGCTTCAGAACATCTCTGTGACCATTCCTGACCGGCCCAACCAGAACCTGGAGCATCTCTGGAGAGACTGGGAAATGGCTTTCACCAAAGTTCACCATCCACCCTGAGGGAACTGGAGAGATTTTCTGCAAGGAAGAGGCAGAGGATCCCCAAATCCAGTGGTGAGGAACTTGTAGCATCTTCCCAAGAAGACTCCTGGCTGCAGCAGCTCCAAAGCTTCTACTCATCGCTGTGCAAAGGGGCCGAATACCAGGAGACAAGTACTCATCACCAGGGGCCGAATACCAGGAGACAAGTACTCATCACCAGGGGCCGAATACTCATCACCAGGGGCCAAAGACTTATCACCGGGGGAGATTCCAGGTTTTCTTGTTTAATAAATTTGCAAAAATATCTATATTTCAGGGTTTTTTCTGTTAAGATGGGGGCAGTGGGCACATTAATGAGCAAAAAATAACTTTTTTGAATTGCTGCAATAACACTAAGAGTGAAAAATGTAAAGAGGCCTGAACACTTTCTGAACCCTCTGTAAGTGACACCTGGTGTGTGCGGGTCCTGTTTAGGATTTGGTTTTGGAGCCTAGAAAGTTAAAGTTGAGTTGCTGGTTTATAGACATGTACATCTTGGCACATAGTGCTGATTTGCAAGGTCCCTTGGGTCGACCCCATCCATTAAGCATTGATGTTCCACTGTTAAAAAAATATTTAAAGATTTTTTTAAAATGATCACTTGACCATCTCTGTGCCAGGGTATAAGCTCTCCAGCGTGTAATGTATGTCTCCCTCATCCTCACATTGGCTGTGAGCTATTTTTACTGTTCTGTCCTGTGGGCATTTCCGTCTTACGTTATCTTATTTATAGATAACACATTTCAGAGAATAAATACAAGCATCACCGATTTATTTGTGGACTGTATCTAAAAACACTCCTCATTATACATACATAGATCTAAAGATTCAGTGGGCAGCACGGTGGCTCAGTGGTTAGCATTACATCCTTGCAGCGCTGGAGTCCTGGGTTCTAGTCCCACCCAGATCAACATCTGCAAAGAGTTTGTATGTTCCCTCCGTATTTACGTGGCTTTCCTCCTCGTCCTCCAGTTTCCTCCCACACTCCAAAACATACAGGTAGGTTGATTAGATTGTGTGCCCCATTGGGGACAGGGACTGATTTGGCAAACTCTGTGCAGCACTGTGTAATCTGTGTGCAGTATATAAATAAAGGAATCATTATTATTTAGTGGGTAATGTTAGGTCAACATCTCACCATATGTCCTAAAATACATAGAGATGGGGGGGCACTATTTGGGCCCATTTGCACGCCACTCTAAGAGCCGGCACCTCCATACACTCAAATATATTGTCCACATGTAAAAATATATTTATGCAGCAGGACAAACGTATGTATGTCTTCCCATGCAGGATCTTTGAAGGGGATCTTAAGGTTAAAGGGGTTTTCCCATCTGGCCATTCAAATTTAATTTAATCCATTTGCCATATGTAAACATTATGGATGTTATTAAAAAAAATGTTCCTGTGTAAAGATAATTTCTCATGAACGTAGTCATGTTGTCCCTTAGAAACGAGATGGCTTCCTCAGATACGACCACCTCAACATTTGGCAACAGTGGTCAGACATGTGTTATAGAGCCCTGCCTGACCTCCTGGGTGCAGCGATCGTTATCACAGGACGGCTGTGGGACCTGCAGTAACTCCCAGACATTTCATGTACAAAAACAATTTGTTTCTTTGTGCAATCACCCAGCAGAGGTGGTCGTATCCAAGGACACAGTCTTGTTTCTAAGGGACCATATCACTACATTTATGAGAAATTATCTTAACACGGGTAAAAAAATTTTAATGACATCTAATTGAAGAAATGTTTATGTATGGCAGAATAATGAATCTGGATGTGAATGTCCAGACGAGAGGAGAAGACCCCTTCAAGCTTCTGTCTCTTAACCTCCTCCTAAACACACTTCCATAGCAGTGTCTGCTCTTGTTTTGGCGTTCACCAGAGATTTTTGACTTATTTGCCCATGAATGAAAGCTTTCAAATTCTAATCCCCTTTTTAACCCCTTACTTTACAATGTTACTCAGTGCTATTAATATTTTAGCTCCCAGATTCCAGAGTGTGAGCAGGAGGGGCAGGAGGCAGAGACACTGCAGAGCGCAGACAGGAGAAGCTATTTATGAGAAGAATCTCCCCTGCCCGACCATAGAAGATTTACGGTCAGATCCCTGGGCAACTGAAATTGTATCCACCAGGACTGATAGCGGCAGGATGGAATTATATCTGTGAAATGCTGTATCTTTGTTAATAACAATAAATAAGAGAATGGGGCACATTTACTCAAAATGCAGCTCAAGTTGTGGTGCATCTTTTAGGGCGCGCAACACTATTTCAAAGTTAATCAGGATCGCGCCCTTATATGTGTCGCATGGAGGCAGCTCAGCTGCGCCACCAAAGGGTCGCGTGCGCCACAAGTAGTTTTAGTCATCAAGAACGTGAACCGTCTGCCTAAAGTGCGGAGCAAAGCCCTTCGTAAATTTGCCCCAATGTGTTATTTGTTATCCTTAGAATATTCAAGAAACTCGTCTTCATGGTAATACCCCCTTTAAACCCCCAAGGGATACCAAATGTCAAGTCCCTGTGGAGCTCAAATTACTCACTAATTTGTAAGAATTGTTGATCCATTAGAAAATGTTTTACGTTATTAGGAATCCCTCTCTATGAGACATAGAAGATAGAGCGTCTCTTAATACACCACAATCCTGCATCTCTTGACAAAGTGTAGAGTTCAAACGTCACTCAAAAGTGTATGTTTACTGAATGGGACGGGGGAGGTCACAGCTTGGGGTCTGCTGACTCCCTTCTCACAACTTATTAGCCATTTTTATCACACTCACAGGCTTGATAAGAGAGGTACCGCGCATGGGAGGCGGCTATCCATTCAGATCTATGAGAGCTCCAGAAATAGTTGACTCTATAAGCTCCGCTATATTTGGAACCCCCCCCCCCCCATTGACAAAAATGGACAGTTGGGCGCATGCGCAGAAAACTCCATTTGGCTGAGCTATGGGAAGGGAGTCTGCGGACCCCCATTTCTGTGGGTCTCAGAAGCTGATATATCATAAATTGAAGGTACCCCTTAAAGGGGTTTAGCAGGACTGGGCTATTGGCAACCAACGCTTAGAATAGGTCATTAATATCAGATTGGTTGAGATCTAAAGCCCATGATTAGCTGTTTGATCAAACATTACAGCTGCTTATCTGCTTACTATGTATACGTCTAGTATTGTCTAATATAAAGCACAGTCACACATCACCTGAATGGGATTATTATGTGACCAATAAATGTGCCGGAGATGCAGAAGTGACGTTCAGAGAAGTTCTGCTGCCACCACAGCTGGTGTCAGAGCCCTCCACCCCAGATCTTATACTAATAACCTATCCGAAGACTAGATGATCAAAAAAGGGATCCTGGAAAAAACCCTTAAAACTAAATTATTAGCAATTTTCTGCAATCTGTGGGGCTGCCTGGAATAGCCCTTTAAGGGAAGGCTTGCAGCCACGCTGTGTAATTTACAGTACTTTGTGATCTATTAGAGGATTGTGAGTCTAGAGGAGAAGGTCAGAGAGTGTCCTCTCCACACTCATTACACCTGCTCCACTCCAATCTATCAGTTCAGCCTGTTTTTTATCTCGGGAAGAACGGTTGTAGTTTCCAAGGCAACTAAGAAATTGGAGAGAGTCGGGCTAGGACGTTAAGGGCTTTCCCGATATTCCCTTTATACCTGCGATATTTAAGAACACAATGGGGGACATTTACTTACAGTGTCGGTGTCTGCATTGGCTTTGTTACCGACCTGCTCTCGGTAAGAAGACACACATTTAATATTGTGGAGCTGTGCAGAGACATTTCTGGCGCCGAGACCATTTTCTGTCCCCGAGACCAAAATCTGTCCCGAGCACCAGAAATGTGTCCAACAGTGCCTGCTAGACCAGTTTTCTTTTGGTCTACTTTCCGTCAGTTTACACCGCCCAAAAAGGGCTGCGACACATAGTAATTGTGTCTGAGTTTCCACTCCGCCAAAGCCACGCCCCTTTTCGGAGAAGAGTCGGAGCAGACGGAAAAAGGCATTTTTTCTGTCCCCGACAGCTAATAAATAGGTAGGAGAGCAGAACATGTGGTGAGAGCGCCACAAAACTGGCGGAAACGCCATAGTAAATGTCCCCCAATGTCCTGACACTTCGAACCAATACTTATTAGTAAAAATAGATATGAAATTACCAAGTAATTTCCACTATAGTCCCCAAGAAAAGCTGCTATGTCCTATGTGTGCTGGGTCTAAAGCAATGGTAAGAAGGACAATGACGATCATGGATCTTGACAAGAAGGGTGGTGACACCTGGTTGTCACTCTCTGGCCACCTTAACATTCAGTTAACATTAACATGACACCTTGAACATTCAGTTTATACTAATAATAATTCTTTATTTATATAGCGCTGCACAGAGTTTGCCAGTGGGGCTCACAATCTAAACAACCTACCAGTATGTTTGGAGTGTGGGAGGAAACCGGAGGACCCGGAGGAAACCCACGCAAACACAGAACATACAAACTCTTTGCAGATGTTTACCAGGGTCGGACTTGAACTCAGGACTCCAGCACTGCAAGTTTGTAGTGCTACCTATTGAGCCACCGTATTGCAAGGCTGTAGTGCTAACTACTGAGCCACCGTATTGCATGGCTGTAGTGCTAACCACTGAGCCACCATGCTGCCCGCGAGTTCTCCTTAAAGGGGTTTACCAAGTTAACAAGTTATAACTTATCCACAGGATGGAGGAAGACAAGAAGATCTCTTGCCGACCCCACTAATCATGAGATCCAGTAAACGGAGTTGTTACTTCCAAAGAGAGAAGCAGGACAAGCACAATACCTACAGCTCCATTCATTAGTATAGGCCTCTCCACATCACTCTTATATCTCTGGCGCCACAGTGAATCAGCTCTCAATAATTTCCAACATACCCCATACTATTGCACGCAGCGGCTGGATTCCCACTCATAACGATGCTTCCCCCATTAGTGAGAGCTGGACACCCGTTCTCTGGATTGCGGGGAGTCTTGTGATCACTGGGGGGTCCCAGCAGTTGCACCTTCCTGAATCTGTTTGCGATAACTCCCTAAGGTTGTACAATCCCTTGTATAATTACAGCAGGAAAGAGGTTAACCTTGGATACAGTCTTTAAAGAAGCCGTGTGAGGTCCGAGAATCACGGTGCCTCTTCTCGAACCCTTGTCCTTTGGGAATAGCTGACATCGCAGCTCAGCCCTATAAAGATGACTTGTGCTGCAATACCAGACTCAACCAATGGGCGAGGGTGGCGCAAATAGATAACAATAGGATCATAATCTAAAATCATTTTCTCTGTCATGTATCATTGCTGGATCACTTTGGGTTAAGTGCAGCAGAATCATCTGTGGCTGGTCCAGTATAGTGGAGGGAATCTGTATAAAACTGCAGCATGTTCATTATTGCTGTGGATTGAGAGTACAGAATCCTGCATGCGTTGCAAACACTGAGCTGTAACAATCCTGCTCTGGCTTTACCAGGGCCACAGGGTTACTAAGATGCTCAGCCACGTTTCTGTGCCACAAAAAAACTACAAAACCGTACTGCTAATGTAGTGACCCAGAGTAAGGTCCATATATGAATTTCCGTCCAGGTAATCCTTGTGGTATAGGGGGTAGTCGGCCTGATCAACTTTCTCCTCTAAGAAAACCCAGCAGGTGAAACGCCTACTGTTCTGTATCAACCGAGCGGCCACTATTAACCCCTTTGGGTGTGGGAGAAAGACAATTGCCAAACGAGACAACTCAGCTATTCGATACCGCTCTTCGTTTAGAATGTTCTGGCTCATTACACTGGTAGGCCCTGGTGGTTTCCTTACACTAACTACGGACGTACAATTGTTGCAGGTGAAACATGTTTTTAACGTAGTTCACCTGTAATTCCATGCAGTAAAATTCATATTCTCCTGTCGTACTAATGCCGCCCTCTTCACAGCGTAATTACTACGGCTTAATCTTTAATAGGCATTAATGGTAAACAACCCAATAAGTTATGCACCAGCAGCGAATTCCCAGGTGTCCCCTATCTCCCGAAACTAGTGATTTCTTTAATGTGCGTTTTATCTCTTAGGTTTTGGACGCCTCATATGATGACTGATCTCTGCAGCCAGGCCGTTATGTTTCCCATCATTGGAGCTATCAAAGTTTCCAGGTGTCAGCGGCAGGTGGGTGGACGCACAATGTTACTTTCGCATCGCAGTTAACAATGGTTCATTACGGGTGTCAGGTAATGCGGCAGCGAGGAGATTGAATATAGTCTGTGTGGGAGGAAGATTGCTGCAGAGGCTGCGGGAAGATGCATATTCCAGGATAATTTAGGGATTAGCAGATATATTGTATATTAAGTGCTGTAACACCCGGCTAACACCCTGTAACTCACTCATGTGTCATGTCCATGGGGTGACAAGTGGATACATGATAAGAAGGATTATTCCTCCGCATAGTGACTGCCTGGACTGAAGAGCCTGTGTAATACTGACTGATGTGTTATGTAAAATATGAGTTATGCAAATAACATATAGGGCACCCATTCTGGCATCCAGGTGGATTGTACCCAATTTTCTGTGGTTCCTAAGGTTATATACACGTGCTGCACATTATAATGCAGTACAATAAAACTTTATTTATCCCGTGGGAAATTGCTTTGCACATTACAGCTCCAAGAACAGATGTTTAATACATAACTAGAGTTGTACCAGCGATGAGGCGAGTTGAGCCATTTGCCTCAGGCAGCACCACCTGTAGAAAGATGTGGGGCGGCATCAGGGGCTACAAAGCAAGAATTGACACTTAAACTATTGATGTCATTGGATGTCAGCATGGATGTGAGACACTGCATGGAGACACTCCAGGGACCTGAGCGGGGAAGCGACACATGCAGGATATCGGACGCACGATCTTAGTGACTCCCCGCACAGCGCATTATACACAGACAATGCACTTACATGCACCAGGAAGAAGAAGGTGAACTCCGGGGACCTGAGCGGGGAAGCGACACATGCAGGATATCGGACGCACGATCTTAGTGACTCCCCGCACAGCGCATTATACACAGACAATGCACTTACATGCACCGGGAAGAGGAAGGTGAACTCCAGGGACCTGAGCAGGGAAGCGACACATGCAGGATATCGGACTGATGATCTTAGTGACTCCCCCGCTCAGGTCCCCGGAGTTCACCTTCTTCTTCCTGGTACATGTAAGTGGATTGTCAGTGTAAAATGCGCTGTGCCGCGTTTTACAAAGATTATGTTCCCGATATCCTGCATGTGTCGCTTCCCAGCTCAGGTCCGACCATCTTTTTAGTGGTGCATGTGCTTGGGCTTGCAACACAATTTGAAAGTTTAATCCCAGGCTCGGTCCGAATCAGTCGGCCCGCCACCCGATTTGTGTCGCATTGCAGCAGCACAGCTGTGCCAAAATCTGATCACGTGCAACACAATCTCAGTGCAAACCCCTGTTAAATACCTGTCACAGCTGCGCAAATCCCGGAAAAAAACGTGAACAGTCCAACGAAAGTGCGATCCGCGACCCTTAGTGAATAAGCCCCTATGTGTAAGCTGAAGGGTTTCACCTAAATTGGGATGTCCGTTATATATGTTGAATATATTATGTATGTTAAGTGTGAACCTAAACTCTCTGCTGCCTGAGGCAAGTTATGGCTACGCCCCCTTCAGGTTATTTTTTAGTAAATCCCCGAAAAAGGTGCACAGTCCGACAAAAGTGCGATTCGCGACCCTTAGTAAATGGGCCCCAATGTCTATTCTACATTCCTAATGAAAGCAGAATTCAGAGCTCGGGGATAGTTTTATGTAATCAGCGAGCAGATTGTAGGAGATGACATTTATATGACTTGAGAGAAAGATGTCAGTAAAACGAGAAAAATGAACACAAAAAATTTAGGGCCATCGTCTGCTATTGGGATTAAACTAAAAAAACAAGAAGAGGTGATAACTTGCTGATAAGTGGAGGTCTTAGAGTGGGGGTCTTTAGTACCCATATGTAAATGAGGTGATGGCTGCGCTCCACACATTGGGGGTCATTTACTAAGGGCCCGATTCGCGGTTTCCCGTCGTGTTACCCGAATATTTCCAATTTGCGACGATTTTCCCTGTATTGCCCCGGGATTTTTGCGCACGCGATCGGATTGTGGCGCATCGGCGCCAGCATGCACCGCGACGGAAATCGGGGGGCGTGGCCAAATGAAAACCCGATGGATTCGGAAAAACCGCCGCATTTAAAAAAAA
This sequence comes from Engystomops pustulosus, assembly GCF_040894005.1. Classification (NCBI taxonomy): domain Eukaryota; kingdom Metazoa; phylum Chordata; class Amphibia; order Anura; family Leptodactylidae; genus Engystomops; species Engystomops pustulosus. The sequence goes on from NC_092421.1 coordinate 83,405,341, forward strand.
AAAGTGTTGCGGGACTCGCGCTTACCTTCACCAGGTATAGGCTCGTGCATTCCAGCGGACCTCTGGGAACTTCAGCGCAGCAGCGACATCTGGTGGACGGCGGAGGAACTGCCTTAGTGAATTGCCGGAAGACCCGAATCCACCGCAGAGAACGCGCCGCTGGATCGCGAATGGGCCGGGTAAGTAAATCTGCCCCATTGTTCCTGGATTGTTGGCCTTGGCCACAGTCTTATAATAATGAATCCTGTGGATATCGGCCACGGCTCTAGTACTTCCCGCATGAAGCAGTTACACGACTCCATCCATGTGGGTAGACGGGAGCCCTGATCTTGTGATCCGCTTATAGATGATAACTTTCTATCTTGGTCCAACCAAAATTCCTGCCTTGGGTATAATCTAATAAGGGTTAAGACATAGTTATCCTCCCCTGGCCACCCCACACTAATATGCTATTATAGCACGGAAAGGGGATAAAAAGAAACACTATAAAAAGTGTCTAATTTTTTAAAGGCATGACATTCAGATAATGGGAGCTCCTAGAATAATTAGTTATGGGGGGGGGGGGGGGGTGTCTATTGGTGGGAAGTATCTACTGATGTGTATCTATATATACATATATGCAGATGAGACATCTGTCAGCTGTCCGTGTTCTGGACTTATTCCAGGCAGATTGGTTCACAATTAGCGGCTATTTTGTTTCTGATAGAGCACGGCGTTAGCCGCGGTTCTGAATGCTAATTCCGTGAAGGGGGAGTGTGGTGCAGATTACAAAAGTTGAAGGCAAACTGTGTTTTTTGTCAATTTTTTTTTTTTCTTTAAAGCATTTGCTTACTTGGTAATGCAGAGTAAGATGCTGTGGTCTGATTCAGCTCCACCGTCAGACCTTGTCCAAGTGTCATGCAGAAGTAGATCACCGGTGACCACAACCGCCCCAACATGATTATCTATAGAGACAAGAAAATAAGGAAAAAAGTAAAATACTTGCATTTTTATGTAATAAGTTTTCATTGATCTGGATTATGACTCCTGGTCCTTAAAGGGCTACAAGAAAGTCACATGCAAAGGGCAACTCTGACTCTGGAGGACCTGTAACATTCATACTGTGTAATACTTTACTTTTCCTGCGGGGGAGCTGCAGGGGACCATAAAACTTGCTGACATTAATCCTTACAGATTCCAGGTCTTTCCAGGGACTACAACTAATCTGGCCTATCATTTATATGAAGCAGGTGAATACGAGTAACAATACATCTATATACTGTATATACTCTATGCCACTTTATGTAACCAAACACTTTCAGTAGAGGATTTATATCTCAGGAACCTGTAAATACAAATGTCTGGCACCTTCTACTACAACCATCATGTCCCTCCTTGGGTGTCCTTCGTGATTTAACAAGGCCAAGAGTGAGTAATGATCACATAAATGGCTGTGATTTTGTTTTTCCATAAAAGTAAGAAGTCCTCCATTATGACTTATGTGACTGAGAACGTCTGCTTGGAGTCATTTTAATTTCCTAATTGTGCATCTTTTTATCCCATATTCTGTAAATGATAAACAGGCAGACATCTTTTCTGAGCCTCTCAAACAGCATTTTGTGATGTGCCTTACTGCGGCTTTATGCCATGGACAGCAACAGACTGGAACTGACACATTATACCGTGACATCATCTATTGTCAGTAGTGATGTAATGATGGGTCAGTGTTATCCATATAGAGGTCACTGTACAGGGAGGGGGAGGAGATAAGCTGTGACATCATCTATTGTCAGTAGTGATGTAATGATGGGTCAGTGTTATCTATATAGAGGTCATTGTACAGGGAGGGGGAGGGGATAAGCTGTGACATCATCTATTGTCAGTAGTGATGTAATGATGGGTCAGTGTTATCTATATAGAGGTCATTGTACAGGGAGGGGGAGGAGATAAGCTGTGACATCATCTATTATCAGTAGTGATGTAATGATGGGTCAGTGTTAGCTATATAGAGGTCATTGTACTGGGAGGGGGAGGAGATAAGCTGTGACATCATATATTGTCAGTAGTGATGTAATGATGGGTCAGTGTTATCTATATAGAGGTCATTGTACAGGGAGGGGAAGGAGATAAGCTGTGACATCATCTATTGTCAGTAATGATGGGTCAGTGTTATCTATATAGAGGTCATTGTACAGGGAGGGGGAGGAGATAATCTGTGACATCATCTATTGTCAGTAGTGATGTAATGATGGGTCAGTGTTATCTATACAGAGGTCATTGTACAGGGAGGAGGAGGAGATAAGCTGTGACATCATCTATTGTCAGTAGTGATGTAATGATGGGTCAGTGTTATCTATATAGAGGTCATTGTACAGGGAGGGGGAGGAGATAAGCTGTGACATCATCTTTTGTCAGTAGTGATGTAATGATGTGTCAGTGTTATCTATATAGAGGTCATTGTACAGGGGGAGGAGGAGATAAGCTGTGACATCATCTATTGTCAGTAGTGATGTAATGATGGGTCAGTGTTATCTATATAGAGGTCATTGTACAGGGAGGGGGAGGAGATAAGCTGTGACATCATCTTTTGTCAGTAGTGATGTAATGATGGGTCAGTGTTATCTATATAGAGGTCATTGTACAGGAGGGGGGGGAGATAAGCTGTGACATCATCTATTGTCAGTAGTGATGTAATGATGGGTCAGTGTTATCTATATACTTGTCATTGTACAGGAAGGGGGAGATAAGCTGTGACATCATCTATTGTCAGTAGTGATGTAATGATGGGTCAGTGTTATCTATACAGAGGTCATTGTACAGGGAGGGAGAGGGAGCAGATAAGCTGTGACATCATCTATTGTCAGTAGTGATGTAATGATGGGTCAGTGTTATCTATATAGATGTCATTGTACAGGGAGGGGGAGGAGATAAGCTGTGACATCATCTATTGTCAGTAGTGATGTAATGATGGGTCATTGTTATCTATATAGAGGTCATTGTACAGGGAGGGGGAGGAGATAAGCTGTGACATCATCTATTGTCAGTAGTGATGTAATGATGGGTCAGTGTTATCTATATAGAGGTCATTGTACAGGGAGAGGGAGGGGATAAGCTGTGACATCATCTATTGTCAGTAGTGATGTAATGATGGGTCAGTGTTATCTATATAGAGGTCATTGTACAGGGAGGAGATACGCTGTGACATCATCTATTGTCAGTAGTGATGTAATGATGGGTCATTGTTCTCTATATAGAGGTCATTGTACAGGAGGGGGAGGAGATAAGCTGTGACATCATCTATTGTCAGTAGTGATGTAATGATGGGTCAGTGTTATCTATATAGAGGTCATTGTACAGGGAGGGGGGAGGAGATAAGCTGTGACATCATCTATTGTCAGTAGTGATGTAATGATGGGTCAGTGTTATCTATATAGAGGTCATTGTACAGGGAGGGGGAGGAGATACGCTGTGACATCATCTATGGTCAGTAGTGATGTAATGATGGGTCAGTGTTATCTATATAGAGGTCATTGTACAGGAGGGGGTGGAGATAAGCTGTGACATCATCTATTGTCAGTAGTGATGTAATGATGGGTCAGTGTTATCTATATAGAGGTCATTGTACAGGGAGGAGGAGATAAGCTGTGACATCATCTATTGTCAGTAGTGATGTAATGATGGGTCAGTGTTATCTATATAGAGGTCATTGTACAGGGAGGGGGAGGAGATAAGCTGTGACATCATCTATTGTCAGTAGTGATGTAATGATGGGTCAGTGTTATCTATATAGAGGTCATTGCACAGGGAGGGGGAGGGGATAAGCTGTGACATCATCTATTGTCAGTAGTGATGTAATGATGGGTCAGTGTTATCTATATAGAGGTCATTGTACAGGGAGGGGGAGGAGATAAGCTGTGACATCATCTATTGTCAGTAGTGATGTAATGATGGGTCAGTGTTATCTATATAGAGGTCATTGCACAGGGAGGGGGAGGGGATAAGCTGTGACATCATCTATTGTCAGTAGTGATGTAATGATGGGTCAGTGTTATCTATATAGAGGTCATTATACAGGGAGGAGGAGATAAGCTGTGACATCATCTATTGTCTGTAGTGATGTAATGATGGGTCAGTGTTATCTATATAGAGGTCATTGTACAGGGGGAAGAGATAAGCTGTGACATCATCTATTGTCAGTAGCGATGTAATGATGGGTCAGTGTTATCTATATAGAGGTCATTGTACAGGAAGGAGGAGGAGATAAGCTGTGACATCATCTATTGTCCGTAGTGATGTAATGATGGGTCAGTGTTATCTATATAGAGGTCATTGAACAGGGAGGGGGAGGGGCTAAGCTGTGACATCATCTATTGTCAGTAGTGATGTAATGATGGGTCAGTCTTATCTATATAGAGGTCATTGTACAGGAAGGGGGAGGGGATAAGCTGTGACATCATCTATTGTCAGTAGTGATGTAATGATGGGTCAGTGTTATCTATATAGAGGTCATTGTACAGGGAGGGGGAGGAGATAAGCTGTGACATCATCTATTGTCAGTAGTGATGTAATGATGGGTCAGTGTTATCTATATAGAGGTCATTGTACAGGGAGGGGGAGGAGATAAGCTGTGACATCATCTATTGTCAGTAGTGATGTAACGATGGGAGATGTATATATTCTTATTATATGTAGATATTATAGATATAATGTCTCTCTCTATGCCTGGTTACACGGATTGTTGTATACAATGATTGGCTAATTTTTTTAGTTGTTGTTTTTACATCCGGGTGCAGGGACGCGCCAATTCCTTACAGCACCAGGCTAAAGATCCGTACAAATACATTCTCACATCTGGCACTTTCATTCCTGCCATGATCCACCAAGAATAAAGACTTTGCTGTTTTGTAGATAAAATGTTTCATAGTCAGGAAGAATCTGAATTTCGTTTAGGTGACGCATAACAAATCCGCTCTGTCCTCCTAAGAGCATAATTATTGTGCGAGTTATTGCCTGGGATTTCCAGTATAAATATATATAATGAAAGGTGGATTTTACATTTTTTAATTGTTATTGCACTCAGAGTCATCATTTTTTTTCAACCATGACTGAAAGCAAATAGCACAAAAGATTAAAAATACGTATTTTTTTCCATTAAAGTTTGAATAAAAATTAGTAAAATTGAATAAACCATTACTAAAATATGTAAAAAAATATGTATGTAGTCAATCAACAGATATGTTCACCCTTCCCTGGGTTCTGTTACAGATGCAGAGGGTGCATGTACTTCTGCAATCTGTCAGCTCTGTTTCCCTGCAGCTCCTTCTCACAACATCCAAAGATGAAGATTCAGGTGCAGGCGTACCATACAGCAGACCAGGCCATATTCAGATATCAAAGGAAGTCTGTAGAAGCAGCACTCTGATACAAAAAGTGTCTCTTTTCATTCTAAAATGTAACAGGTAAAGTTTCACCTTCTCCTTGAAAGCATATTCAAACTCCCTCTCATTCAGTTGACCGATTTGAGGCAATTTCTTTGGAACTGTGGCACCCAGAAACACAGTTCTGGTGCCCTTTTTTACAGAAGAACCTCCCCTAATCAGGGTTGTGTTTCCAGGTATCATAGAACCAGTGATATCATCTTGCAGTTACAGTCAGGAATGGAGATGTATGTAACAGTTGAATTTCAAACTGCAACTTTAACAATTCTGTGGCACCTAGAAACACATTCAGGTTGTGATATTAAAGATTCACCTCTTTACAACACTGTTTGTAAAGAGGTGTGATGGTGATGTTCAAACTGGGCCACTATCATGACATCAATACACTAGCTATCTGCATGGCTGGAACGCAAACCGTTATGGATGCACACTCCAAACCGAATGCCTGCATTCATTCCAACAACCATCCGGAGCTTAAGGGGCGGGGGGAAGTGGGGGGGAAAGCTCCACAGTCCATAGCAGCACGTTACGTGTGTCCGACGCTTGCTGACGTCATCAGTGGGCGGACGCAGCAAGCGCCGGAGGACCGAAGCCTAGGAGGTAGCGAGCCTGCTGGTATATAAAAGGTGAATAATGTAAAAACATTACACACAGCATATACACAGTACAGTGTAAGTGTAAGGAATAAATATTTCTCAACATTTAATTATTTTTTTTGTGATTAATGACTATGTTTACATTATGTTTGATTTGTAGCAATGAGTATACATAATGTATATCAGGTATTTACATTCCGAATCATAACTGTAGCAAAATTACAATTTTGAAGTAGCCACCAAAATTATTTTTTGGTTTGGGGTCACCAAAAATGAGGGACTGTATTGCGGGGTCACGGCATTAGAAAGGTTGAGAACCACCGGCTTAGAAAGGTGCTGTGAAACTTAGTAGGTGCTGTGTGGTCTTGGTGTGGATATTACATTCATGTACAGGCGTTCTCCTACTTAAGGACACCTGACTTACAGACGACCCCTAGTTACAGACAGATCCCTCTGCCCCCTGTGACCTCTGGTGACCTCTCTGGATGTTACTATAGTCCCAGGCTGCAATGATCAGCTGTAAGATGTCTAATAAAGTTTTACTGATGATCCCAGGTCCCATTACAGCAAAAAATTTTGAAACTTTGATTGCCACTGGGGCAAAAAAAAAATTTGTCTGGATCTACAATTATAAAATATACAGTTTCAACTTACATACAAATTCAACTTAAGAACAAACCTATGGAAGCTATCTTGTATGTAACCCGGGGACTGCCTGTAGTTAGATGCCATTGATGGATGTTACTAGGTCTCAGCATAATGGAAGTTCTGTGGCCATTCATTTTATAAAATGTCGTGGAGAACATAATAGTTGTGGTGGATGTGCAGCCATGTGACTTGTACAATACAGCTACTAATAACCTATTGTATGGACAGGTAATAGGAAAACCCCATTAAATGCCATTCATATTGTGAGGATTATCCTGGAGGCTGGAGATGTGTCTGTATCACACTGTACTAACGTTTTACTGCCTTCTAGTGTGAGAAGAAGATTAATCAAAGAGGATATAAAATACAAACATAAAAAAGATAAAAGTAGCAAAAGTGAGTTCAAATGATCTGAGCTAATTACATGAAGATTTATTCCACTTCTATTCCTCATCCTAAAAGTAGTTATCATCCTGGAAGTTGTAATCACATTACACGACTCCCGGTCTTTAAACTTCTGAGATGTGTAAATGATGGTTGTAATGGACACATGCGGGGATACAGACACCTGCTGCATGTTAATAAGGGACCAGGGTCTTCATAATATGTGTCTGTCATCGGTCTATCTCTTCATCTACCTATTTGTCTTATTTTCTATCTATTTATTTCATCATCCATCAAACTATATCTCATCCATCTGTCTATCTTGGATAGACATTAACATTTTAGAGCAGCATTTGCCGATTAAACGGTGGGTACAGTGGGTTTCATCATTCCTCTAAGGTCAGTGAGTCAGAGTTCTCCTTATGGAGACTTTGACAAATAAGGCCGCCTTGTATGTGTGTGGAGACCTATAGCCATTGATGCTCCACTGGGGGATTCTGGAAATATGCAAATATGTTTTGTAAGATGAGACAAAGAAAACCACATCTCTTTTGCTACCTTGCCCCCTTATTATCAAGCATGACTTTCAAGAAGCCTAATGACTTCTATCTGTAGGCAGAGCTGTTTCGACGTGCTTGCATCTCTTCTGTACAGTGTAGGGAACTAGTTGAGATGAGTGAGAGGCTGTCACACACACAAGCCAGTTCCTTACACTGTACTGAAGAGACACAAGACATGCTAGATGGTAAAGGGGTCTGCCTTACAAGGTAGTATATATCTTTGATTTTATCTTATCTGTTTGTTTGTCTATACAGGCAGTCCCCGGGTTACATACAAGATAGGGTCTGTAGGTTTGTTCTTAAGTTGAATTTGTATGTAAGTCGGAACTGTATATTTTATCATTGTAATCCCAGCCAGAACTTTTTTGGTCTCTGTGACAAATGGATTTTAAAAATGTTGGGTTGTCATTAGAATCAGGAGTAACACTAAAGCTTCATTACAGACGCCTGTGATCACTGTTACAGCTGATTATTGTAGCCTGGGACTGAAGTACAGTAATTACCAACATCCAGAGGTCCGTTTGTAACTAGGGGTCGTATGTAAGTCGAGTGTTCTTAAGTAGGGGACCGCCTGTATATGATATTTGTCTGGCTATTCTTCCATCTCATTATCTATCTATCTATCTCTCTGTCTGTCATCTCTTTCTATCTCTATCTATCTCAGATCTATCTATTTTAACAACTATGTAATAAGCTCTGTGTTACAAGGCTACTTACTCTCCAGGTAAGATCTGTATGGACTGGGTATTGGGTATAACTCCAAACCAAATGCCCCCACTTCTGTCCAGGTCAGGGCCTATCACTTCCAGCAATTACATATATCACTTCTAGCAGAGTGACCTACTATCAGCTGAAATATGCGCCATCATTTTTTTTAATTCCGACAATTGACCAACATTATTTAATTTCTGGCGTGAGTTGGGCAACTCAAAGAAAAAGGGTCCCTGACACCAGTCTGATTTAACAACGAGCTGATCCCACCGGTCAAATCATCCAGTCATCAGCTGTGATCCTAGGAAGTGTTCAGCAACAAGTTGTCACGGGTGCTCCTGCGACCCATAATGCGACTCCTAGGGCACGCACGCCTCGGCTTCAGGAAATTTAAAGGGCCAGCGCATTGTTAATCGGCGCTTGCCATATCCCAGAAATCTACTTTAACCTTCCTCTCCCTGCACACCCTGCCAGATCTTTGTGCTCATGCCTAAGAGAAAGCCGTTTCCTGTGAGTTGTTCCCGTGTACTGACCTCCCGTTGTGACCCCGGACCTGTTCCTAATTGTGCTCCTCCGCTGCCAGCCCTGACCTCCTGCTCCATCTCTCACCCTTTGCAGCGTGTCTTGACCTCCTGCCTGTCCCTGACAACGAGGTTGCCTGCCGACCTTGTACCTCGACCTTGGCTGCCCCCGCGGGCTAGTCGCACCTTTGGAGCGATTTGGTGGTACCATGCCACAGCAAGTCCATCCTGCTTTGTGGCGGGCTCTGGTGAAGCCCGGGTGCCACTTAGATTCCGGTCACAGGTGTCGGCTTGTGTCATCATCCGTGGAGGTCCAGGGGGTTCACTTACCCCGAGCCTTGACACAAGTGCTCAGTTTTCCAACAGTGCCCCCACAGGGGGAACTGTTATATTACACAACATACGGAATGTCGAATCTGCCCGTCTACACAAACAGGTCCCCCACCCTTACCCCCACCAGTGGTCCAATATGTCTTTTATTAGCATTAGTATCACACCCGCACCCTATTTTTTTATTTCTTCATAGCAGATGGCGCTTACAATATTTCTCTGCCAGAACCATTCAATATGTAAAAAAAAAAATAATTTTTTATATAGATGGAAAAAATCATGAATATTTTATTCAGACTGGAGCCTAAAAACAAGAACGAGGAACTAAAAATCTGCGATTGTGTCATTTCACATAAAACACACTTTATTATTTTGGAGGGGCGTTAGTCACTTGTACCGAGGATTTGTCTGGTTACTTCATCAGAATAAAAGATTTAGTCATTCTGGAAATCCCAAACTAAAGAGTGTTTTATATATATACTGAGTATACTAAAAAAAATATTTTTTAAGGAATAGTACATCCAGAAGACGAAAATTTGTGTATGTATTAGGCCCCGGATTACGTCCAAGATAGGTTCTGTAGGTTTGTTCTTAAGTTGAATTTGTATGTAAGTTGGAATTGTAACCCCTGCTAGGAATCTTTTTGGTCTCTGTGACAATTGGATTTCAAAAAAGTTGGATTGTCATAAGAACCAGGATTAACATTAAATCTTCATTGCAGACGCCTGTGATAACTGTTACAGCTGATCATTGTAACATGGGGATAAAGTACTGTAATTACCAACATACAGAGGTCTGTTTGTAACTAGGGGTCGTATGTGAGTCGGCTGTTCTTAAGTAGGGGACCGCCTGTACAGTAATACCTGCTTTTTGCCAAGTTGTTCCTTGTGCTCCTATTGCTCTGTTTGACTACCTATTATGAGTGATTTATCATCAAATTGTGTTTTCTTGGGTGGAGGTTTCCTTTAAAAAATAGAAAAAATAAGTAGCATAATAATAGAGAATTAAAGGACATCTACCACCAGGATGAAGGATTGTAAACCAAGCACACTTACATACTGGTGTGCGCCCCCTCTGGCAGGATCTGCTCTTCTTTTATCTTTTGATGTCCTGTTTTTTATAAAATAAGGCTTTAAAAAGTATGCAAATAAGCCTGAGGGGCTCCAGTCTCCATAGAGGTTAATGGAGCCAGGAGCCTCTCAGGTTTTATTTGCATCATTTTTAAAGCCTTCTTAAAAACAAAGAGATAAGAAGCTTAAATAAGAGGAAATACTGCCAGAAGGGGCACACATCAGTATGTAAGTGTGCTTGGTTTACAATCCTTCATCCTGGTGGTAGATTTCCTTTAAAGGGTTTGGCCACTGTGTTGGGGACATGATTTTTGATAACTTACCAATAAACATCTTTGAAAGTTCTGCTACAATTTCCCTGAAAGTAAAAGTAAAGCCCCTGGTTCAGAAATGTTCACAAAAAGAAGGTCTTGAGTTCTCTATCTGTCCATGACCAATCTGCCTTCCAGGACCTTCTGATAGCAGTCATTTCTATTGTGTCATCTGACCCTTATCATGTGGAAGGTGCTGCAGAATATAATGGCGCTATATAAATAAATATTAATTATTATTAATTCAATATTAAGGTCCTGGAAGGTTAATTGGTTATAGATTATTTCTATTATTTCTATTATTTTCTGAATCAGGAGGATTTACTTTATTTTTCAAGAAATTGGTGTAGAACATTTAATAGATGTATACAAACGGTCCCCTACTTAAGAACACCAGACTTACAGACGACCCCTAGTTACAAACGGCCCTCTGGATGTTGGTAATTTATTGTACTTTAGCCTTAAGCTACAATAATCAGCTGTAACAGGTATCACAGGCGTCTGTAATGAAGATTTATTGTTACTCCTGGTTCTTATGACAACCCTAAAATCCATGTGTCACAGAGACCAAAACAATTTGGGCTGGGGTTACAATTATAAACTATACAGTTCCGACTTCAACTTACAAATTCAACTTAAGAACAAACCTAAAGAACCTATCTTGTACGTAACCCGGGGACTGCCTGTATCTGTACATTACTTAATATCCTGCCCCCAAAAGCGGATAAAGACTACCATGGGGCGTGGCCTGAGAATTATAGTCACTTCATACATATGGAACTAGAATCCGTTTCCTGGGGAATTGAGGATGTGTATTGAGAGCAGGAACAGATGTACGAGGATTACATGGGTGAAGGTCCTTCTCCTTATAAAATTTAATGGCTGGTTTGGGTGACCATGGGCCCCCTAGAAGGCTTGGGCCCCAGGCTACCGCCCAAATCCATGACTGCCTGCCCTATACATATTACAAGAAGCTTGAAGAAAAGTGTCCAAACTCTTTATTGGGGGGTATTAAGTGGTGGGCAACAAAATCAGATGCAACCATAGAGAACAATTGGGGGGCAACACAGATACATAAGAAAGTGATGGGGATGTAGAGAGTGGGGTAGGGTAATAGATAAGCAACAAAAATGGAGGGGGGCATAGAGAGATAAGAAGTAACATAAAGTAATTAGGGACATAGAGAGAAGAGGGGAGATGGGGCTCACATAGTAAAACCTAAAATTGTCCATTTGTTTAAAAAAAAAGCTAAATTTCAGATTTTTTTTTTTAGCCAAAATTGACCAACCTTAGATTCATTAGCAACATTTTAGCCTGAAAAAACTTTTTTTGTGCAACATAAAACTGAACCCGTCCCTTTACTGTGAGTATAAATTGTCCCAGAATCTTTTCTTTGTCCTAAATCCAGTGTATAATGGAAAACACCGTCTCCGGAGAACTTCATTATCCCTTACAGATTGTTCTCTTTGTTGAATCCATAGTCCATTACCGTATTTTTCGGACTATAAGACGCACTGGACCATAAGACGCACATAGGTTTTAGAGGAGGAGAAATAAGAAAAAAATGTTTTTTCCCCAAATAGTATGCTAAAATATTTAATAAAGTAACAGTAAAGTAACTGGGCGGTGCAGTGCAGCCATGTTTCTCTTTGGAGAGGGGCAGGGGCAAGCAGTGGTCACCCCCTCCTCCTCTCCCGGGCACCGCCATCTATCTTTAGATAGAATTATGTTGGCATGTATTCAGGGGGTCTCAAGAGTTACCAGGGCTGCATAGGTATGAGTATATGTGACAATGGTTACAAGAGCTTACAATCTATGGGGAGGGGACACAGGAGATGACAGTGCTTGTACAGTGGTCACAAGAGCTTACAATCTATGAGGAGGAGGACACAGGAGATGACAGTGCTTGTACAATGGCCACAAGAGCTTACAATCTATGAGGAGGGGACACAGGAGATGACAGTGCTTGTACAATGATCACAAGAGCTTACAATCTATGAGGAGGAGGGGACACAGGAGAAAACAGTGCTTGTACAATGGTCACAAGAGCTTACAATCTATAAGAAGGAGGGTATACAGGAGATGACAGTCCTTGTACAATGGCCACAAGAGCTTACAATCTATGAGGAGGAGGACACAGGAGATGACAGTCCTTGTACAATGGCCACAAGAGCTTACAATCTATGAGGAGGAGGGGACACAGGAGATGACAGTCCTTGTACAATGGCCACAAGAGCTTACAATCTATGAGGAGGAGGACATAGGAGATGACAGTCCTTGTACAATGGCCACAAGAGCTTACAATCTATGAGGAGGAGGGGGCACAGGAGATGACAGTCCTTGTACAATGATCACAAGAGCTTACAATCTATGAGGAGGAGGACATAGGAGATGACAGTCCTTGTACAATGGCCACAAGAGCTTACAATCTATGAGGAGGAGGGGGCACAGGAGATGACAGTCCTTGTACAATGGCCACAAGAGCTTACAATCTATGAGGAGGAGGACATAGGAGATGACAGTCCTTGTACAATGGCCACAAGAGCTTACAATCTATGAGGAGGAGGACACAGGGGATGACAGTCCTTGTACAATGGCCACAAGAGCTTACAATCTATAAGAAGGAGGGTATACAGGAGGTGACAATGCTTGTACAATGGCCACAAGAGCTTGGTCTGTGGGATAAAGTACCTTTACAAGTCAGCAGCCACTACATACCAGGCAACAAGGGGTTAAGAGTGTGAGAGCAGAGACCCGGGGGAAGGGAGCACTTATCACTTATCTGATCCTGTGAGAAGTTACAGGTCAGACACTGCACACAGCTCTGTATAGGCTCCTCTTCTCAAGTTGCCGGCAGCCTTCATGTTCTCTCTTCCCTCTGAGCCTCCCGGGCAGCCGAGTGGGGATTGGCCACAGAGTCCGTGCCTCTCTCCTCCCCCTCTCTCTCCACTGCTGCGCTCCTGCTCTGCCACAAAGCTCCTGTATATTGGTGCCCTGTGGACGGCAGAGCGCAGGGGTGCTGCCATCCATTCCCTCCAGCAGTGGAGGGCTGAGGAGAGGAGAGGAGCGCAGCGGCACTGAGTACAGCCGCTGCGCTTCACTGTAAAGGGCTGCGCTTACTGCCAGCATTAGCTGGCAGGGCGCAGCCGGGTGCCCTCCATTCCCTCCTGCAGCTACATCCGGACTATAAGACGCACCACTGTTTTTTCCCCATCTTCTGGGGAAAAAAAGTGCGTCTTATAGTCCAGAAAATACGGTAATATTTTAAGGCTGGTAGAGGTGCGCTGTGTGCCCGGCTGCAGGTGCTGGAAGAAGGAATAGAATTCCAAAGGAAGAAACGAAATCTAATCTCATTGACTTTTACATGATTTTTCCAGCTGCTCGCTCATTAGAGCAATGTCAAGTCTTCTGATGAGTGATTTTCAAATTAGTGGAGTTCAAATGGCTCCTCCTGTCACGGCTGGTTATCCCGTGTACTCACTCACCAGATGCCGGCGGTGAAAGGTAGAAAATAGAGACCAAGCGAGGCACATCGAAAACGACTCATAAGGCTCAGGGACAAGAGAAGAATTCTGAAAAGGGAGTCTAATCAGTAGCGGCAACTATTGTTACATATTGGGGGTCATTTACTAAGGGCCTGATTCGCGTTTTCCCGACGTGTTACCTGAATATTTCCGATTTGCAACGATTTTCCCTGAATTGCCCCGGGATTTTGGCACACACGATCGGATTGTGGCGCATCGGCGCCGGCATGCACGCAACGGAAATCGGGGGGCGTGGGCGAACGAAAACCCGACGGATTCGGAAAAACCACCGCATTTAAAAAAAAAAAATGTGTCGCGAAAATTGCACTTACCTTCACTCAGCCCGGCTCGGTGTATTCCAGAGCGTTACGATGCTCATCAGCGCCACCTGGTGGACGTCGGAGGAACTGCCTTCATGAATCCCGGCCGGACCCGAATCCACTGCAGAGAAAGCGCCGCTGGATCGCGAATGGGCCGGGTAAGTAAATCTGCCCCATTGTCCCTGGTGGTCTGTGCAATCATACCTATGCGTGTGTTATTAGTAGTGCTATGAAATATTGATTTATATTCCAAGATTGTAGCTGGACTTGGAACACTGGGGGAGTCACGTCAAACTGCTTTGTTCTTCATCCAAACTGCTCTACTGCCCCTACCCTGCTGTAATATCTAACCAGAAGCCTCTACAGCTCAAAGCAAAGGGGATGTGTTCAGTGAAGAGATTTCTCATGAGTCCAGCTATAATCCTGGAACATAAATGTACTTACAACACACACTAAAGTATGACCTGTACATATATAATATATGTATATTGAAAATGCCTAATATCCCTGGGGTGGGTTAGTGGGTAACATTTAATATTATGAAATAGTTATTAATATGAGATGAATATTGGCTGCAGACTGGTGCCATGTGTATATATCTTCTTCCCCTAGTGCTGTGTTTATCCGCGGTCTTCAGATATTGGGCTGATATTAACAATGGGGACTGTAAGACCTTTTGATCACTTTTTATTCAAATTGTTGCCTAATGGCCAAAAAGATGATTACAGCGACTGATCTTTGACCGTAAAGACCTCATGAAGGGGAGGATCGGAGCCAATATGGCGTCACGGATGCCCCACCGGCATTTTACATTTTTAACAGTAAGCCTAGGGTATGTGTTACATTATGCAGCAGATGGTTGTTAAGGAGTTAATAATGGATACTTAACGCAAGCTCTATTAAGGTGAACCTTTCACCAGGGATGTCATTTTTAGCTAGTGACAGGTTCCAATAGCCTACGCTATGTTGATTTTAAAAATGCCTTTTTTCAGCATTCTGAATCATTTCAGTAGTTTATAATAGTTTATTTCACATTACCTGCTCCCTACCAGCAGTGCATGGTGAGTGCCGGAGGAGGAACAGCTGCAGCCTGTGTGTGTCTGTGTCTCAGTCTCCTCTCCCCCACACTCATGCAGGGGAGGGGGATGGTGATTCAGAATGCTGACACAGGCATTTTTTAAATCCCCACAGCACAGGTTATGGGAACCTGTCACCAGCCAAAAATTACATTCCTGGCTGTGTGGTACAACCTGGCACACATCGCTCTTTGAACTTAGATGCGCAGCCACGCGATGACGTCATCACGCGGCCGCGCACCCTTTCCTGCCTGGATGAGACAAGAAATTAGAAGACGCGCCGCGGGAGACTTAGGTTTATTTTTTTATTAAAAAGGGCAGTAAAAAGATTGTGGTGGCCGGGGGTCAATAGTTAGTTATAAGGGGCAGTATAGGAAATAATCAATGGTGGGGGACAGTATAGGAAATAATTATGAGGAGCAGCATAGGAAATAATTAATGGTGGGGGACAGTATAGGAAATAATTAATTATGAGGGGCAGTCTAGTCATTAATGGGTAGGAGGCATATTCAATAATTAATGGAGAGGGGTCCCAGTGTATTTAATAATTAATTGTCCCAATTAATTCATTAATTGGGTCAATATTTAAAATAGTTCTTAAGGGGGTGCAGTATATTAAATAATTAATTGAGGGGGGGGGGGGTGCCAGTGTATTATGGATGCGGTCACATGTACTGATATTTATTTTTAAACTTTAGTCCGGCCTGAGGGGGACAGTGAACAGCCCCCTATGTAAAAAGTTTGGGGACCCCTGCTTTACGCTCTTCCTAGACATTAGTGTGAACAGGGGCCTAAGAGGCCATAAGCATACAGTGACGCAGGCTGCACTGTTATAAGGCGTCATGCACACGAATGTATAAAAACGGCCATATATACTTGTAGCGTACGACCCCATTCATTTCAATGCGCAATACAGTATTTTGCATTGTACCGTTTTTGACACGTAAAAAAATACAGAGCATGTGCTATTTTCTCATGTATTTCAATTCCACATGCCCCATAGAAGTCTATGGGAATGTATAAAATATGGGTTGCAAAAACGCTGCATATGGTTGTGTACCGCATGCTGCCGTATATACGTGCAGTATCCAGGGAGACCAGAACCAGTGGGAGGGGCATTCTGTCAGCAGCCAATATTCAGCCATCTTTCACCAGCCCATACATGCTTATATGGGTGAAAAGCGTCCTTTATTTACGCCCAAACTACAACTGTATATACAGAACATGAAGAAACATCCGTGTGAGGCCTCACTGTGTGACCGACCCTGCCTAATCCTCTGCCGGGGCTGGAATACTTGGGACTCCCTCTTGTGGAGAGTCGGTGAAGTACAATCCATGCAGATGTTTCATCACTTTGGCCGTCTTATTATTACCCCCTGTTGGTACGCGGCGTGGAGGATCTAATAAGAGGCTTCACTGGAGACTATAGTATATACGGTGGTCCGGGGCGTTCAGGCCCCACCCGTCCCACTCCCACCCCGCTCTCCACCCCGTCACAACCAATGTGGGTGCCGGAAAAAGCACAAAACGCGTCAGAGATGGGTTTGCTGATGCCTTGTCGGACCTCCCTAGGGAGACTTTGCCTCCGTCTGTCTTCTTTATCGATGGCTTTAGCAGGGGCAGATTTGTGAATGGTTTATTTCATCAACATAATATCCAAATGGATGGTTTATTTATTTTTTTTGTTGCTATTAAATCAATAAGCTCTTATTACCATCTTATGTCCATCATGAAGCCCCGGCCAACAACTTGTGCATCCCCAGGGAGTTAATGTGTATAATCACGTGCGATCGGCGGTTTGTATGTAGACACTGGATGGAGCATTGCACCCTGGGAGATGTGTTCTGTAGCGCTAGACTGTGGTTCCTACAATCCTTTACCTCCCTGTCAAAATCACAGCCAAATCCGACTCAGGAGGACAGATTTTTATTCCATCTGGATGGGAGGTCACAGATGGGATCCAAGACTTATGTACTCTTGGAAGAATCATATATTCATTCATCTCTCAGTTCTGCTGTTCACTTTCACTCTTCCAGTAAATTACATTTTAAAAACATTCTGTACCGAGGAGGAGAAAATACTCTGATGAGTCTGTTACTTCTGAATTATTGGTGTGGTTCATATCCCCTGGCTGCTTGAAAGTTGGGCATTGACACACAGGTGCACGGCTTCTTATATCACACATAATTATAATGAGCCATGCACTCACGATAATGCCATGTGTGGCACCGTATCCCCGCCGTGCCGCTATTGCAAATTTGCGGCCGCATATACGTCCCCGCAGACGGCCATGTGAATTTATCCTAATAGTGGAGCATTTGTTGTATTTGCCAACCCAGGCAGTCAAAAACAACAGCACAAAATAATACAAAATAATAATATTACAAAATAATAATAATAATAATACAAAATAATAATAATAATACAAAATTATAATAATAATAATAATACAAAAT
The DNA here is from genome assembly GCF_040894005.1 of Engystomops pustulosus. Classification (NCBI taxonomy): domain Eukaryota; kingdom Metazoa; phylum Chordata; class Amphibia; order Anura; family Leptodactylidae; genus Engystomops; species Engystomops pustulosus. The sequence goes on from NC_092421.1 coordinate 83,423,265, forward strand.
AATAATAATAATACAAAATAATAATAATAATAATACAAAATAATAATAATACAAAATAATACAATACAAAAAAATTATCAATAAAACACACTTTTTCCTCCATGCTGACATCCGCTCGTGAGCTTCCAGACATGTAAGTTACTTTCTATGTTGTTATGAGCTCAGAAAGCCCCGTTGTGTGATTCATACTGGGAAGAACATGCAGATCATACAAGTAAACCAGAGAAGAGCCCTGGAGCAGCCGCTACACAATCCCAGCTGTGTGTTAGGGAGGCAGCGACAATGCATCAACTTTGACTTCCTAAATATAAACTCATATTTATTTTGATTCCAAAAAGCCAGAACTTCCCAGCAGAGGATTTTCCATCGACCGTTATCTATGTTTATTGCTTTGGATCGTTTACAATTACTATAATATTGTCATTGTATAAGCTGTTATCGAGTTGTTTCTTTGCATTACATCTAAAGTCATGGGCAGCCGTAACTAAGCAGGACCTGGAGCCCCTTCATTGGTTTTCTATACTCAGTGGGGGGGAGAATGAAGCAATGTGTCTCAGGTTCAGCCAGTTTCTAGCTGGAAACCACTTGTCTTTTGCTGATGAATTTTGGTTAAGAATAAAACTGTCGGTTCCTACTTTTAGTTGGTCTAAACTGTGCGCCAGAATTTTGGGTGCATGGACAATTTTCCTTAATCCACGCCCCTTTATTGTGAGGCTACGCCCATTTTTGGAAGGCCATGCCCCTTATTCGGACAAGTGGTTCAAAACCACTCCATAGAGATCTATGCATGAGGTTCTGTCTGTCTTGCAAGCAAAATGGAATTCATCTTAGATTTCAGAGTGAAACTAGGAATCGAAAGAGGGAGTCAAAGAGGAGAAAGAAGCACTTTCTTCTGATATGATACATTACAGGCGGTCCCCTACTTAAGAACACTCGACTTACATACGACCCCTAGTTACATACAGACCTCTGGATATTGGTAATTTATTGTACTTTACTCCTAGGCTACAAGGGTCAGCTGTAACTGTTATCAAAGGTGTCTGTAATGAAGATTTAGTGTTAACATTGATTCCTATGGCAATCTAACATTTTTAAAATCCAATTGTCACAGAGACCAAAGAAATTCTGGCTGGGGTTACAATGATAAAATATACAGTTCCGACTTACATACAAATTCAACTTAAGAACAAACCTACAGACCCTATCTTGTATGTAACCCGGGGACTGCCTGTACAATGTTTCTTGTGAACTATTCATTTATGAAAAGTATGTTGAAAAGTTAGACACCTCTGTCCATGAACCCACTCACAGACCAACCGGCCCCTTTAGGGTGCGTTCACACGTGGTATTAACGCATGTGTTTTCAGACCCATCACAACAGCTGAGAAGAGGACGTTACATTGCTGTCAAAATTGCGTTTACAAAACACATGCGTTAACGCCGCGAGTGAACACGGACCCTCACACAAGACGGATCAGTTTACTAACAAGGATAGGTCTGAATTTGTCAATAAAGCAGAGACTGTCGGCAGACTTGTCAAGTTTGCACACACTCATGGGTCAGAAAGTTGGAGTTGGGCTAAATTCACAGTAGCACGGCGGGCACACCTCGGCACCCGGGAGAGGAGGAGGGGGTGAGAGCTGCTTAGCCCCGCCCCTCTCCATAGTGATATATGGCTCACGGCGCAGTATTCCGGGGAATGATAGAACATGTCCTATAGTACACCCAGCTACGGGACGGTACGGTGCCACCGCGACACTCCCTTATGGCATTGGGCGTCTATGGGGGACGTATATATGTCTCACATACAGCCATATGAATGTAGCCTTACTGCTGCCCCCCGTGTATCCTTTCCGCATTCTAACATTGATATCCCAAAATGTGTCTGCAGTTGTACCCAGTATTTTGAGAAATCTTCCGCCACCCCATCCCTCTCTCGCAGAGTAGGGCGACGCAGTATTTAGCGCATCGCTATGTTGTTGTTGTGTTTTCATTATTATTTTTCTTTGTTCTCTTCTTGCAATTATTGTATGCGGAGAAGCGTTTAATGTTGTCAGGAGGAAGACACAATCATGAAACTAATTAAACTCGGGAAGGGTAAGTAAAACAGCAGGAGGCCAACATGGGTGTACAAACATGAAGGCATCTCCCGCTGGGTGACACAATAACCTCTCACTATATGGAAACAATGCGCCGTTCTGTATCTCATCAAAGATTTCACACTTTAATTATAACACTGTGATCTTTGTGTGAGAATGGTGGCAACCAAATCCAATATGATACAGTGTTATAACTTATCACCAGATCCTCCTCTAATAGTGGATGAGCAGCTTTCTTCTGGACTTCTCTGACTGGCATCCCATATGGAGTGTCCTGAAGTTCTCCATGTTCTGTATACTCCCCCCACAGCCCCATAGCGCAGAATGGCATAGAATAGATCTCTGCTGTCATTCTCTAGGAAGCTTCATTGTTTACTTCCTGCGGATTAAAACCGATCCCTGGTCATGTGATGTCACACAGGTGCACGGCTCGTTATATCCATGGTCATGTGATGTCATACAGGTGCACAACTCGTTATATCCCTGTTTATGTGATGTCACACGGGTGCTCAGATCATTATATCCCTGGTCATGTGATGTCACACAGGTGCGCGGCTCATTATATCCCTGGTCATGTGATGTCACACAGGTGCACGGCTTGTTATATCCCTGGTCATGTGATGTCACACAGGTGCACAGCTCATTATATATCCCTGGTCATGTGATGTCAAACAGGTGCACGGCTCGTTATATCCCTGGTCATGTGACGTCACACAGGTGCACAGCTCGTTATATTCCTGGTCATGTGATGTCACACAGGTGCACGGCTCGTTATATCCATGGTCATGTGATGTCATACAGGTGCACGGCTCGTTATATCCCTGGTCATGTGATGTCACACAGGTGCTCAGATCGTTATATCCCTGGTCATGTGATGTCACACAGGTGCACGGCTCATTATATCCCTGGTCATGTGATGTCACACAGGTGCACGGCTCGTTATATCCCTGGTCATGTGATGTCACACAGGTGCACGGCTCATTATATATCCCTGGTCATGTGATGTCACACAGGTGCACAGCTCGTTATATTCCTGGTCATGTGATGTCGCACAGTTGCACGGCTCGTTATATCCCTGGTCATGTGATGTCACACAGGTGCACGGCTCGTTATATCCCTGGTCATGTGATGTCACACAGGTGCACAGCTCGTTATATTCCTGGTCATGTGATGTCGCACAGTTGCACGGCTCGTTATATCCCTGGTCATGTGATGTCACACAGGTGCTCAGATCGTTATATCCCTGGTCATGTGATGTCACACAGGTGCACGGCTCATTATATCCCTGTTCATGTGATGTCACACAGGTGCACGGCTCGTTATATCCCTGGTCATGTGATGTCACACAGGTGCACGGCTCATTATATATCCCTGGTCATGTGATGTCACACAGGTGCACGGCTCGTTATATTCCTGGTCATGTGATGTCACACAGTTGCACGGCTCGTTATATCCCTGGTCATGTGATGTCACACAGGTGCTCAGATCGTTATATCCATGGTCATATGATGTCACACAGGTGCACCGGCTCGTTATATCCCCGGTCATATGATGTCACACAGGTGCATGGCCCATGGCCTGTTTTATCACACAGCTTTGATTACTCTCTGCACCAGCGTATGATAGAAAACTAGTGTAGACGCAGTGATAAATCTCCCCCTGTGACTATAAAAAGTAGGAGCTTTTATATACGAGGACTTCGGCTTCCTCCTCTCAATCAGTGGAAATATTTTCTCATTGAGCAGCACAAGGGAAGACGTTTTCTCTCCGTAATGAGCTGCTATTCACTTCCTGGGATGCCAGGAGACACCGGGATGGAAGCTGTTATAGGGATCCCCCTCTCAGGGGTTTACTTCTAGATAGTATATTATATTAGTGGTGTTTGGCCTCAGGGTAAAGAGGAGCCATTGCTTCGGGACTACTGAAGATTATGAGAAAAACTCAGCATTTTACAATGAATGTGACCTAAAAAGGGCAAGGGCCCAATTACCTGGCGACCCCTCCCCGAGGGCCGTTATATGGTGCTGGTGATTTGATGTCGATGATAATATCAGTCACTAAATATCCTGGTCAAGGAAAAAGGTGATATTTTGGATATCCATCCCGAATTTTGACATTGGTATGCCAGGTATTGCAACAGGGGTTTTTCCCAGGTTTGTACAAAGCCTTTTACTACGTTATCCGATTCCTATCTTGAGAACCCCCTGAAAAGACGAGCGGGAGAGTTTGTATGTGTCAGTGTACATCTGTGTCTGAAGCCTCATCACATACGTGGTCATAAATGCTGGACAAAACAGAGCGACAACGTGAACTTTTTGGTTTAATAAAATGGTGGGTCCAACCGGTGAAACCAGTCATAGTCTGTGTGTGTCTCTGGCACGTTGGCATCTATGATGGTTTGGATGATAAGAATGAAAATCAATGAGGTCATAACCTGAGGTGGTGCAGAGGTTGTGGTCTCAACAAGGCCCAGGAGCCTTAAAGGGGTTGGCTATTTATTTACATAAGTTGCCCATGTGCCATTACTGCATTGTGGACAATCCCTGCATGTTCATCAAGTGATTCAGCAATCCTATTACTTACTTTTGTGCTGTATGCTGACTCTCCATGATTCTTTGTTTACATGTCTGAGCTCTGCTGAATAGGAGGAGCTGTAACAGGAGAGTTATGACTTATCCTTCTCCCCCTTCACTCTTCCTGTCTTGGAAGAGGACCGACAGTGAGAAGACAGACACATTGGATGCCAGGGGGAAGCTGAAGCTGTCTAAGGAGGCAAAGACCCACATGCAGAGACATGTCTAATGGAAGAGATTTATTGAAAATTGTCCAACCCCTTTAAGGTTTCTCTTCCCCGTGCAATTATATATGTTATAAACAACACATTATAGTTGGAGCCTGATGCAGATTGTTCGATGGGGCTCAGCAACATCACGTTATGCCCTTGTACCTTCTATGATGACTGTTACAGTTTGGCTTCTACACTACGGAAACCATCGACTGTAATCTCCATGGCACAATTTACTTTAATGTTCAATGCCCTTCATAGCTGTGACTACATCTTATGCTGAGACTTCTGCCTTCATTCCCCGATGAGTTGGCTCATCCCGTCAGTATCAAGGTTAAAGATGAACAGGAAATAATAAGTCAGTCTGTGTTTCTCTCTAAGACCATCTGTTACATTTCCCATCACATAAGTTGGGTAAGTAGAGTACGGGCTACTCCCCCCCCCCCACCCCCCCCCCTGCATGAAAGATGCAAGTCTACACACTCCAGTGCCTCTCAGACGAGCCGGTCATATGGTTATTCAGCTGAACCAAACTCTGCTCATGTGTCACTTCCTATTACCCACAAGATCCCCCATACGTAGTTAGCAAAACGAACGATCAGGACTGTGACCGAGCACAGCTCCCCTCAGGCTGCCGGGGGTAACGGAGAACAATTTTAGCAGATCCAACAATGTCATGAGATATTACACAGACAGAGACTTGAATGTCGATATTAGATGAATAAACCGTCTAGAAATGGGAAGTCAAGGAGTGACCATTAAAGCGTTAACTAATGGAGTGGAAATTGTAAAGAGCGGAATGAAGGAACACATCTCAATAGGAAATTAACATTAAAAATTAAATATTAAAATAATAAAATATGAGTGGAATTGGGGGTCAATTAAAAAAAAGTTCCCTTAACAAAATGGCAAAATCTTCAATTCTCCCGGATTCTACTGTTATATCTGCTACCAAAATGAGCCACAGATTTGGTTACCATATAAGTACAGGCAGTCCCCGGGTTACATACAAGATAGGGTCTGTAGATTTGTTCTTAAGTTGAATTTGTATGTAAGTCAGAACTGTATATTTTATCATTGTAATCCCAGCCAGAACTTTTTTGGTCTCTGTGACAATTGGATTTTAAAAATGTTGGGTTGTCATAAGAATCAGGATTAACATTAAAGCTTCATTACAGACGCCTGTGATAACTGTTACAGCTGATTATTGTAGCCTAGGACTAAAGTACAATAAATTACCAATATCCAGAGGTCCGTTTGTAACTAGGGGTTGTATGCAAGTCGAGTGTTCTTAAGTAGGGGACCGCCTGTAATCACCCATCAGAGAGTCTTTCAATCTAGAGGCCCCAACTTATGAACAGCCCATTTATTTCATTAGGCACAGTGTAATACTTCATATCTCCTGCGGTTGTGCTGCAAAATCAAATACAGCTTATCACTGAAATTGGAAGCAACATCATCCCAAAAACCTTAATATTAAACACTATCCCCAGCTAAAAGAAAATCTGCCATCAAAAAGAAGCTTGATGAAGAGGGGATACATTCATGGATCCGGGCACCAGGACTGTGGAATTGTCTTATATTTGTTATCCATGGTCTACTTCCTTCTAAAATCGACTTTTAAAATTATGCTAATGAGCCACAAGTGCTATTGGGATTGTTACCAGAGCCTCTCCATGCTGAAGCTTTACTGGTTGTTACACTACTAGAGTAAAGCTCTTAACCTGTTTACTTGCTATAGTAACTAGAGTAAAGCTCTTAACCTGTTTACTTGCTATAGTTAGGCCATAGCCTATGATTCTGGCAAATTCTTTATCTGAGGAATATTGCTACCTATTGCCACCACTAGAGGGAGCTCACTGCGTTGAAATTAATAAAGGCTCAATAGAAACTGTAAAAATATCTTTGCATTGAAAATACAACTCTGATCCTATGCACTTCCTATGGATAGGCCATAGCCTATAACTCTGAAAACAATACATTCTGCACTTGGTATATTACACATCCAGATGTCTGATATGTCCCAACAACCTTCTCATCCTGGGCTTTTATCGATTTACAACTAAGCAAACCTGTTTAGAAAGACGAGATCATTGCCAGCACACAGTCAGACACCGTGCCAGCCTGAGGTATTGTGGGTAGCTCGGCACTGCCAACTATTGTAGTATAGACATGTACACATTTCATGGAATCCTAAACCTAACTGGCGAGATTTCCATACCTGGGATTGTTGAGACAAGATTATAGATTTAGTAACAGTTCATAAGGAGTACAACATGAAGACCTTATGAAACAAGGATATAGTACACAAAGTTCTAGGACATGATAGAGGCTGCCAAATGCTGAGGCTCTGGTCACCAGACGGAATGCTACACACATACATGAAGGTGTATTGGTATAGCAATTGCCTACTACTAGTACTATGTAACACACATACATGAAGGTGTATTGGTATAGCAATTGCCTATACTAGTACTATGTAACACACATACATGAAGGTCTATTGGTATAGCAATTGCCTATACTAGTACTATGTAACACACATACATGAAGGTGTATTGGTATAGCAATTGCCTACTACTAGTACTATGTAACACACATACATGAAGGTGTATTGGTATAGCAATTGCCTACTACTAGTACTATGTAACACACATACATGAAGGTCTATTGGTATAGCAATTGCCTATACTAGTACTATGTAACTTGAGTCTCGTCTCACGCCCAAAGTTAAAGAGGCCCATAAGTAAAAACATTGGAACGCTCAGATTGAAATATTTACAGTGGGTACAGAAAATATTCAGACCCCTTTAAATTTGTCACTCTTTGTTTCATTCCAGCCAATTGGTAAGATCAAGGTCAAAGTTCTTTTTTTTTTTTGCTCATTAATATTTCTTTTGCCCCAATCATGACAGAAACAAACAGAAATGTAGACATTTTTGTTAATTTATTGAACAAGAAAAACTGAAATATCACATGGTCAGAAGAATTCATAACTTTTGCTGTGACACTCATATGTAACTCACATGCTGTCCATTTCCTTCTGATCCTCCTTGAGATGGTTCTACTCCCTCATTGGAGTCCAGCTGTGTTTAATTAAACTGATTGGACTTAATTAGGAAAGGTGCACGCCTGTCTATATAAGAGCTCACAGTGCATATTAGAGCACATGAGAATCATGAGGTCTAAGGAACTGCCCATGGAGCTCAGACACATCTGACAATCCTTAAATGGAAGAGGTTTGGGGTGACCTCAACTCTTCTTCGACCTGGCCGTCCAATCAAACTGGGCAATTGTGGGAGAAGAGCCTAAGTGAGAGAGGTAAAGAAAAAACCCAAGATCCCTGTGGCTGAGCTCCAGAGATGCAGGAGGGAGATGGGAGTCACCTATCACTGCGGCCTCCAGCAGTCGGGGCTTTATGGCAGGGTCTGGAAGCTTCTCCTCAGGAAGAGACATAAGAAAGCCGCATACAGTGTGCAAAACACTTGCAGGACCCGGACTATGAGGAATAAGATTCTCTGCACCTCAGATGAAGATTGAACTTTTTGGTGTTAATTCTAATTATTATTATTATTAAACCGGGCACCACTCATCACCTGCCAAATACAATCCCAGCAGTGACACATGGGGGGCAGGGCCACTGGGTGTAATGGATGGAAAGATGAATGCAGCCAAGTGCAGAGATATCCTGGATGAGAACCTCTTCCAGATGCTCTGGACCTCAGACTGGGCCGAACCTTCCAACAGGATACTGACCCTAAGCACAAACTAAAATACCACAGCAGAGGCTTCAGAACATCTCTGTGACCATTCCTGACCGGCCCAGCCAGAGCCCGGACCTAAACCCAATGGAGCATCTCTGGAGAGACTGGAAAATGGCCTCCACCAACTTTCACCATCCAACCTGAGGGACCTGGAGAGGATCTGCAAGGAAGAGGCAGAGTATCCCCAAATCCAGTGGTGAGGAACTTGTAGCAACTTCCCATCTCCAAAGCTGCTTCTACTCAACGCTGAGAAAAGGGGCCAAGTACTCATCACCAGTGGCCAAGTACTCATCACCAGTGGCCAAGTACTCATCACCAGTGGCCAAGTACTCATCACCAGTGGCCAAGTACTCATCACCAGTGGCCAAGTACTCATCACCAGGGGCCAAGTACTCATCACCAGTGGCCAAGTACTCATCACCAGGGGCCAAGTACTCATCACCAGGGGCCAAGTACTCATCACCAGGGGCCAAGTACTTATCACCAGGAGCCGAATATTTATTACCAGGGGAAATTTCTGTTTTCTTAATAAAGACTATGACTATATCTGTGGGTTCAAAAGTGACTGATGACATCTCTGGGGGTCACAAGTTGTTGCATCTGTTACATTACAACTGGAAACTGATACAACATAAAGATGAATAACGCACCACAATAACCTGTTGTTCTCTGTTGTCAGGTCCTTCAGTTCTGTGATCCGCGCCAATCGGCCTGTCCGTGTAGCATGTAAGTAACTCACCGCAGGCGAAGATTGGATAATGTAATTCAATTTTACTTGTTAGAGAGAAGGCAATTTATTTCCACGCGTATAAAAGGTTTTTGCAGTGTAGAAAATGATTGTTATTACCATCGCTTTAATCTGGATCCCGGGGTCACCGCACTCAAGTGCAAGTCTCCCTGCTGCTCCTGTGCTTACAACTACATTTCTAGATCAAATATATATTGTTCTCCGCAGCCATCGGAAGGATTTTCCAGGAATGTTTCCCACTACATGTGGATATGTTTTGTAGTGTAACCCGGATCCACAGACCAATCAACCAAAAGATATAAACAAGGATCAAGTATCTGCACTTATACACTAATAGAAATCAACGTTTTGGTTCTGCCATGAGGGCGGCATGTTATAGTGCCCGCGGTGCCAACCATAAGCTTCACATCACATGGTCTATTACTTTATTCTGAAGCTGCCCTTAGTTACTCATTCTATATACTGTATCTGTTCTGTATACATGTCCCAATGTGCAAGATGTTCTGTGCTGCTAGACTGGCAAGAATGTATGTAGAGCCCATTGCAGGTGGCAGGTGGCCCGCACAGTTGGTGATTGAAGACCTGAGAGGGTGATGGAAATCCGGTTGCACTGATTCAGAGACAGCTACAGTTGGTAGTGGGTACCAGCGCCAATATGAGTAAGAGGGGTCAGTGGCCAAAGTGACTTGTAATGGAGCAGGGGAGAGTAGAACGTGTGAGAGATGACAGCTTTGTGTTTTGCTAAGCAGCATCTCTGAAGGCACTACGAAATGGAGCACATTTACTTACCCAGGCCAGCAGAGTTCCCGAAAGTGCATTGTCCGACAAATCACATCTACCGCGATTCACTAAGATCCTGCGCCCGATATCCTGCATGTGTCGCTTCCCTGCTCAGGTCCCCGGAGTTCACCTTCTTCTTCCTGGTGCATGTAAGTGCATTGTCCATGTATAATGCTCTGTGCCGCGAGTCACTAAGATCGTGCCCCCGATATCCTGCATGTGTCGCTTCCTTGCTCAGGTCCCTGGAGTTCACCTTCTTCTTCCTGGTGCATGTAAGTGCATTGTCCGTGTATAATGCGCTGTGCCGCGAGTCACTAAGATCGTGCCCCCGATATCCTGCATGTGTCGCTTCCTCGCTCAGGTCCCTGGAGTTCACCTTCTTCTTCCTGGTGCATGTAAGTGCATTGTCCGTGTATAATGCACTGTGCGGGGAGTCACTAAGATCCTGCGCCCGATATCCTGCATGTGTCTCTTCCCCGCTCAGGTCCCCGGAGTTCACCTTCTTCTTCCTGGTGCATGTAAGTGCATTGTCCATGTATAATGCACTGTGCGGGGAGTCACTAAGACCGTGCCCCCGATATCCTGCATGTGTCACTTCCCCGCTCAGGTCCCCGGAGTTCACCTTCTTCTTCCTGGTGCATGTAAGTGCATTGTCCGTGTATAATGCGCTGTGCGGGGAGTCACTAAGATCCTGCGCCCGATATCCTGCATGTGTCGCTTCCCCGCTCAGGTCCCCGGAGTTCACCTTCTTCTTCCTGGTGCATGTAAGTGCATTGGTTGCGACACAATTTAAAAATTAAATCTCGCGCTCAGTCTGAATCAGTCAGAATGTTCGATGGCCACCCCCCCCATTTCTGGCGCATGGAAGCCAGTGCAACTGCGCCACAATCCAATCGCGTGCGACACAATCCCTGCGCAGGCACCAGTTAAATACCTGTCACAGCCACGCAAATCCTGAAAAACCGGGAACATTCCGATGAAAATGTTATCTGCTACAAGAAAACGGAAACTCCCAACAAGACTGTTCAGAGGTGCAACCAAAAAAATCTCTGCTTTTGCTAGTTGCTTCTTGTAAGACTGAGCCACTAAGTCTGTCACTGGACAAAAACTATAGCAAATTTGATGTTCTCCCCCAATACCCCATAATATCTACCTCCAAATTGTAATATTGCTATACCGTGAGAACTCAAAATAAGTGTTCCTACTAACAAGGTATTCTTCAATCCCTTTTGGATTATAACTAATATGGCTGCCCTTGTCCTACCTTTCCTACCCAGAATCCCCTGCGGTAAATCCCCGAATTAAATGAGAATTCTACATGACTACATTAGTAGTGAAACACGGAGCCTTGGGAAGATACCGATTGTTACCCATTTAGCAGGGGAAAAATAAAAAGTTATAAAAAATAAGCCAATAATTAGAATAATCAGTTCTATGAGGTATTATAAAAGATACAATTTCTGGCTGTAATGTAAACCATGCCACGGCCCTTCTGTGTTTCCCTAAGGGCATGTGCTCGTCTCCCCTCCCCTCAATCTCATTTCCTCCCCTGCCATAAATCACTGTGATCGCCCTATCTCCGCCTCACTTCTTCTGCTCCGCTTCGAGTCTATAAGAGAAAACACCTCATTTTTTATATTAATTGCTGTAGCCCATATATATTACATCCCCCTCTCCGGCTCCGAGGAGCAGAGGGGTCATTTATCACAGTTGTTCCGGAATCTCCAGAACTCGTATTCTATCCTCAGGTTCTTGAGGTTACAGAAATAAGAATATAATAACGTTCTCGGATGCCTGGAAATCTCTAATGCTTGTAATATAATGCCGATATGTTCCCTAGGAATATCGAATCATGGCGCAGCATCAATTTCACATTTTGTGGAAATCTAGACCGACCTGATTGGCAAATGTGTCCTTTGCTAAGGACAAATGAAAAAGGATATTTCCGAAAACTGGAGGAAAAAGGCTCAATGAATCTCCCCCTCTGGCTCCAATGTCTTATGTATAGCAACGTCCCTTTCCTCTTGTACATGTAGCTGCTTGTAGCTCATAGCATTTTCAGCTCCCTCTTCCCTGCAGCTCCCTCCTCCTTCTTCCCCATACTGCCTACATCTGGCAACTTGGAGGTGGCATTTTTCAAACAGCGATATCTTCTGAATCTTGGCAACTGGAAACACAGTTCTGATGTAATCTCTCTCCCCTTTTTGAAACATTTGTATTTTTGGTGCCACATACATGGAGATATACACAGCCAAAGTTACAGCTGGAATTGCACTCTTGGTTAGAAATTTAACAGTGGATTTATCCATTTTTGTGGCACCTAGAAAAACAATTTTCCTCTTTAGAATGACACCCAAACTGACCCTCTTAGTGCCACGGCTCAGAAAATATAACCATTTGTAACTAGGGATTATTCTTAGAGAAACACTGTCTCAGAAATTAAATTTAATGTAGATGTTAGAAGGGTCTATATCTCAGGGAATTAGGAAGGGTGGGTCCGCTGAGTAATTTTATCTGGTAAGCCTAAGAAACCCCAGTCCAACACTGTGTATAGTGTATAGCATGATGATCAAAAGGGGTCTAACTGCTGTGACCCCCCCACTAATCATGATATGCAATGCCGGATTCTACAGATGCTACAGATCTAATTTGTGAAATGCCACCACCTTAACTATGGTCTATGGGGCAGCCAGATACAGCTCTCACCTATCTCTTCCCTATAGAATACAAAGTATCAGTCCCATAGGGAATACATGGAGTAGTAGAATGAAGGCTTGAACTGCCATTCAGATGGAAAGAAGACATGAGACAGAAGTGAGAGTCCCATTGGTCAGACACCCGCAGCTAATCTAGTCCCCTAGATCTCCTATCTTATCCATTTAACCCCTTAAGGACGGAGGGTTTTTTCGCTCATTTCTCGCTCTCCACCTTCAAAATTCCATAACCTTTTCATTTTTATGTTTACTAACCTGTGTGAGGGCTTATTTTGTGCGTAAAACAAATTTTACTTTCCCGTAATGTTATTTATTTTAACATGCCGTGTACTGCCAAGCTGAAAAAAATTCCAAATGTGGAAAAATTGAAAAAAAAAAAAAACGCTCTTCTTGTGGGCTCAGTTTTTACAACTTTGATTGTGCGCTCCAAATAACACCTCAGCTTTATTCTTTGGTTCGGTGCGATCGCGGTGATACCAAATTTATCCAGGTTTTATTGTGTTTTAATACATTTTCAAAAATTAAACGAATGTGTACAAAAAAGAAAAAAAATGTTTTGCCATCTTCTGACGCTAATAACGTTTTCATACTTTGGCGCACGGAGATGTGTAAGGGGTCATTTTTTGTGAAATGAGCCGACGTTTTCATTGCTACCATTTTGAAGTCTGTGCGACATTTTGATCATTTTTTATTCCATTTTTTATGTGATGTAAAAAGGTTTAAAAGTCGCATTTCGGACATTTGGGCGCCATTTCCCGTCTCAGAGGTCACCGCCGGCCGTAACGGTTTTTATATTTTGATAGATCAGGCATTTTGGGACGCGGCGATACCTAATGTGTCTGATTTTTACTGTTTATTATGTTTTATATCAGTTCTAGCGAAAGGGGGGTGATTTGAATTTTTAATATTTTATTAATTTTTTTTATTTTTTAAACTTTTTTTCACTATATCTTAGACCCTCTAGGGTACATTAACCCTAGATGGTCAGATCGCTCCTACCATATACTGCAATACTTCTGTATTGCAATATATGGCATTTTTGCAGCTTATTCATTACAATGAGCCACTGGCTCATTGTAACGAATCTGCAGAAGCCATTAAGCCTCGGGTCAAACGAAGACCCGAGGCTACCATGGCAACCGATCGCCGCTCCCCGATGACGTTCTGGGGCGCGGCAATCGGAATAAAGATGGCGGTGCCCGCGCACCGCCGTTTTTTAAGTGCCGCCGGCGACTTTGCTGGCGGCAATCAAAGGGTTAATAGCCGCGATCGGTGCAAGCACCGACCGCGGTTATTAGTGGTGGGGGTTTGCTGCAATATGCAACAACCCCCACCTTTGTATGAAGAGGACTCAGCCTGTGAGCCCTCTTCATACATTCCCTGTACCTCTGCGCTGCAGAGCTACGGCGCAGAGCGTTAAGGGGTTAATCTGTATTCACGTACACAACCACAACATTGGGGCTTATTTACTAAGGGTCCGCGGCCGCACTTTCGTCAGATTTTTTGGGATTTGCTCCGCTGGAAAAGGTATTTAACTGGGGATTGTGGCACAATCGCGCCGGCTTTCAGGCAACAGAAATTGGGGTGTGCCGTCGGACGATCTAACTGATTCAGACTGAGCGCGGGATTTAACTTTCAATTTGTGTCGCAAGACAATGCACTTACATGCACCAGGAACTCCGGGGACCTGAGCGGGGAAGCGACACATGCAGGATATCAGGTGCAGGATCCAAGTGACTCCCCGCACAGTGCATTATACACGGACAATGTACTTACATGCACCAGGAAGAAGAAGGTGAACTCCGGGGACCTGAGCGGGGAAGTGACACATGCAGGATATCGGGCACAGGATCTTAGTGATTCCCCGCACAGCGCATTATACACGGACAATGCACTTACATGCACTAGGAAGAAGAAGGTGAACTCTGGGGACCTGAGCGGGGAAGCGACACATGCAGGATATCGGGCGCACGATCTTAGTGACTCCCCGCACAGCGCATTATACAAGGACAATGCACTTACATGCACCAGGAAGATAAAGGTGAACTCTGGGGACCTGAGCAGAGAAGCGACACATGCAGGATATCGGGCGCACGATCTTAGTGACTCCCCGCACAGCGCATTATACACGGACAATGCACTTACATGCACCAGGAAGAAGAAGGTGAACTCCGGGGACCTGAGCGGGGAAACGACACATGCAGGATATCGGGTGCACGATCTTAGTGACTCCCTGCACAGCGCATTATACACGGACAATGCACTTACATGCACCAGGAAGAAGAAGGTGAACTCCGGGGACCTGAGCAGAGAAGCGACACATGCAGGATATCGGGCGCAGGATCTTAGTGACTCCCCGCACAGCGCATTATAAACGGACAATGCACTTACATGCACCAGGAAGAAGAAGGTGAACTCCAGGGACCTGAGCGGGGAAGCGACACATGCAGGATATCGTACGCACGATCTTAGTAACTCCCCGCACAGCATATTATACACGGACAATGCACTTACATGCACCAGAAGGAAGAAGGTGAACTCCGGGGACCTGAGCGGGGAAGTGGCACATGCAGGATATCGGGGCAGGATCTTAGTGACTCCCTGCACAGCGCATTATACACGGACAATGCACTTACATGCACTAGGAAGAAGAAGGTGAACTCCGGGGACCTGAGCGGGGAAGCGACACATGCAGGATATCAGGCACATGATCTTAGTGACTCCCCACACAGCGCATTATACACGGACAATGCACTTACATGCACCAGGAAAAAGAAGGTGAACTCCAGGGACCTGAGCGGGGAAGCCACACATGCAGGATATCGGGCGCACGATCTTAGTGACTCCCTGCACAGCGCATTATACACGGACAATGCACTTACATGCACCAGGAAGAAGAAGGTGAACTCCGGGGACCTGAGCGGGGAAGCGACACATGCAGAATATCGGACGCACGATCTTAGTGAATCGCGGCAGAGTGCACTCCGGTCGGACAATGCACTTTCGGGGATTGTGCTGGATTGGTACGAAACTGACCCTAAGATTTGTATCAGACCTTAAAGTAGTTTTTCGGCATACTGATGACCTTTCCCCGTATAGGTGATTGATTTTAGATCAGGGATGGGTCCGACAATCAGAATTACCGCCTTTGGACTGATTCTGTAACTGATTTACAACAGAACTGTAGTTCTGGAGACGGCTACAATCAGATTGTTACAGGGATCATACTGTCTCATATTGACAATCCCTTTAATGCTCAATATTATGGTCTCAGAAATCCTTTTAATAAATAAATCTTCTATCATTTAATCATTTTTGAAAAACTCTCAATTATCAAAATTTGACGGGGTAAATATTATTAATACGGCAACTGGAAATAATGTTTCGATTGTTCAATGTATAAATGATGCGCACTCGGTCTTTGATTTTTATGCGGCCACGTGTGCAGGCGGCCGGAGGGCTGGCAGGCACGGATTGCTTTCCGACTGACCTAATTCCAGTACAATTCCCCTCAGGGCAGGCGTCGGGAATGAGGACACGAATCCCAGGAAAAATGGAAAAAAAAAAATCATAAGGACTTTAGTAAACAAGATGTATTTCACAAGGCGAGAGCGCGGCCTTCCCACATCCCCTTTATTTAAAGGGATCAGGACGCTGTAAAGTTAAATTTTCAGCTAATTCCCATTTTGCAATTCATTTAAAACCAATTGTCATTAAGCCACTTATCCGCCTGTGCCGGCACACGGCTGGTGAATCTGTGTCACCCAGATAAGACGCCGACACTTTCTCAAAAGATGGAGATATTTCCGCCTGAACAGGGAAGTTTGCGCTTTAAAGGGATAAACAAAGTATTAATTCTGACCTTGCCATAAATATAGAACAGGTTCACAGAGGTTTCTCAACAGCTGAAGATTTTATGGAAATATCATGAGCGTGCCGACAAAGTAGTCAAGGTCTGAACTGGGATGACCTTCCAGCAGCTCCTTATACCAATTATCTCATCTTCAATGCTTCATCCTTATACTAGAACAGCAGGATAACTATGGGTATCGACACACAGGGATGTAGCAGAGCTGAAACTGCTGTAATAAGAAAACCAGTCACTAGATTATATAAGGGAACCTCTAGGAAAGTCTCTGAATTGTCTATAGTCACCAGGTCAACCAACTTCGACCTTGGGATTGTCAATCCTCAGTACTACTACTTTTACCCAGTACATATAGACACAGTATAGTATTAATACTCTTATCCTGTATATATAGACACAGCACAGTACTACTACTCCTATCATGTACATATGGGCATAGCACAGTACTACTACTCTAATCCTATATCTATGGGCACAGTACTACTACTCCTATCATGTATATATGGGTAAAGCACAGTACTACTACTCTCATCCTGTATATATGGGCACAGTACTACTACCCCTATCATTTATATATGGGCACAGCATAGTACTACTACTTCTATTCTGTACATATGGATACAGCACAGTACTACTACTCCTATCCTGTACATATGGACACAGCACAGTACTACTACTCCTATCATGTATATATGGACACAGCACAGTACTACTACTCCTATACTGTATATATGGACACAGCATAGTACTACTACTCCTATCATGTATATATGGACACAGCATAGTACTACTACTCCTATTCTGTATATATGGACACAGCATAGTACTACTACTCCTATCATGTATATATGGACACAGCATATTACTACTACTCCTATCCTGTATATGTTAACACAGCACAGTACTACTACTCCAATCCTGTATATATGGACACAGCACAGTACTACTACTCCTATCATGTATATATGGACACAGCACAGTACTACTACTCCTATACTGTATATATGGACACAGCATAGTACTACTACTCCTATCATGTATATATGGACACAGCATAGTACTACTACTCCTATTCTGTATATATGGACACAGCATAGTACTACTACTCCTATCCTGTATATATGGACACAGCATAGTACTACTACTCCAATCCTGTATATATGGACACAGCACAGTACTACTACTCCTATCATGTATATATGGACACAGCACAGCACTACTACTCCTATTCTGTATATATGGACACAGCATAGTACTACTACTCCTATCCTGTATATATGGGCACAGCACAGTACTATTACTCCTATCCTGTATATATGGACACAGCACAGTACTACTACTCCTATCCTGTATATATGGGCATCGCACAGTACTACTACTCCTATCCTGTACTTATGGACACAGCACAGTACTACTACTGCTATCCTGTATATATGGGCACAGTACTACTATTCCTATCCTGTACATATGGGCACAGCACAGTACTACTACTCCTATACTGTATATATGGACACAGCACAGTACTACTACTCCTATCCTGTATATATGGACACAGCACAGTACTACTTCTCCTATCCTGTATATATGGACACAGCACAGTACTATTACTCCTATACTGTATATATGGACACAGCACAGTACTATTACTCCTATCCTGTATATATGGACACAGCAAAGTACTACTACTCCTATCATGTATATATGGACACAGCACAGTACTATTACTCCTATACTGTATATATGGACACAGCACAGTACTACTACTCCTATCCTGTGTATATGGACACAGCACAGTACTACTACTCCTATCCTGTATATATGGTCACAGTAAAGTACTACCACTCCTATCCTCTATATATGGGTTACCTTCAGTGTATATAAAGGGGTCTATATCTATGTACATAACTTTCTGCAGTGGAAGATGCTCCAGTACTGAGGCCGGTACATCCACATGACAGCCCCCCGGACCCGGCCGCTTCATCCTTACGGGTGCGGTGTACTGTCCTTTTTGCTGTTCAGCTATATACTGTATATATATCCAGTGATGTCCAGTGATTTATTCACTTCCGTCCAGCGGATCCTTCTGCAT
Organism: Engystomops pustulosus; assembly: GCF_040894005.1. NCBI lineage: Eukaryota > Metazoa > Chordata > Amphibia > Anura > Leptodactylidae > Engystomops > Engystomops pustulosus. The sequence continues at coordinate 83,442,112 of NC_092421.1, forward strand.
CCTGCGCTGGTTTTATGACTCGGCAGCTTTCGTCATCTTCTAACCTCTCCTCTACTTTCATAAACTGAGAGACATTTCCTCTTCTCTTACCCCCCTCATTGGTACAAACAGTATCTTATGAATAGTCCATCCTCATCAGTATGGGAAGACCATCCAAAAATAAGAAATGAAAGAAGTAAATCTGCTTTTTGCAGGTTCCAGAGGTCCTCATGTTCTAATGTAATGGTACATACCTACTATTGATTATTTTTAAAGGGTTTCTCCAGTCTAATTATATTGGATATCAGTAGAAAAGGTCCTCATTCTCAGATCATGCAGGATACCGCACAGAAGAGCTGATAAGCTGCTTCCAGCATCCGAATATACACAGCTCCATTCTCTGTGCGGTGGCCGAGCGTTGTAACTGCAGATCACCTCTTATTCCCTTGTCTTCAGGCTTCATCCTTTGTGAGGCAGGACATATCAGGTTACTGGAGGGGGATCCTACGTGACCCACCAAGGTGATATTGATGACCTCTACTATAGATATCCAATATAATTTAATTGGGCAAGCTCTTTAAGATTCATTACATCTGAATCTAAATATGACATGTAAAGACAGATAAATAGATATTACATATAAATAGAAGATAAATATGGGATTGATTGATAGATGTTAGATATAAGTAGAAGATTGATAGATAAATAGATAATCTTGATAGACAGATATATAAATATATAAGTAGAGCTGCTGCTGTTGTTCTACCTGTTGACTCATAGATATTGTTGTTATATTGATACATTTGATTGGCAGATTGATACTTTTATAGATAAATAGATTAATGTGATAGATAAATATTTAGATTTAAAGGAAACCTACCACTTCTGACGGTAGGTATGAGATACAAACACCGGGCACCAGCTCAGGGTGAGCTGGTGCCGGTGCTTAGTCTCGTTAGTGTTAAAACCGCGGTATCGCGGTTTTAACACTTTTGAAACTTTCTAGCAGAAACTGCTTCGGCGCTTCGTGCACACGATCGTGCGCGCGCCTACATTGGAAACGCCGCAGCCGTTGCGCGCGCACGATCGCGCGCAGCGCCGAAGCAGTTTCTGCTAGAAAGTTTCAAAAGTGTTAAAACCGCGATACCGCGGTTTTAACACTAACGAGACTAAGCACCGGCACCAGCTCACCCTGAGCTGGTGCCCGGTGTTTGTATCTCATACCTACCGTCAGAAGTGGTAGGTTTCCTTTAAGACAGATGTGTATTCCGGTCGGACAATGCACTTTTGGGGATCGCCCAGGACAGGCAAGTAAATGTATAGTATATATAGTATATATATATCTCATACATGAATAGATACATATGATAGATATTTGATAGATATTAGATTGATACAAATGTTCCTATATGACAGATATGAGATAGATGTGATTGATATGATAGATAACTGATGACCGCACTCACTATAACTTATAGCACATGTGTGACATCTTCTATATTACATACAGGGGCAGTAATCTGTTACGTGTCTTCCTGATCATGTAGCTAATGGCGCTGCCTCTCCTTGTAAAGCATTTCCTATTAATTATTAAGGATTCATGTTCAGTCCATGGCCCCGTACATGATGCTGGTGATTTGCTGTGCCCTATATACAGCTGCAGAACAAGCCCTTAGTATGTCTTCTGATACTGAGACCCGTATAGGAATTCTGCTCCCATAGTCAGCGGAACCGGGAATAATAGGATTGTGCATGGAGCTCTTCTCCTCCGCACTGGAGACAGAGGCGCATTCATTGCCCCTGTGCACATGTCAGGGGGGAGTTAAAGGCCACTTTCTAATCTAGGACAATGCACTTCCCACTATCACAAATATGGGAAGTATGAGGGTAAATCAGTGACTAACTGGACCCACAATTTCCATGGGACAGACCGTCCATCCATCCTCGTTCTTTTCAGAAATGGTGGAACAGGTACTTGGATTTCACATGTCTGTTACTTTTATCCTCTGCTCCAAGAACAATGGGAGGGATGTAACAATGGGGGTCATTTACTAAGGGCCCGATTCGCGGTTTCCCGACCTGTTACCCAAATATTTCCGTTTTGAGTTGATTTTCCCTGAATTGCCCCGGGTTTTTGGCGCACGCGATCGGATTGTGGCGCATCAGCGCTGGCATGCACGTGACGGAAATCGGGGGGCGCGGCCGAAAGAAAACCGACAGATTCGGGAAAACCGCCGCATTTAAAACAAAAAATTGGTTGCACGGGCCATACTCACATGCACCAGGAAGAAATCAGTGAACTCCGACGCAACTCGGCGGACCTCGGCGCAGCAGCGACACCTGGTGGACATCGGGCGCAGGACCTTCATGAATCGCCGGAAGACCCGAACGCTCGTCCGAGAAGCTGCCGCTGGAACGCGAATGGAGCGGGTAAGTAAATTTGCCCCAATGTGTCTCAGGTTCTGCCAGGTTCTAGCTGGAAAACACTCGTCTTTTACTGCGCCAGATTTATCCCTGTGATGAGGAATTCTGGTGCAGGATAAGACTGTCGGTACCTACTTTTAATTGGTCTAAACTGTGTGCCAGAATTTTGGGCGCACGGACGACTTTCCATAAGTCACGCCCCTTTCCCGCGAGAAAGCCCACAGGCCACGCCCCTTATTCGGCCAATTCGGACAGCTGCAAAAAAAATGGTCTAAAAGCCTTGATAACTGTGGTGCAAGGCATTTTAGACAATGTTTTGCCACAAAACCACCAGTATTGTGGCGCAAGTGCGTTAATACATCCCCCCCCAATGTCTTGCAATGGTTGTTAATAGCAGCAGGAGTGTGAAATGTGGATGTATATTCCAGGATTGAATTGTTTCCTCACACTGCTGTGCTCTTCGTTCTCTGGAGCAATCTTCTTCACAATCCCGCCCTATCACTTAGCTCTGTGCAGTCTTTAAGGTTGAATACTTTAGCAGTCACCACAATCGAGCTAAACTCCTGAGATATAAATTCATTTTTTCACAATCCTGCTGCTACTAACAATACACACAAAGATAGGATTACACATCTTTCCAGGGCCAACATCATGAACAAAACTATAACAAGCTGTGCCAAACAAAGAAACCTAAATTCATGCATTTTGTGACATTATTGATAAATCTCCCCCGGGTGTTTATCACAGCTGAAGTCTATGTAATTGCACTTTTCATTGTAATTCCGGAGACATCCACACATCCCAACAATTCATTATCCGGAATGTATTCCTCTTAATTAGTCCTCCATTTAATTTGATAGTCTGGCTCTGTTCACATATAGTTAAAGGCGATCTGTCGACATCCCTGACTTCAGATAGTAAATGAGTGTTTTTTCCTGGAATTTTTGTAACTTTGTTTCCTGCAGTTCCTCTTTTATTCCTCTTAAAAATGTATCAACAAAATTGTCGAGAACATTGTTACCAATTGATTTTTGCTCCAATCATTTAGTACTTGGATGCCAAGGTGCCCCCTTTATAAGACCAGTGTGAATACAGAACCTACTACTTCTGATACTGGGAGGAGTCCTGAATCCTTTTATAGTTCCTCATTGTTGCAGATTTTTCTGTCATCTCCTAAGAGTTCCTATTGTTGTCAGGTTCCGGCAACAGTTTCCTGAGCGCCCCCGTAACTAGTGTCCCCCCTTATGCACCAACCCACTTCCTGGTGATGACTATTGTACGCACATTCCACAATGTACGGGATCTCCTGACGTGGATGGATTCTCATTTATATAACACTTGTGTAGCATTCTTCTTGCAAGTATGCATTGTACTTTTATGGACGTGCCCTTTAAACGTGGTAGTATTGTAGGTGCTAGGGTCATATTGTGGGGGTATAAAATGTAGCGGGAACTTGTAATCTCACAGTATTTATGAGACAAGTAGTACTATGGCTGGTGACTTATTCCCTTCCGAGAAACTAAAGCCGGTACCACAATTTGACTGGTGACTACTACCTTGTCCACAATCTATTTATCTATAAAGGTCAACCCCAAAATCTGACTGAGACTATTTTCTGTTCCCTAAAGGCCCCTGACACTACATGGCTTGTGACTACTTCCTGTCTCGTGAACTAAAGGCCACGCCCACAATCTAGCTGGTGGCTACTTCCTGTACTAGAAACTATAGGCCAGCCCCAAAATATGGCTGGTGGCTACTTTCCATGCCAGAAACTGAAGGCAGATCCAATAGTCTGACTGGTGACTACTTCCTGTCTAACACTAAAATCTGGCCCCACAATATGGCTGGTGACTACTTCCTGTCTCGTGAACTAAAGGCCACTCCCACAATCTAGCTGGTGGCTACTTCCTCTATCAGAAACTATAGGCCAGCCCCAAAATATGGCTGGTGGCTACTTTTCATGCCAGAAACTGAAGGCAGATCCAATAGTCTGACTGGTGACTACTTCCTGTCTAACACTAAAATCTGGCCCCACAATATGGCTGGTGACTACTTCCTGTCTAACACTAAAATCTGGCCCCACAATATGGCTGGTGACTACTTCCTGTCCCAGAAGCGAAAGGCAGTCCGCACAATATGGCTGGGGATTACTTATTGTCTTAGAAGCCAAAGACCAGCCCCACAATATGGTTGGTAACGTTTTCCTGTTCCAGAAAATAAAAGCCAGGCCCAAAATATTATTGATGACTTCTTCCCACCCCAAAAACTAAAAGCCAACACCACCATATGGCTGGTGACTACTTCCTGTTTTCTATATATAATCACAAAGGAGGGGAAGCTAGTTAGTAGCCAAACAACATTGTTTATGTTCAGTTTTTATAAGCCTTGGGTGGAATTTTGGTCAGTTTTTGGAAACTCTAAATCAAGAGAGTAAAAGTTACCTGCCTGATAACAAAGCATCAATTAATCCAACCCTGCAATATGGCTGACTATGGTAGCTGCTTCCTGTCCCAGAACCTGAAATCATGATGCATTAGAGAGAACGTATACAAAGGATCTCATGTTCATTTAGGAGCATAGTCATGTTTTCCTTTTTGTGCAGCTGTAGCTTTTAGCTAAAGGGAATATAGTTTTGTATGTAAACGCTCCTGGATAGGGGAAGCTAGATACTTCCTCACTGATATCTACAACAACATGCCCTGTTTTTGTTTGTTTTTTTTACTCTTATTAATTTTTTTAGTCTTATGGGTAAGTTTTGGTCAGTTGACAACTAAGAGAGGAAAGGATGGAGAAGTAGATTACTGTGGGTGGCCCTGTGACAGAGAAGTCATCCCATGTTTTGGCAGGTGGCTACTCCCTGTCCCAGAATCTGAAGGCAGTATATATAGGAGAGAAGTAGGGGCACAGTCACTATACACAAGCTCTTTCATTTTACAGGAGCGCAGTCACTATACAGGAGCAGAGTCACTTTACATGAGTGCAGTCACTATACACGAGCGCAGTCACTATACAGGAGGGCAGTCACTTTACACGAGCGCAGTCACTATACACGAGCACAGTCACTATACACGAGCGCAGTCACTATACAGGAGTGCAGTCACTTTACACAAGCGCAGTCACTATACATGAGCGCAGTCACTATACATGAGCACAGTCACTATACAGGAGTGCAGGCACTATACAGGAGTGCAGACACTTTATACAAGAGCGCAGTCACTATACACGAGGGCAGTCACTGTACACGAGCACAGTCACTATACACGAGCGCAGTCACTATATGCGAGTGCAGTCACTTTACACAAGCGCAGTCACTATACACGAGCGCAGTCACTATACAGGAGTGCAGTCACTTTACACAATCGCAGTCACTATACAAGAGCGCAGTCACTATACAGGAGCGCAGTCACTATACAGGAGCGCAGTCACTATACACAAGCTCTTTCATTATACAGGAGCGCAGTCACTATACACAAGCTCTTTCATTATACAGGAGCGCAGTCACTATACACAAGCTCTTTCATTATACAGGAGCGCAGTCACTATACAGGAGCACAGTCACTATTCACAAGTTATTTTCTTGTGTTCCTTTAAGTTTTCTATAATTATTTATATTACTAGTAAAGACTTTGCCCTGCCTCAGGTTTGTGCCTGGACCTTGCAGGTCCTGTTAATGTTTACAAGCAGCAGACAGCACATTACACGCTGGTAATAACTCGTCTGTGAATGCATTCACCATGCAGACGTTCAGGCATAACCCGGCGGCCTCAGAATACCGTCACGCATCCTAATGGCTCCTTGGCCGCTCTAAGCCTTGGCACACGCCGCGCAGCACATCTGAATAAAGGGCCACCACAAGTCAAAATGTTTATTCTAATATCTAAATGCTTATTTGATGTTGGATTCTTTGAAGTTTCTGATAGGGGGCGAAAGGCTTTGAAGCCGGCGTCTTGTATGAAGTCCTTCCCATAGGAGACATGAGAAGCTTCGCTTTCCGTGTATTTCGGTAAGAATACAACACAAGATAAGTGAAAAAATGGTTTCATCCCATCCTTTACCGAAAACACAAAAATGAATATTGAATGTTTCATACTAGGACACATACGAGGAGATTTGTACCAAGCAAAAGCGCCTTCACTATAGAGGAAATCTACCACCAGGATAAAGAATTGTAAACCAAGCACACTGACAAACTGGTAAGTGCCCCCCCTCCCTGGTAGGTTCTGCTTTTAGCTTCCTAGGACCTTGTTTTTACAATTAAAAGGTTTCACACTATGCAAATGAGCCTCAGGGGCTCCATACTCTATAGTTGTCAATGGAGCTTGGAGCCCCGAAGGCTCATCTGCATAATTTTTAAAACCTCTTTTTTTCTTAAACACAAAGGCATATGAATCTACAAGAAGAGCAGATCCTGCCAGAGGGAGCACACACCTGTATGTCAGTGTGCTTGGTTTACAATCCTTCATCCTGGGGGTAGATTTCCTTTAAATCCAGTCATTCTCGTGGAGAGATCTGTCTCTTCTTGCTGATTCTTCAGGCCCTGGGTGGATTGGGCTTCAGGTCAATATGTTCACTTAGTGTGACTGATACAACTGCAGGTCTCTTTAGACCTCACTTGTCTCTCGAAGTCAGGCGGAAACTACTTTCTGAATATCTATTTCTTATCTTGCCATGGAACAGGTTACTTCTGGCAACCAGACATCTGTGAGCCCCCATCTCATATATATATATATATATATATATATATATATCCTATAATTTCATAATTTATCTTTATATCCTGCTACAGAGATACATTTATACTGTTCCTAATGTTAGAGATATAACAGTAAATGGCTACGGGTACCGGGATGAGAGCAGAAACCAAGACACACACTCCAGTCTCTTAAGAAATGCAGACTCACAATCTTTATTAGCGTGCATCCGCATATATAAAACACAGAAAATGATCTACATAGGGGCGTGTAATACTGCAATGCTATAGGCCAGCTGAATATACCAGAACCTCCCCTTTAAGACATTTTCCCAAATGAACTTCATTATTGGAAAAATACTAGACCAGGGAGAAACAGAATGATTATACTAATTGTCCCTGTGTTAGCTCTGTATAAGTCACAACATGGCCTTCACGCAGAGAAGCTACAGAAAAGACAAGGTAACAATAGCGAGGACAAAGTAATTTATAACCGGTTCACACAAAATGATGTTTGAATCATGACACGGCTGGACAGTGGTCAGCATGACTCCCAGCTAAGACAAGATGGTGTTCCGGTAGGAAAAAATGGCGTCTGTAGAGAAATATGATATCTCTCACACCACTAAACTAGCTGTGTAAGGCTACGGTAATATGGCCACTTACGACCCAACAGCTCAACTCGGATTCAGAGTTTTGGAAGAGTTGATAATCTCATTAGCATGTTATATAGGTAAAAGGGACCATGACTAGCACGTTACGAGACCTTTACTTCCCAACCATCCTGGATTGTGTGGAATGGACCCGACTTTCCACCACACCGGCCAGCAGGAGGTATGTTCCAGGGTCCACCCTCCACTAGGCATCAGAGCTGGGCCAAAACTTTTGTGCCTCTTTCAATGTCCCAAAATGTGAAGGTATCTCTGTACTGTGACATCACTGTGTATATTATCCCTGTACTGTGACATCGCTGTGTGTATTATCCCTGTACTGTGACATCACTGTGTGCATTATCCATGTACTGTGACATCACTGTGTGTAATATCTCTGTACTGTGACATCACTGTGTGTATTATCTCTGTACTGTGACATCACTGTGTGTATTATCCCGGTACTGTGACATCACTGTGTGTATTATCTCTGTACTGTGACATCACTGTGTGTATTATACCTGTACTGTGACATCACTGTGTGTATTATCCCTGTACTGTGACATCACTGTGTGTACTATCCCTGTACTGTGACAACACTGTGTGTATTATCCCTGTACTGTGACATCACTGTGTGTATTATCCCTGTACTGTGACATCAGTGTGTGTAGTATCTCTGTACTGTGACATCACTGTGTGTATTATGCCTGTACTGTGACATCACTGTGTGTATTCTCCCTGTACTGTGACATCACTGTGTGTATTATCCCTGTACTGTGACATCACTGTGTGTATTATCCCTGTACTGTGACATTGCTGTGTGTATTATCCCCGTACTGTGACATTGCTGTGTGTATTATCCCTGTACTGTGATATCGCTGTGTGTATTATCTCTGTACTGTGACATCACTGTGTGTATTATCCCTGTACTGTGACATCGCTGTGTGTATTATCTCTGTACTGTGACATCACTGTGTGCATTATCCATGTACTGTGACATCACTGTGTGTAATATCTCTGTACTGTGACATCACTGTGTGTATTATCCCTGTACTGTGACATCACTGTGTATATTATCCCTGTACTGTGACATCGCTGTGTGTATTATCCCTGTACTGTGACATCACTGTGTGCATTATCCATGTACTGTGACATCACTGTGTGTAATATCTCTGTACTGTGACATCACTGTGTGTATTATCTCTGTACTGTGACATCACTGTGTGTATTATCCCGGTACTGTGACATCACTGTGTGTATTATCTCTGTACTGTGACATCACTGTGTGTATTATCCCTGTACTGTGACATCACTGTGTGTACTATCCCTGTACTGTGACAACACTGTGTGTATTATCACTGTACTGTGACATCACTGTGTGTATTATCCCCTGTACTGTGACATCACTGTGTGTATTATCCTGTACTGTGACATCACTGTGTGTATTATCCCCTGTACTGTGACATCACTGTGTGTATTATCCTGTACTGTGACATCACTGTGTGTATTATCTCTGTAAGGTGACATCACTGTGTGTATTATCCCTGTACTGTGACAACACTGTGTGTATTATCCCCTGTACTGTGACATCGCTGTGTGTATTATCCCCTGTACTGTGACATCACTGTGTGTATTATCCCCTGTACTGTGACATCGTTGTGTGTATTATCCCCTGTACTGTGACATCACTGTGTGTATTATCCCTGTACTGTGACATCACTGTGTGTATTATCCTGTACTGTGACATCACTGTGTGTATTATCCCCTGTACTGTGACATCGCTGTGTGTGTTATCCCTGTACTGTGACATCACTGTGTGTATTATCCTGTACTGTGACATCACTGTGTGTATTATCCCCTGTACTGTGACATCGCTGTGTGTATTATCCCCTGTACTGTGACATCACTGTGTGTATTATCCCTGTACTGTGACATCACTGTGTGTATTATCCATGTACTGTGACATCACTGTGTGTATTACATCTGTACTGTGACATCACTGTGTGTATTATCCCTGTACTGTGACATCACTGTGTGTATTATCCCTGTAATGTGACATCACTGTGTGTATTATCTCAGTAATGTGACATCACTGTGTGTATTATCCCTGTACTGTGACATCACTGTGTGTATTATCTCTGTACTGTGACATCACTGTGTGTATTATCCCTGTAATGTGACATCACTGTGTGTATTATCTCAGTAATGTGACATCACTGTGTGTATTATCCCTGTACTGTGACATCTCTGTGTGTATTATCCCTGTACTGTGACATCACTGTGTGTATTATCTCTGTACTGTGACATCACTGTGTGTATTATCCTTGTACTGTGACATCACTGTGTGTATTATCTCTGTACTGTGACATCACTGTGTGTATTATCCCTGTACTGTGACATCACTGTGTGTATTATCCCTGTACTGTGACATCACTGTGTGTATTATCCCTGTACTGTGACATCTCTGTGTGTATTATCCCTGTACTGTGACATCGCTGTGTGTATTATCTCTGTACTGTGACATCGCTGTGTGTATTATCCCTGTACTGTGACATCACTGTGCGTATTATCCCTGTACAGTGACATCACTGTGCGTTTTATCCCTGTACTGTGACATCACTGTGTGTATTATCCCTGTACTGTGACATCACTGTGTGTATTATCCCTGTACTGTCACATCGCTGTGTGTATTATTCCTGTACTGTGACATCACTGTGTGTATTATCCACGTACTGTGACATCACTGTGTGTAATATCTCTGTACTGTGACAACACTGTGTGTATTATCCCTGTACTGTGACATCACTGTGTGTATTATCCCTGTACTGTGACATCACTGTGTGTATTATCCCTGTACTGTGACATCACTGTGTGTAGTATCTCTGTTCTGTGACATCACTGTGTGTATTATGCCTGTACTGTGACATCACTGTGTGTATTCTCCCTGTACTGTGACATCACAGTCTGTATTATCCCTGTACTGTGACATCACTGTGTGTATTATCCCTGTACTGTGACATCACTGTGTGTATTATCCCTGTACTGTGACATCACTGTGTGTATTATCCCTGTACTGTGACATCACTGTGTGTATTCTCCCTGTACTGTGACATCACAGTGTGTATTATCCCTGTACTGTGACATCACTGTGTGTATTATCCCTGTACTGTGACATTGCTGTGTGTATTATCCCTGTACTGTGACATCACTGTGTGTATTATCCTTGTACTGTGACATCACTGTGTGTATTATCCTTGTACTGTGACATCACTGTGTGTATTATCCCTGTACTGTGACATCACTGTGTGTATTATCCCCTGTACTGTGACATCACTGTGTGTATTATCCTGTACTGTGACATCACTGTGTGTATTATCCTTGTACTGTGACATCACTGTGTGTATTATCCCTGTACTGTGACATCACTGTGTATTAACCCTGTACTGTGACATCACTTGTGACCCACATTATAACAGGTCAGCAGTTTGTCTGTGGGAAACCTAAGGCTCTGAGATATCCTGAGCATTTGCCATAAATATCTCTGTTTCTATAAGTCGTTCTTGATAAAAATTTTCATGCCCTAAAAATGTAAAATGCGGCGCAGCGGAGCTTCTAGTGGCAACATCCGGACCCCTCATTTATCTTCTGTGTAGAATTAGTGGGGGTCCCCCCACGGCTCCTCTTATTCCCTCCCAGGAGCCGGATCATGAGAGGCTTTTATACTGGTTGGAGGCATAAAAGATCTGCATATACCCACTGCCTATTGGTGCTGAGCTTGTAGTCAGATTGTACCTATCAGGATCTGCAGGTAGGGGGCAGTAGTGATGCCCCATAGACTCCCAGATACGCGTAATATTGGCATAGACTAATCTGCTAGAGTCATATTGTGCTGGAATTGGGCTCTTGGAATTGGTTGAAAAAAAGCAAATAAATTAAATTAAGATTACCGTAACATAACTGCCCATGTTATACCGCCATATAGTGCTGCTCTGTACTGACTAAAAGTAATGCAGTGACTAAAAACATTACTGTAGACCGGAGCGACAGAAAACACTGCAAAGAATACTGACAGTAAATGCGGAAATATGAAAACATGTGAAGTACAGATACATTTTATAATGTTTTTAAATAATAGCGCTATATAATGGAATATAGTGAGTAAGAATTCCATCATTATAGAACAGCGGGATATAAAAATAACACAATCATGTAGCAAACTCTGTGAATAATTCTGATATACAATGCTAAGATCACCGCTCTCAGTGCTCAAATTATACAGATACATTGTATACAGCTAAAAATACTGTTTTAAATAATACCGCTATATAGTAAAAAATTAACGGAATACAGTGAGTAAGAAGACCATCATCATAGATGTAGCAAACTCTGTAAGTAATACTCATATACAATGCTAAAATCACCGCTCTCAGTGCTCAAATTACAGGCCGTCACCCTACTTAACAATACCCGACTTACAGACGACCCCTAGTTACAAACGGAGCTCTGGATGTTGATAATTTACTGTACTTTTAGCCTTAGGATACAATAAACAGTTGTAACACATTTAAAATGTGTTTGTAATTGAGTTATAATTATGACAACCCAACATTTTTAAAATCCATTTGTCACAGAGACCAAAAAAAATTCTGTCTGGGTTTACAATTCTAAAATATACAGTTCCGAATTACATACAAATTCAACTTAAGAACAAACCTACAGACCCTATCTTGTACATAACCTGCCTGGTACAGGCACATTTTATACAGCTAAAAATACAGTTTTTAAATAATACCTCTATACAGTATCCAGAAAAATAAAAAAAATACTGCAATACAGTGACGTACAAGACCATCACTATAGAACAGTCATATGAAAAGAACATAAAATTCTGAAAATCTCTGCAAGAAATACAAATATTCAGTGCGGGAAATACTGTATGGTCAGGAGGGTGTTTGCTAAAATACAGTCAAAATGCAACAATACTGGAACACAGTAACAAAATAGTTTAAACTGCTATACGGTGATGAAGTACTGGCTGACCCCCAGTTAAAGACGGACCCCTCTGCCCCCTGTGACCTCTGGTGACCTCTCTGGATGTTACTATAGTCCCAGGCTGCAATGATCAGCTGTACGGTGTCTGTAATGAAGATTTATTGATAATCCTTGGTCCAATTACAGAAAAAAATTCTGAAACTCCAATTGTCACTGGGGCAAAAAAATTGTCTGGATCTACAATTATAAAATATACAGTTTCGACTTACATACAAATTCAACTTAAGAACAAAATTATGGACCCTATCTTGTATGTAACTGCCTGTAATACTGAATAGCACCCCCATAGATGTACATATACATTCTGCTGTTAGAGATGCAGTTAGAATTGCAACCATGATGTCGGACGCCCCTTAGGTGACATATTACGAAAGCTGACGCACATTCTCCATGAACCACGTGAACAGTTACTAACATCTTGGTGCCTTTATAATTTGGAAAGGTCACGCAGCGCCTTCAATATGGCTTCCGAGATGCCACGATGATACATTTTCTAGGACTGGACCCGCTGATACGGTTTGATTAAGTTACATCCCTGCAAGTGACGTGTTACGTGTTACCACAGAGACTTTTGCACCTTTCGCCATCACCACGGCAACAGAACACTTCAATCTCATTGTGGATACAATGTTATCTCGGCAGTGATAAGCCCTGTACACAGTAACAGGATTTTACTAATCTGCTTTCATGTCCATTTATTACAAATAAAAAAGCACTTTGTCCAAAAAATATATTTAAATGTGGATTTAAAAATTTAAAGGAAATTTACCATCATCCTGATAAACCAGGGACATTACTCATAGATCCAGGCACCGGGACTGTGGTATCTTCTTATATGTGTTATCCATGGCCTCCGACCTTCTAACATCAACTTTTATAATTATGCTAATGAACATGAAGGGCTATGAGTGTGTTACAAAAGCCCCTCTGTGCTCCGGCTTCACAGACTGTTGTTACACTGTAGCTGCAAGTCTCACACCCCCTCCCCCCCACTACTACTTCATCACTTCCTGTAATCTCATATAGTTGAAGGGGGAAGTGGCCCTGTAACAGCCTGTGAAGCTACAGCATGGTGGGGCTCATTAGCATAATTTATAAAGGTTGATTTTAGAAGGCAGGAGGACATGGATAACACATATAAGAAGATCCCACAGTCCCGGTGCCTGGAGCTAGGAGTAATGTCCCTGGTTCATCAGGATGGATTCTGATGGGAGATTTCCTTTATTGTATAACTCTACTATGAACAATATGAAAGTGCGCAGAGCCCCATCTTTAACCCCTTAAGGACCAGGCCCTTTTTCGTTTTTGCGTTTTTATTTTTCACTCCCCACCTTCAAAAATCTATAACTTTTTTATTTTTCCATGTACAGAGCTGTGTGATGGCTTATTTTCTGCGTAACAAATTGCACTTCGTAGTGATGGTATTAAATATTCCATGCCATGTTCTGGGAAGCGGGAAAAAAATTCTAAATGCAGTGAAAATGATGAAAAAACACATTTGCGCCATTTCTTGTGGGCTTGGTTTTTACAGCTTTCACTGTGCACCCCAAATGACATGTCTATTTCATTCATTGGGTCGGTACGATCACGGGGATACCAAATTTGTATAGGTTTTATAATGTTTTCATACATTTACAAAAATTAAAACCTCCTGTACAGAAAAAAAATTCTTCATTTTGCCGTGTTCTTGCGCTAATAACTTTTTCATACTTTGGTGTATGGAGCTGTGGGTGGTGTCATTTTTTGCGACTTCTGATGACGTTTTCAAAGCTTCTATTTTTAGGACTGTTCGACATTTTGATCACTTTTTATAGAATTTTTTCTATTTTTCAAAATGGCAAAAAAATGCCATTTGCGACTTCGGGCGCTATTTTCCGCTACGGGGTTTAACGCAGTGAAAAACGGTTATTATATTTTGATAGATCGGGCATTTTCGGACACGGCGATACCTGATGTGTTTATGATTTTTACTGTTTATTTATATTTATATCAGTTCTAGGGAAAGGGGGGTGATTTGAATTTTTATGTTTTTTTAATATAATTTTTTTTTTTTTACTTTTTTTTATTTATTTTTTTTACTATTTTACAGACTCCCTAGGGTACTTTAACCCTAGGTTGTCTGATTGATCCTACCATATACTGCCATACTACAGTATGGCAGTATATGGGGATTTTGCATACCATCTATTACAATGTGCAGATCGCACATTGTAATAGATAGCCTCGATCATGACAGCCTGGGATCTTTGTGTGATCCCAGGCTGTCATGGCAACGGATCGCCGCTCCCCGGTGACGTCACGGGGAGTGACGATCGGAGCCAAGATGGCGGCGCCCACGCGCCGCCGGCTCTTTAATGCCGCCGGCAGCTTTGCCGGCGGCAATCAAAGGGTTAACACCCGCGATCGGTGCAAGCACCGATCGCGGGTGTTAGCGACGGGCGTTTGCTTCATTATGAAGCAAATGCCCGGTGAGTATGAAGAGGGCTCAGCCTGTGAGCCCTCTTCATACTCCCCCATGCGCAGTAAGACGTAAGGGTACGTCTTATTGCGCTATGGGGTTAAAGAGGTTTCCCACCTTATTAATAAGGATGACCTATGTGGGAAAAGCAGTAGTGGATTATAATACAGGCGGTAGGGCCCAAGCCTTCTAGACCAGTGATTTTCAACCTGTTTTGAGCCGCGGCACACTTTTTATACTTAGAAAATTCTAAGGCACACCACCAACCAAAATAGCACAAAATGACACTAAAACAGTCATATTATACATATAGTTAATAATATAGATTCTAAATTTATTTTACTCACTCAGTGTGAAACATGGGCCTGTTTCGATAAACACAAAAGGGATATCCTGGCAGGAATGGTGGAAAGACATGACTACAGTATTTCTCATCTTACATTTCTCATTGTTATATGCAGTATACTGCTGGAGTACTACAAGTACCAGCCCATATGCTGAGTATTCTGCCAACAGTTCATATACTCAGGCAAAAGCTCATATAGTCAGCATTATTGGTGGGCATTACCTTGGCGGTGGGCAAATGCGAGAGTCTCTCTGCTCTCAGGATGATGCACCGGCCTCGGAGACGTCATTTTGTCGCACGAGGTTCAAAGCTTGTGCATGTGTTATAGTACACGTCTCCTACATTGTAAGAAGCCGTGACTGCGAATCGCTGCGCATTGCCGGGAAACAAAACACAGGGGGCACCATAGTTTAGGGAACTTTCCCCGCAGCACACCCGGCCATGTGTCGCGGCACACTGCACACTGGTTGAAAATCACTGTTCTAGAGGGTCCATGGGACCCAAACCACCCACCAAATTTTACACTGAGAAGGGCCTTCAGCCAACAAATCCTTGTGCATCTGCTCCCGCTCTCCATACATATGTACAAAAGGCCCTCCAAATGTCCTGGAACTGCAGATTGAAAGAGGAAAAGTGAATTCCAGACTTTTAGGGGTTATAATATTCAAACAGACCACGGCCCATGGCAGTCTTAATCCGCCCGCTAGGGATAGCCCAATATTTCACATCCACCAATCAGATATTTATGCCTTTTTTATGGTCATGAGTATCACTGAGCTAAAAAAAAACAATGTTATAAGACAATGGGGCTCATTTATTAAGGGCCCGAATCGCTCATTTTCGTATAAAATTACCGGTTAGCGCTGAATTGCCCCGGGTGTTTGGCGCACGCGATCAGATTCTGCCGCATTGGCACCGGCTTGCATGCCACGGAAATTGGGGGCGTGGCCGTCATAAAACCCGACGGATTCGAAAAACCGCTGTATTTTTTTTTTTTTTAAACGTCGCTTGACACGCACTTACATGCACCGGGAATAGGATGGTGAACTCCAGCGGACCTCGGCGCAGCAGCGACACCTGGTGGACATCGAACGCACGACCTTAGTGAATCGCCGGAAGACCCGAATCCTCGTCGGAGAACGCGTCGCTGGATCGCGACAGGTAAGTAAATGTGCCCCAATATCCCCTCCACTGACTTGTAATGTTAGACTTGTGTGGTCCTAGTTTTCTCTCTACAGATCTGTATCCGCATCCTCAGGGTGTGGATACAATCCCGCACTGGTCTCAGATGTCTCCCGCTATTATTTATCATATTTTTTGTATTGCAGATGATGACATATGAGGATCCATCTGCATCACTAGGTGACACCGAGTTCAAGGTACCGCACCTTTAATTTGCAGGGACTGAGACACTGGATATAATGTATTACTATAAATTACTTAATCCAGGGGGCGCTGCCTATAAATGACTTTTTATAGACTTCTCGGGGACAGGTATTTCCTAAAATTTATTCAGGGGACACAGCAGTGTTTTTAGGGCGCACAATAGAGAGTCGGAAAAGCAGCTAAAAGAATCATAATTATGGCAGCAAACCACAAAAAACCCACAGCCAAAGATAAATGGTGGATAAACCAATAATAAATGCCCCCCAGTATGTGTCTGTATGATTTACATCCCATTACTTTACATGATGGGATCGGGGGGTGCATTTAGCTTTTCAAACTGCAATGTTTCTGGGGGCACCACATGTTGCAATAGTATCTTCAGGGACCCATTGTGTGGCACATATTTTCACGGCACACTGGGGGCGATTAGTGTTGGTTTTGCACCATTTTTTGTCAGTTGTAGTTTTTTTTTTTGTTGTAACATGTGCGCCATATAAATGAACTGTGGGCGCAACAATTTGGCTTCTCTTCTGATACTTTTTTGTCGCTCAATTTGGGCGCAGATCTTCAATTCCAACAATTTTCCTGCACTTCTAGTTTCCCAACACTTTTTTTGGTTCATTTTTTTGGCGCAAAATTTTGAATTCTACCAACTCTTTGACATTTCTGATGTTCATTTTTTCTTCTTAGGGTGCAACAAATTCATTAAGGCCGTGCACCACAATGTATAATATATAATAATCACAGTGCAAAACTCTGCTAAAATCGGGTGCCAAATATAATGGATGTATCTTTTAGGGGGCAGAGTATGTGGCAAAGCTAAGAGTGGATACACATGGAGAGATATAGGCAGATATGTGGATTTTACTACAACATCCAGAAGATTTAGCTGCGGCTTTCACCCCTCAACATTTACATCGGTGAAGTCTCCATACTGCATTCTGAATAATGCAAATTATGTCATCTGTAGTCAGGGGGGGAGGGGATGTCATTCACATTAGATTAGCCCAATGGGTCACTACTGGTGTTCCTGTAATATGCTTGTACACAAGTCACCAGGGCTCATGTGGTTTATAACTTATAATTCCCTTTATTAGAAAATTGCTCAGATGGTGCAGGATGTCATTTCCTCTTTCAGGACTGGAGCTTCACAATATATTATTCACCAATTAAGAGTGAGAACACGTAAATAACCAGAGGAAGGAAATGAGAGGAGACTCTCTCCCGCAGCTGCTCTCCTATCAGGAAACCTGTACAAATAGCGACAAATTATCTCCTCAAACCTCCTAATCACATCCAAACCGTGTTCTCTGCTGCCTCTGTATTAGTGGTCTATATTATAGATTTAGAAAGAGAACTAAACTAAATGTACAGAAACGGTAACAGAACCAGGCTTAGTGTATTGATACAGTAGCAAAAACTGTCTTACTCTATAGATATAAGAATATAACCAAGCTTAACATATAGACAAGGTAACAGAATGAAGCTTACTGTACAGATACAGTAACAGAACCAAGCATAATATGTAGATACAGTAACATAATCAAGCATACTATATAGATACAGTAACAGAACCAAGCATAATATATTGATACAGTAACTAAACCAAGCATACTATATAAATACAGTAACAGAACCAAGCATAATATATAGATACAGTAACAAAACCAAGCATACTATATAGATACAGTAACAGAACCAAGCATACTATATAGATTCAGTAACAGAACCAAGCATAATATATAGATACAGTAACAAAACCAAGCATACTATATAAATACAGTAACAGAACCAAGCATAATATATAGAGACAGTAACAGAACCAAGCATACTATATAGATACAGTAACAAAACCAAGCATAATATATATATACAATAACAGAACAAAGCATACTATATAGATACAATAACAGAACAAAGCATAATATATAGATACAGTAACAAAACCAAGCATACTATATAGATACAGTAACAGAACCAAGCATACTATATAGATACAGTAACAAAACCAAGGATACTATATAGATACAGTAACAGAACCAAGCCTACATTGGTACCAATACATTTTATTATATAAGGACAAATACATATATTTATATACAGGAACCCAAAAAAAAATCTTGCACAAGGAGCCCAAACATAGGGGGTCATTTATCTTAAGTCAGAACATTTGTGTGTGGCTTTTCGTGTTTTTTGGGGGGTTGCATACTTGTTTGATTTATATTAGAGGTTGATATATCAGGGAGCTGAGGCTGCGGGGTTCTTGCGACTTTTTATTAAAAAGTCACACAAAAGTCTCAAACTGCTGAAAAATCTTCTAAAGTATTTCCTACGCATGGTCAGGACTGGAGTTTATTTGCAACTTTTTAAACACAATTTACAACAAAATTGCGACTTTTTCACATGTTCACATCTGGATTTTAATGACATTCTTGCGCGGCTCATATTGCTAGGCGAGAGGAAAAGACACAAATATATCAAATGTGCCATAAAATGCTGCAAAAAGAAGAGAAAAAAAGAGAAAATGGAAAGATAAATGACCACCACAGTCTTATGCAGGGGCTATATAATTTCTGCACCTGAGCCAATATTCTTTTCCAGGGCCGGGGGAAAGAGTATAGCAAGAATATATATAGGTCCCTGTGTTACATACATATCATACAGTATCATACATTACATATTCTTCCATAAGGTCCTTTGGTTTAGCACGAAGAAGAGGTTAACACCGGGTAATGAGGGATAATCTGAGTGAGGGGCACCTGTTACCCCCCTGCAATCAGATGGTAAAGCCATAGAAAGGTGTGACTGTCCGGCTGATACCAAGCCATTATGACTACAGCAGATTTGATAGTACAGGCGGTCCCCTACTTAAGGACACCCGACTTACAGACAACCCGTAGTTACAGACGGACCCCTCTGCCCACTGTTTTCGTTTGGCTCTACAATTATAAAACATACAGTTTTGACTTAAATACAAATTCAACTTAAGAACAATCCAATGGACTCTAATTTGTACGTAACCCGGGGACCGCCTGTATCCTGTACCAATGTAGGTGCATTGTTCTGCATAGGAGCTGTATACACAAAAATACTGAAGCCTTTTTACAAGGATATTTTTCGTGGACTTGCCCTTTAATTTCTGTCTTTGCGCCTTGGCTCCCATGTGTTTCCTCTCCGTGACCTTTGCTTTTCCCATACAGCGAGGTGACTAATGTCCCTCCACATCACATGACGCGTCGGCTTCATTAATGGTCATTTAAAAACAGCTGACGATTGTGAAATGTCACAGCGCGGCACGAAGCCGCTACATGTATGACATCCCGGGTGCCGCATGTGACGGCCTGAAAATGAGATTTCCAGCAGGGAAGCCTCGCCGTGTGTGTGACAGCCCTCGGCCATGGGAAAGAGAGATAGCAGGTAAATAGCGGCCAAGGTAATCAGTATTTTATAGAAAGACCAGCACTGCACGGGTTAATTATTGACTAGAATAGATAAATTCTTAAAGGGGAAGTACCATGTCAGGCATTAATGGCGTATCCTGGGACTTACGACTCATTTGGTCTCTGTGTATTATTTGATTCCTCACTGAATTTTTGTGATATTATGTCACTGTCGTTTAAAGGGATCCAGATTTTACCTTCTTAAACTACCAGCCCCATCAGATAGGGAATGAAATGTCCTGTTTAGAATTTCCTCTTTTATGTGAAACATAACCTATCTACCTATAAAAAATTTTCCCCTAAAGTCATGTGAAAATTATCTGAGAAGAGTCATATTTGCATGAGGTGAGTCAATTTAAGAGGCTGCGGGGGGGGGGGGGGGGGGTTCACTTCAGACACTGCTATCTTTTGTTCTGTAGCACTTAGGAACAAGTGGCTGGTTTCATATTATAGATAAGAATCTCACCTTTCAGATTGCAGACCACTACTGCAATCTATATAAAAGCAGATACAGACAGTTAAAGAAATGCAAGCTATGGATAAAAATCCAATTCTCATCTTTTTTTAACTACCTGTATCACCAGTTCTGTAGATCACAAGTCTCATGTTATCATAAAGATGAGATTCTAATCTTTAACCCCTTCCCGACGCCTGCCGTAGTAGTATGTTGCGTGCCGATTGTGCTTGGATTGAGAGGGATCACGGGCTGAGCCGTCTCCGTACCAGGTGGGTGTTTGCTGCATTTGCAGCAAACACCCACCGGACACACCTGCGGTCATCGCTGACAACCATGTAAATACGTCCGGAAAAGCTGCCTGAGGCATTTAAATCTTGGCGGCAAATGCGTGATGACCTGACAGAGGGCGGGGATCGGTTCCTCTGACAGCTGGGAGCCTATACTAGACTCCCAAACCCATAATTCACCCTGATCTCTAAAAGATCACTAGCAGCCATGTACCCCAATACTGCAGTATATGGTAGAAACCGTCACGCATCTAAGGGTTAAAGTACCCTCGGGGGTCTAAAAAAAATTGTAAAAAACGAAAAGTTCAAATCACCCACTTTCCCTATAACTGAAATAAAAATAAACAAAAAAAATCATAAAAATGTAAGATATTTCCCCGTCCCAAAATACCCGATCTATCTAAAAACGGTTATTCCTTGTGTTAAACCCCATAACAGAAAACAGCGCCAAATGTCCGAATCACCACTTCTTCACCATTTTGCAACCGATAAAAAGTGATCAAAAGGTCATACAGTACCAAACCTAGCAGCAATGAAAACGTCATCTCAGCCCGCAAAAAATGAGACCATAGACATATCTGTACACTGTAGTATGAAAAAGTTACTAGCGCCAGGAGATGGAAAAATTCTTTTAAAAATTTTGCACTAAAGGTTTAAATTTTTTTTAAATGAATTCAAACATGTTAAAACCTATAAAAAGAATTTATGGATGTTTGAAGGGGAGGAGCAAAAAATGGAAACACAACAACGAAAAAGGGCCAAGCCATTAAGGAGTTAATATGACACCATAAGCATGATTCTAGGGGCTTTAGAACCGAAGATAGGGGCATTTGAAGTGCTACTTCCCCTGCAGCCTCTATACATGACTCATTTCTGTCAATAGATGACTCTTGTTTGCTCATTTTCACATGAATTTGGGGGAGATTAATTATCGGCAAAAGAGGAAGATTTACCATAAAAGAGGGAATATTACAAAGGACCTGAGGGGACTGGTAATTGTATTGGATAAAATCTGTTGGCCGGTTCGCTTTAAGCATCTTATTATATTTTCTCACTCAAGGGATTTTCTGGTCTGAGTAAAGATGATTGTCTAATGTGATGCAGTAATAAGTGTCATCTATCTGGAAATCCGGCTCCACTGCTCAATTCTCCTATAGCTCCCCCGCAGGAAAAATCGGGCATTACAAGTTATGTGACTATCTGCCTGTGTATAACATGGATGCGCTGGGTCCTCCAAAGACACAGAGAGAAGGACTGTTTTATAGATAATTTATAGCCAAAAACAAAAGACCCCCAAAACCTTCTTATATATTCAAAATGGGTTTTCTAAACAAGACAACCTATAAGTTGCCTCATCATTAGTTGGACCCTACAATCAGACCCCCCTGGGTTGCCACTACCTTTTCTATAGCCCTGAATGTATTGGTCACCCAACTTTCCCAGATAAAGCCAGGAAACATGTAGGAAGTGCAGAATAGGATAACTGAGGTTCTTGTGTTTACTTTCTCCATTATGCGGCCCCTATATATACATTTATATATCAGTAGCCGGCGCTGGATTGTTTGGACATGACTTCATCTCTCCATTTCCTCAAGACACCAGTTACAGGAAGAAAGTATTTCCTAAGATCCCAGAATAAATAATACAATCTCAATCCCCCATGCGCAGGTCCTATCCATAGAATTAGGGGTCCCATTGCCCCCCACTATTCAGCAGTCTACACCGGATGATGTCCCCATAGAAGTGGGGGGGCAACTAGTATTACCTTCAGAGAATATCCATTTCCAGCACCACTAAGCACATAGAAACACCTCAGTAAAGGAAATGTTTTATTTCCTCTTAAACCAGTGCAGAAGAGATGGGACCACAGATGGTTTTGTAATAGGAAGCAACTTCTGCAACATAAAACAGGGTCCATGTCAAGTATCGCTGAAAATGTTACCGCTAACCTAGAACTAACTGAACATTAATGAACTAAAATGTTATAAAGCAGGAGGAGCGGAGTAGATTGTACATAGTGTCCTATCTGCAGGCAGCATGTTATAGAACAGGAGGAGCTGAGCAGATTGTACATAGTGTCCTATCTACAGGCAGCATGTTATAGAGCAGGAGGAGCTGAGCAGATTGTACATAGTGTCCTATCTACAGGCAGCATGTTATAGAGCAGGAGGAGCGGAGTAGATTGTACATAGTGTCCTATCTACAGGCAGCATGTTATAGAGCAGGAGGAGCGGAGTAGATTGTACATAGTGTCCTATCTACAGGCAGCATGTTATAGAGTAGAAGGAGCTGAGTAGATTGTACATAGTGTCCTATCTACAGGCAGCATGTTATAGAGCAGGAGGAGCTGAGCAGATGGTACATAGTGTCCTATCTGCAGGCAGCATGTTATAGAGCAGGAGCTGAGCAGATTGTTCATAGTGTTCTATCTGCAGGCAGCATGTTATGGAGCAGGAGGAGCTGAGCAGATTGTGTATAGTGTCCTATCTGCAGGCAGCATGTTATAGAGCAGGACGAGCTGAGCAGATGGTACATAGTGTCCTATCTGCAGGCAGCATGTTACAGAGCAGGAGCTGAGCAGATTGTACATAGTGTCCTATCTGCAGGCAGCATGGTATGGAGCAGGAGGAGCTGAGCAGATTGTGTATAGTGTCCTATCTGCAGGCAGCATGTTATAGAGCAGGACGAGCTGAGCAGATGGTACATAGTGTCCTATATGCAGGCAGCATGTTATAGAGCAGGAGGAGCTGAGCAGATTGTACATGGTATCTTATCTGCAGGCAGCATGTCATACAGGGTCCATGTCAAGTATCACTGAAAATGTTACTGCTAACCTAGAACTAACAGAACATTAAAAGAACTAAAATGTTATAGAGCAGGAGGATCTGAGTAGATGTACATAGTGTCCTATCTGCAGGCAGAATGTTATAGAGCAGGAGGAGCTGAGTAGATTGTACATAGTGTCCTATCTGCAGGCAGCATGTTATAGAGCAGGAGGAGCTGAGCAGATTGTACATAGTGTCCTATCTGCAGGCAGCATGTTATAGAGCAGGAGGAGCTGAGCAGATTGTACATAGTGTCCTATCTGCAGGCAGCATGTTATAGAGCAGGAGGAGCTGAGCAGATTGTACATAGTGTCCTATCTGCAGGCAGCATGTTATAGAGCAGGAGGAGCTGAGCAGATTATACATAGTGTCCTATCTGCAGGCAGCATGTTATAGAGCAGGAGGAGCTGAGTAGATTGTACATAGTGTCCTATGTGCAGGCAGCATGTTATAGAGCAGGAGGAGCTGAGCAGATTGTACATAGTGTCCTATGTGCAGGCAGCATGTTATAGAGCAGGAGGAGCCGAGTAGATTGTACATAGTGTCCTATGTGCAGGCAGCATGTTATAGAGCAGGAGGAGCTGAGTAGATTGTACATAGTGTCCTATCTGCAGGCAGCATGTTATAGAGCAGGAGGAGCTGAGTAGATTGTACATAGTGTCCTATGTGCAGGCAGCATG
This sequence comes from Engystomops pustulosus, assembly GCF_040894005.1. Taxonomy (NCBI): domain Eukaryota; kingdom Metazoa; phylum Chordata; class Amphibia; order Anura; family Leptodactylidae; genus Engystomops; species Engystomops pustulosus. The sequence continues at coordinate 83,466,786 of NC_092421.1, forward strand.
TTATAGAGCAGGAGGAGCCGAGTAGATTGTACATAGTGTCCTATGTGCAGGCAGCATGTTATAGAGCAGGAGGAGCTGAGCAGATTGTACATAGTGTCCTATGTGCAGGCAGCATGTTATAGAGCAGGAGGAGCCGAGTAGATTGTACATAGTGTCCTATGTGCAGGCAGCATGTTATAGAGCAGGAGGAGCTGAGTAGATTGTACATAGTGTCCTATCTGCAGGCAGCATGTTATAGAGCAGGAGGAGCTGAGTAGATTGTACATAGTGTCCTATGTGCAGGCAGCATGTTATAGAGCAGGAGGAGCTGAGCAGATTGTACATAGTGTCCTATCTGCAGGCAGCATGTTATAGAGCAGGAGGAGCTGAGTAGATTGTACATAGTGTCCTATCTGCAGGCAGATTGTTGCAGCCCATCTTGCTCTATGACTGTTGCAGCTGTATCTTATTTTTTCATTTCAGTATTCTAAGAACACTGTGTTCCAACCCCTATCACCCCCTATGGGAGCCCTAGCAGTAACCATATTGATAGTCACACAACTTTCCTGGAAATTTATTGTAAGCATTGATTAAAAAAAAAAAAAAATTCACAAACGAGCTGCGCCTCTATATGTGAAATAGTGATGGGCAGCACAGCCCGGTTTCCATTCTAATCTCTTAGTTTTGACTCTTTGATTATGTCAACACAAAGCATCTACAGCACATAAAATATTTGTGGAATTCTGTGGGAAGAAGGCACCAAACACAACAGAGGAGGCTTTATTCTAAGGGATTCACAAGCCAAACATGTGCCCCCAAGTCCTGGAAAAGGGGCGCTTGTAAAAGTGACACCAAGTCGGTGACTTTGCAATCCAAACACTTGTGATTTCTGGTGTCAAGAAAAAAATAACTGCAGAAAGCTCCTGAGAAATGCAAACCTCCCGACACATGACAAGAGACTGCTGACTGCACAAGATTCAGAATATTCATTAACACAAACAAATAAACCAAAGAAATCTGCCAAGAGAAAATAACAAGAAATATCCACTTGTTACAGAGAGACAGAATCAGTACATGATACATCAAAGTATCTTCCTAACACGCAAAGGGTCTAACGTTGCATCAAGGGAACATAGGAGATAGATAGAAAGACAGATAGGAGATAGATAGATAGATAGATAGATAGATAGATAGATAGATAGATAGGAGATAGATAGATAGGAGATAGATAGGAGATAGATAGATAGATAGATAGATAGATAGATAGATAGATAGATAGATAGATAGATAGGAGATAGATATGAGATAGATAGATAGATAGATAGATAGATAGATAGATAGATAGATAGATAGACAGATAGGAGATAGATAGATAGATAGTAGATAGATAGATAGATAGATAGATAGATAGATAGATAGGAGATAGATAGATAGATAGATAGGAGATAGATAGATAGGAGATAGATAGAGAGATAGATAGATAGATAGATAGATAGATAGACAGATAGGAGATTGATAGATAGATAGATAGATAGATAGATAGATAGATAGATAGATAGATACATAGATAGATAGATACATAGATAGATAGATAGATAGATAGATAGGAGATAGATAGATAGATAGATAGATAGATAGGGAGATAGATAGACAGATAGAAGATAGATAGATAGATAGATAGATAGATAGATAGATAGATAGATAGATAGACAGATAGATAGATAGATACATAGATAGATAGATAGATAGGAGATACATAGATAGATAGATAGGAGATACATAGATAGATAGATAGATAGGAGATAGATAGATAGATAGATAGATAGATAGATAGATAGGAGATAGATAGATGGATAGATAGATAGATAGATAGATAGGAGATAGATAGATAGGTAGATAGGAGATAGATAGATAGATAGATAGATAGATAGATAGATAGGAGATAGATAGATAGATAGATAGATAGATAGATAGATAGATAGGAGATAGATAGATAGATAGATAGATAGATAGATAGGGAGATAGATAGACAGATAGAAGATAGATAGATAGATAGATAGATAGATAGATAGATAGATAGACAGATAGATAGATAGATACATAGATAGATAGATAGATAGGAGATACATAGATAGATAGATAGGAGATACATAGATAGATAGATAGATAGGAGATAGATAGATAGATAGATAGATAGATAGGTGATAGATAGATAAATACTTCAGGAAATGCAAAAAACAGCACACTTCAAGTAAAGTCCACTAGGGGCAGTGGGTGCACGCTCACAGGGACCAGGCCCCAGGTCCTTCAATAGCAAACTCCAGAAAAGTAAGCAGCACTCCAAAACAGCAATGGTAAAGTGATGAAGAAAGTGTTTCTTTTATTCCATGCTTCAAAGTACAGTGAAGTACAGCGACGTTTCGGCTCCAAGTAGCCTTTTGCAAGCCCGGACCTAAGAAGCTTGCACCCACCTGCACAAGATATTGAATGTGCTGCTTGGACTTTCTATACGTAGATAGATAGGAGATAGATAGATAGATAGATAGACAGGGACAGATTATGGGAAGGGCTCCCGAGGCGTGTGCCCGGGGCCCACACCACTTTGCTCCGACGGGGGCCCCCACCAAACAATGGTGGATTAAGATGTGGATACATTGGATGCGGCTTCCTGGCTTGTTTAAACAGCAGTTGTTTTGGAGAAACGGGTGGCAGCCAGAGATAGAGCTAAATCCCCCCACATACTGATGTCTATGACAGAGCGGGGGCATAATACGCTCCGTGCTCTTCCATAGACAAAGGAGCGTGCGGGACGTTAGTATCCTGGGGTCTATATGGAACCCGGGGGCTGTATATATTCATCACTGGGGGGTCTGGATATATTAATTACTGGGGCAAGAACTATTAATTATGGGTTGCAGGAAATAAATAACTATATAAGGAGGTGTGGCATATATTAATTAGTGGTTTTCCACTTTACTTTTTCTCTTGGTTTGCTGCTCATTTTCTTTTGTATATTTTGGAGGGACCGGAGGCCCAGTCACATCTTAGCATGCACTTGACTGTATGTACTCACATCTTTTGCATTGTGGCTTGAACTTTTTGATAGATTGATAGATGATTGATAGATGGATATAGATATACAGTATATAAATTGCAATATAAAAACAGATGATAGAATAGAAATATAATAGATTTCATAATAAATCTACAATAATAAAACTACAATCTGCATTGTGTTAGTAAACACAGCCAGAAATATAAATATTTTATACTTGTATCGTTCTATATTGAAGGCCACAAGTCGCACATTGGCAGTGACTGGATGATTTATCACATCTCATGGGCACTAGATGCCACGGAAAGTTACCAATACAATATGAGGAGTGAATCCAACAATGGATTTCACAGCCGCAGACTCCATCTTTTCTCCAGCTATCATGTGCGAGTCTGTGTATAGGTTGTATTCATGGTCGGCCTTGAAAAGTTGTGTAAATGTGTAGATACATTGTTGTGTTCTAATCCGATGTTGCATTATACTTCAGTAGTTACACTTCTCACGGTTATTATTAGAAACCATCAGCGAGGTTGTGGTCACACTCACCTCGCCACAGCTTAGCCAAACCCAAGCAAATTAGGGTTGGGGGGTTTGTTTTACCCACGTTAGATTAATATGCAGTGCTTACTGTAAAGAGGACATATACAGTGGAGTTCAGCTCTGAAGCCCTGCAGAATTATATTATCAAGCGACTTTATACAAACATTTGTTCATGCTGTATAAAACAGGTAAAGAAAGATAGATATGAGATGGATAGATAGATAGATAGATAGGAGATAGATAGATAGATAGATAGATAGATAGATAGATAGGAGATAGATAGATAGATAGATAGATAGATAGATAGATAGATAGATAGGAGATAGATAGATAGATAGATAGATAGGAGATAGATAGATAGATAGATAGATAGGAGATAGATAGATAGGAGATAGATAGATAGATAGATAGATAGATAGATAGATAGATAGATAGATAGATAGATAGATAGATAGATATGAGATAAATAGGAGATAGATAGATAGGAGATAGATAGATAGATAGATAGATAGATAGATGATAGAAGATAGATAGATAGATAGATAGATAGATAGATAGATAGATGGATAGATAACCTGACGGTTAGTTTAAGTTCTCAACTCAAGACATAATTTTGGCCGCCTCTGATCTATAAATACAGCAAACTGATATAGAACCAATGCATATACCAGTTATAATTATAACCATGCAACACACCGGTTGCAAAACTACAACTCCCATCATGCCTGAAAGCCGCAGACTCGCAGAACAGCCGAGGAGCTGTACTCAGGTGAACCCACATGGCAGGGAATATTTGAATACGCTACTATAGAGCTGCACTGCCATTGGCGGGGGGATGACATGTGACTCCCTGATTTGTTATGCATTAAATGCAGCTTCTACTCCATAGCAGCCACATATTCTGCAGTCACACTGATGTGTAAGAGCTGGGCTGGAGCCTCTGCATCACATCTGCTCTGTTATAGGAGGCTGTGCATCACATTACAGTCACACTCATGCTGCTATCCAACCATTACATGAATATATTGTACATATGCCTTGTAGGAATGAGGTTCTGCATCAGCTGGGGGGTTAATAATCTATGCTCTGCCTTTGAGGAATAAGCTTGGGCATCAGTCTTGGTCTGCACATGATCTGTGCTATGTAGAAGCAGAGCTCTGCAGAAACTAGGTGCAAAACACTGTAAACATTGTAAACATGAGGTTCTGCATCAGCTGTGGTCTGTGCATAATCTATGCTATGCCTTGCATAAAAGAAGTTCTGCATCAGCTGATTTATACCATGACTTGTAAGAGTGAAGCTGTGTTCCCTTATTCTATTTTATGTCTAGGAGGAAAGAGGTGCTGCATCAGCAGAGAGTTCAATAACAAATATATATATATATATATATATATATATATATATATATATATATATATATATATATATATGCCTTGATAAAGGGATATGCTGCATCACTTGTAAACCCTTTATAACATGTATTATATATAAATGTCATCAGTCATAGCTTATGCAGACCACTATGCTCAGTCTTGAATGAAAGGGGTTCTGCATCAGCTGAGATCAGTCCCTCCTCTGTTCCATGCCTTGTTAAATAGAGGTTCTGCATCAGTTGTGGTGCCTGTATATCATATACCATACCACTTACTTATTGGGATCTAATAACCTAGAGCTTATGCAGACCACTATGCTTAGCTTTGTATGAAAGAGGTTCTGCATCAGCTGAGCTCTCTGCCTTTACTGTTCTATGCCTTGTGAAATGGAGGTTCTGCATCAGCTGTGGTCCCTGTATACAATAAGCTATAGTACATATACTTTTAGTAATAAGGCTTTACATTAGTTCTAGCTCATGAAGATCCGTATACTAAGCCCTATAGTAAAGAAGTTCTGCATCAGCTGTGGTACCTGTATAGCGTATACTATACATTTTAGTAATGAGGCTCTACATCAGTTCTAGCTATTGCAGATCCCTATGTTTAAGTAAGTGGTTCTGCATCAGCTGTGGTCCGTGAAAACCAATAGCTTGAAGGAGTGATGCTCTGCAGTGTTGTCTTTGCAGAATATGACATGTGAATTGTAAATAACATGTAGCCAGCGTCATGCAGCCTCCCCCCCCCCCCCCTCCCCTCAGCCATGAGGTTGTGCAGCAGCTGCGGTCCCTGGAAGTTCTTACTTGTAGGCTGCAGTGTCGGTCCCCGCCCGGTGCACATCACACTGGAGCTGCGGCGCTGCACTCCCCGGGGCTGCTCTCCGCTCCTCCGGGGCTCTGCTTCATCCTCCCATGTGCCTGGTACCAGGACTGAGCTGTGCCCTCCTCTGATAGATGTGCCCAGCCTGCTGTCACGCTGCAATCCTATACCATCCTCACCCCCAGTGCACTGGAGCTGTGTGTGTGTCCACAACCTGGAGCAGCCTATCCCCACACACTGGATAGGAGCAGCCTATCCCTACACACTGGATAGGAGCAGCCTATCCCCACACACTGGATAGGAGCAGCCTCCTACTTGTGTCATTGGTTTCCCTCTACTGTACATGTCAGTCAAGTCCATGAATGGGAAGAGCCTCCTCCTCCTCCTCCTTCCTCTGCATCATCTCACACCTCACAATCTCAAACCAGATTATTATTCTCTTCCACAGTTTATGGTAATCATTTGGTATAGATAGATCATATTAGTGATATATATTTGAGAGAGAGAAAGAGAATATATTTATTTCATTATTATATTTAATATAAAAGTCATTCATTAGCTAAATATATAAGTCATGTGATATATATGAGATGATAGCTACATATATATATATACTGTATATATATAAAATAGAAAGATACATATGGTATAGTTTTGGGTGATAGATATGGGATGGATAGGTCTATATACTTTATTATTATATATTGAGCACCATTAATTCCATGGAGCTGTACAATCAATAAGGGGTTCACAAACATTACATTAAGACAAGAACAAATGTAATTGCAAAATACAAAAACTACAGAGATCAGGAACTAATGAGGAGGACTCTGCCCCAAGGGCTCACAATCTATATGGGACGGTAGAAGGAGACACGAGGTGAGGGAGCAGAGCAGTTATTGTGTGTGATGGATCTGGAACAGGCGGGTTTGCAGGTTACATATGAAGGTTTGGAAGGTGGGGACAGTCTGACACATCTTGGTAGAGAGTTCCAGAGGATGGGGGGAGCACGGGAGAAGTCCCGGGGATGTGTGAGAAGAGCGGATGGTAATACAGTGAAGCTGAAGATCCTGTGAGGAGCAGAGACTACTGAGTAGGTCAGAGATATATGGAGGGGACAGGGTGTGGAAGGCTTTGTATGATATGGTCGGTATTTTACACTGAATTTGTTGTTCAATGAGAGTGGAGAGACTGACAGAGAGGAGAGGCAGAGGAGACAGATGGAATAGCCGGGCAGCAGAGTTATGGATGGATTGGAGGGTCGATACAGAGTTAGCTGGGAGTCCACAGAATGGAGTTACCCAAGCTGGAGAGGATGAGGCCATGGACTAGTCATTTTGTAGACTCTGGGCCACATTGATCAGTATAAGTGCAGTGTGTACTATGTGCAGTTGCCTGTAGTGTGTACAGGGGGCGCCAGGTCATCATGGATCTGGCGCCCCCTGCGCTGCTCCGGAAGTGTCACCATTTTGTCTCTAGTGCACTGTGTTCATGCTGCAGATTTATGTTGCACGTCAGTAATAAATATGGCACAAACTTGGACTAAGCAGTAACAGCCGCTTTATGCGCACATTTTTCATGTCTTGTTGAGACACAGAGCAGCCGTGACACAAAACTGGCGCAGAAACTTCATAAACACGTGTACAAGATCCAAGACGTTCTATCCAGTGCAAAGTCAGACAGAAAACTGGCGCAGCCACTATAATAGATGTGGCCCTCCGGATCGAGGAAGGGTCAGATACATAGAGATGCTGATAGATAGAACAAATGGATAATAGGCAGACAGCTAGAAAAATCAAAGGATACATATGTGGATGTGAGATAGATTCTAGCAGAACTGGTAATGCTGGGAGATATCAGAACACATTTCTGTAAGATTTTAGATACACGCCATGAATATTTCCATTTACTGATAATATTAGGAACACACGTTGAGCATTAGGGATCCCTCTTCAGAAATAACTAGAATTCTGAGCCACACAGGGGGAGATTTATCAGAACTGCCTCAGGTAAAACTGTTTCAGTTGTCCAGGGTAACCAATCAGAGCTCAGCTGTAATTTTATAAACAGCTGTGCGAAAATGAATGCTGAGCTCTGATTGGTTGCCATGGGCAAATAGAAGGCTTCTGCTCTCAGACACTTCAAATAATTCTCCCCCACAGACATTATGGAGTGACAGGTGACGCGTGTGATACAATTGTATCCATAATGAAAAGAAACATAGAGTTTGTTTTGCTAAAATGTAACAATGTTGCTGATTCCTTCTATAGCCTGATGCCCAGTTTACTTCTATGACTTGTAGAATCCTCACACTATAGCGCCCCCTGGAGGCAGGCTGCTGTCATTACAGGCATGTGTTTTGCAGTGACATAAAATAAATGGGGTGTGTAGATTTTATTGGTGACTGTGCAGAGTCGTGCAGTAAGGGCAAGAATTGACAAACAGATAAAAACCTGGCCCCGCGCGCGGCTTCACTGCTCACATCCTGGTTTGCTGGTCTCGAAACGCAGCAGAAATAATCCGCCACATATCATCCGTCTGTCAGGGAGACTCCTAACACCCTGGTATAGGCGGAAAAAAATGTGCAAATATGCAAAAATTTTAAAAAGAACACGTCAAAATAAAAATCCATGCTCCCCAGGGTGTAGAAGAGGTGAGAGGAGGTCACGTATCTAAATCTTAAAAGCATTTAAAAGGAAATCTACTTATGTGACATAACAGTGTGTATTATCCGTGTACTGTGACATCACTGTGTGTATTATCCCTGTACTGTGACATCACTGTGTGTATTATCCCTGTACTGTGACATCACTGTGTGTATTATCCCTGTACGGTGACATCACTGTGTGTATTATCCCTGTACTGTGACATCACTGTGTGTATTATCCCTGTACTGTGACATCACTGTGTGTATTATACCTGTACTGTGACATCACTGTGTGTATTATCCCTGTACTGTGACATCACTCTGTGTATTATCCCCTGTACTGTGACATCGCTGTGTGTATTATCCCTGTACTGTGATATCACTGTGTGTATTTTCCCTGTACTGTGACATCACTGTGTGTATTATCCCTGTACTGTGACATCACTGTGTGTATTATCCCTGTACTGTGACATCACTGTGTGTATTATCCCTGTACTGTGACATCACTGTGTGTATTATCCCTGTACTGTGACATCACTGTGTGTATTATCTCTGTACTGTGACATCACTGTGTGTATTATCCCTGTACTGTGACATCACTGTGTGTATTCTCCCTGTGCTGTGACATCACTGTGTGTATTATCCCTGTGCTGTGACATCACTGTGTGTATTATCCTCTGTATTGTGACATCACTGTGTGTATTATCCCTGTACTGTGACATCACTGTGTGTATTACCCCTGTACTGTGACATCACTGTGTGTATTATCCCTGTACTGTGACATCACTGTGTGTATTATCCCTGTACTGGGACATCACTGTGTGTATTACCCCTGTACTGTGACATCACTGTGTGTATTATCCCTGTACTGGGACATCACTGTGTGTATTATCCCTGTACTGGGACATCACTGTGTGTATTATCTCTGTACTGTGACATCACTGTGTGTATTATCCGTGCACTGTGACATCACTGTGTGTATTATCCCTGTACTGTGATATTACTGTGTGTATTATCCCTGTACTGTGACATCACTGTGTGTATCATCCCTGTACTGTGACATCACTGTGTGTATTACCCCTGTACTGTGACATCACTGTGTGTATTATCCCTGTACTGTGACATCACTGTGTGTATTACCCCTGTACTGTGACATCACTGTGTGTATTATCCCTGTACTGTGACATCACTGTATTATCCCTGTACTGTGACCTCACTGTGTGTATTATCCCTGTACTGTGACATCACAGTGTGTATTATCCTGTACTGTGACATCACTGTGTATTATCCCTGTACTGTGACATCACTGTGTATTATCCCTGTACTGTGACATCACTGTGTGTATTATCCCTGTACTGTGACATCACTGTGTGTATTATCCCTGTACTGTGGCATCACTGTGTGTATTATCCCCTGTACTGTGACATCACTGTGTGTATTATCCCTGTCCTGTGACATCACTGTGTGTATTATCCCTGTCCTGTGACATCACTGTGTGTATTATCCCTGTCCTGTGACATCACTGTGTGTATTATCCCTGTACTGTGACATCACTGTGTGTATTATCCCTGTACTGTGACATCACTGTGTATATTATCCCTGTACTGTGACATCACTGTGTGTATTATCCCTGTACTGTGACATCACTGTGTGTATTATCCCTGTACTGGGACATCACTGTGTGTATTACCCCTGTACTGTGACATCACTGTGTGTATTATCCCTGTACTGGGACATCACTGTGTGTATTATCCCTGTACTGTGACATCACTGTGTGTATTATACCTGTACTGTGACATCACTGTGTGTATTATCCCTGTACTGTGACATCGCTGTGTGTATTATCCCTGTACTGTGACATCGCTGTGTGTATTATCCCTGTACTGTGATATCACTGTGTGTATTTTCCCTGTACTGTGACATCACTGTGTGTATTATCCCTGTACTGTGACATCACTGTGTGTATTATCCCTGTACTGTGACATCACTGTGTGTATTATCCCTGTACTGTGACATCACTGTGTGTATTATCCCTGTACTGTGACATCACTGTGTGTATTATCTCTGTACTGAGACATCACTGTGTGTATTATCCCTGTACTGTGACATCACTGTGTGTATTCTCCCTGTGCTGTGACATCACTGTGTGTATTATCCCTGTGCTGTGACATCACTGTGTGTATTATCCTCTGTATTGTGACATCACTGTGTGTATTATCCCTGTACTGTGACATCACTGTGTGTATTACCCCTGTACTGTGACATCACTGTGTGTATTATCCCTGTACTGTGACATCACTGTGTGTATTATCCCTGTACTGGGACATCACTGTGTGTATTACCCCTGTACTGTGACATCACTGTGTGTATTATCCCTGTACTGGGACATCACTGTGTGTATTATCCCTGTACTGGGACATCACTGTGTGTATTATCTCTGTACTGTGACATCACTGTGTGTATTATCCGTGCACTGTGACATCACTGTGTGTATTATCCCTGTACTGTGATATTACTGTGTGTATTATCCCTGTACTGTGACATCACTGTGTGTATTACCCCTGTACTGTGACATCACTGTGTGTATTATCCCTGTACTGTGACATCACTGTATTATCCCTGTACTGTGACCTCACTGTGTGTATTATCCCTGTACTGTGACATCACTGTGTGTATTATCCTGTACTGTGACATCACTGTGTATTATCCCTGTACTGTGACATCACTGTGTATTATCCCTGTACTGTGACATCACTGTGTGTATTATCCCTGTACTGTGACATCACTGTGTGTATTATCCCTGTACTGTGACATCACTGTGTGTATTATCCCTGTACTGTGGCATCACTGTGTGTATTATCCCCTGTACTGTGACATCACTGTGTGTATTATCCCTGTCCTGTGACATCACTGTGTGTATTATCCCTGTCCTGTGACATCACTGTGTGTATTATCCCTGTCCTGTGACATCACTGTGTGTATTATCCCTGTACTGTGACATCACTGTGTGTATTATCCCTGTACTGTGACATCACTGTGTGTATTATCCCTGTACTGTGACATCACTGTGTGTATTATCCCTGTACTGGGACATCACTGTGTGTATTACCCCTGTACTGTGACATCACTGTGTGTATTATCCCTGTACTGGGACATCACTGTGTGTATTATCCCTGTACTGGGACATCACTGTGTGTATTATCTCTGTACTGTGACATCACTGTGTGTATTATCCGTGCACTGTGACATCACTGTGTGTATTATCCCTGTACTGTGATATTACTGTGTGTATTATCCCTGTACTGTGACATCACTGTGTGTATCATCCCTGTACTGTGACATCACTGTGTGTATTACCCCTGTACTGTGACATCACTGTGTGTATTATCCCTGTACTGTGACATCACTGTGTGTATTACCCCTGTACTGTGACATCACTGTGTGTATTATCCCTGTACTGTGACATCACTGTATTATCCCTGTACTGTGACCTCACTGTGTGTATTATCCCTGTACTGTGACATCACTGTGTGTATTATCCTGTACTGTGACATCACTGTGTATTATCCCTGTACTGTGACATCACTGTGTATTATCCCTGTACTGTGACATCACTGTGTGTATTATCCCTGTACTGTGACATCACTGTGTGTATTATCCCTGTACTGTGACATCACTGTGTGTATTATCCCTGTACTGTGGCATCACTGTGTGTATTATCCCCTGTACTGTGACATCACTGTGTGTATTATCCCTGTCCTGTGACATCACTGTGTGTATTATCCCTGTCCTGTGACATCACTGTGTGTATTATCCCTGTCCTGTGACATCACTGTGTGTATTATCCCTGTACTGTGACATCACTGTGTGTATTATCCCTGTACTGTGACATCACTGTGTATATTATCCCTGTACTGTGACATCACTGTGTGTATTATCCCTGTACTGTGACATCACTGTGTGTATTATCCCTGTACTGTGACTTCACTGTGTGTATTATCCCTGTCCTGTGACATCACTGTGTGTATTATCCCTTTACTATTATCTAGTCTATTACCTTTCATGATATCAAACATTTGACACTGTGGACTCTTTGCACAATCTCCGGGCAGTACTGAGGATGTTGGGGGTGTTGTTCCCGCAGGTTGTGTAACGCTGACTGTTTATTACTGATATTGTTCTTCTTCTGCAATGTTGGCGAATCCTTCCGAAATCTTCAGCAAATATTGGTAAATTTAGTATTAAACAAAAGTCCATGTTCTTGGCCTGAGGCTGATGTGACAATAAGGCTCTGATTACATCAGGTTCAGAGTCTCCCTGTAATGTATACACCAGGGTGAATGTGTCCATCGCCCCGATTCCACCTGCAGGTATATAACTATTTCCCTGGATACTTGTATCACATTGCACATTGTCTGTTCTGCTTCTTTTCTCCGTCCTTATACTAATACACACTAACTGTATGGGGGGGGGGGCACAAGAATTGCCCCTAAACAATGTAAGGGACACAATGGACAGTATAATACAGTGTGGGATCCACAGGGGGGCTTTATACAGTTTGGGGAGCATACGAGTGGGCACTATACAATGTTAGGGCCACAAAGGAGAGTTACATGGGAGTCACAGGAGCTACATGGGTTGCATTATACAGTATGGGGAGCAGGAGAGGACACAATAAATTTAAGGTTCACAAGTTGGCATTGTACCGTTTTCATCTACTTGGGTGGGTGTATTATAAGGTTTGGGGTTCACTAAGGGGAGTGCTGCGCAGGGCATCATGTACTGTATTGTAGGGCATTTTGCAAGGGAGGGGGGGTCAATGCTGAACACGTGGATGACATGGATCACAGCCTGGATTTACATTTATAAACTGGTTGTGAAATCCCTCCCGTGTCCCCGTCATTGCTGGCCGGGCGGCCTATTACATCTTCATAAACTAAACTTTCTGGAAAGTTGTGAATGTTGTTATTACAAGACTTTCCAGCTGGAAGAAATGGAAAAAACGAAATAGACAAGAGAGTTGCTTGGTAACAGAACACCAGGGAATAGCACTCGCTTTCCTGTCCCCAAATTACTCCGAGTCCTGTAATCTAGATCCTACAGGGAAGTCTGTCCTTCCCTCCTGGAGGCAACGTGACATTGTTACTCCTCACTCCCAGAGACATCTAAAGAAGTTTCATGCGGAAAACAAACTGCAACCCTTAAAGGGGTTGTCTCTCCCAGAGAAATCCTGTTTGTATAACCTAGTAGGTCTACTGGACAACATTTGGCAAGTGCATTGCAGGAGGCCATTGCAGGGTCTAAGCCATGACAAATATGGGGGCATTACATCCCCAATCATGTATGTGGGCACTGCCCATGCTGCCTATACCCTTTTGTGAGGACTAAAAGGCTCCCTTCCTGCGGCCAGGTTGAAGAGAGGTCACCAGGCATGTGCTTTACATTCAGGTCTATGAGAGTGACACAAATAGCTGGTTCTATCTGCAATTGGCCCATCTGTGGGATGGTGGTCAGCGGACCCCCATTCCAGAGATAGGTGTGGGTCTCAAAGATGGGACCCTTCTATTATGACCTGCAGACATGTCATAAATACTCAAGAAGGGAAACCTCTTCACAAGCCATTCCGAGAGAGTTGGCAAGAATGTTATTGGCCCCATGGACATCATATAAGGGGGTCTATAGAGGGAGAGGTAGCAGTAAGTAGCCATACTACAATGGCTTCCATTAGGACATGACAGTCTATGATGTAACGCTTCACTAAATGTAAAGGTGTTTTCAAGTATTTAAGTCTACAAAATCTGAATGCACAAGAAGACGGGAGCACGGGATAAGGTGAGGTTTGTTGCCATTGATAGGTCAGTATTGGAGCCGAAGTCACAAACCAAACAGTAGAATTCCTGAATCGCTTTATCTAGAAATTCTATATTCTAATAATCTGATCAGAGAGATCTTCCTGCAGACAACCTTCTAGAGATGAGCAATTGTTTTGGCACAACTTGAATTGGTTGCAAGTTTAGTAAAAAGTTTCCCTTCCCCTTTTAGGTCCCTAACTCTGGCCAGAGGTGGCTGCTACCAGTTCCCTTAGCTGTGGCCAAAGGAACTCACACTAAGGCTTCATGCACGCAACAGTATATGGGGCCATGAGCTGCTGCAAGCAACGCCAACTAGCTGACACCTGGCATTGAGCTCTATTATGCACGATTATGGTATGTCGTGGCCTCGTGTGACCCCACCGTGTCCAAGGCACCCAGCTCCATCTGGTTAGTTTCTGTACATTGACCCTGCTATACAGGGTTCATGAAGATGACTCCATCTGCCTAACCTGCTGAAGTCCCCACCAGAACCGGAGGTGCTAGGTCCAAGTCCTATTATACAGGTGTCCCAAAACTGACCCGGCTATTGATTCGGCTTTTTCCCAGACTGAGGGCTAAAAACTGTTTCAATCCCAGCAGAGTATATTATACATGAATGTTATCAGGAACCAGGGCACTTGTGGTCCATACCAATGAAATCTGACAGCCCATACTCTCAATTCTGTGTCCTAATGGAACCCAAATAGAACTTTGAACCCAAAATAGAATTTTTAAAAATCAGTTTCTCTCTCTTCCCCTCCATTGAATCAGACACAGGAGACTCTTGTGTGGTTGTATAATAACCTGAGGAGGGATGGATCATACCATTCAATAAAGTAAGAAAAGTTATGGCAGCCTCCTAGATGTATGACAGGACACTATGGACGTGAGTGTCCACCAGAGTCATTTATCTTAGGCAGGATCTGCAGAGGAGGAAGATGAAGAAATTGTGTGACTTGAGTCATCACAAGGAAAAGGTCACAAAGAGGAAGTGGTGTCTGAATTTTGTGAATTTTTAGGTGCAGAGGCAGAACGTGCGATCTAATGTAAGACTAATGAAAGACACATTCATGTGAGACCGCTGTTGGGGTTGTGAGGTTATATATGGGGACTTTTACATAGACTTCTATACATGTGTATATGTGCTAGTTGGAAATATACAGTACATATATTTATCTCTTTTACTATACAAAACCTAAGGACAATGTTCAAAATATAGAATAAGAGATTGTCTACTTTGTATTTATTTTTGTTACTTGGCTTTCTACTCTCCTGCAGCACTCCCGCAGGGTAAATGCAGAATTACACACTACCCAGTTATATCCAGTGGGGCAGATTTACTTACCCGGTCCATTCGTGATCCAGTGGCACATTCTGTGCGGTGGATTCGGGTCTTCGGGCGATCCACTAAGGTAGTTCCTCCGACGTCCACCAGGTGTCGATGATGCACTGAAGTTCCCCGAGATCCGCCGGAATGCACAAGCCTATTCCTGGTGAAGGTAAGCGCGAGTCTCGCGACACATTTTTTTTTTAATGCGGCGGTTTTTCAGAATCTGTCGGGTTATCGTTCGGTCACACCCCCGATTTCCGCTGCGTGCATGCCGGCGCCGATGCGATCGCGTGCGCCAAAACCCCGGGGCAATACAGGGAAAGCACGACTGTCGGCATCGGAGATCAGTCTCCGCAAAGCACAGCCCAATGTATTAAAGTGGCGCACGTTTGTAAGTAATTAATGGGTAGATGAAACTAATCAGTCATGCGCCAGAAAAATGCTGACCTCAATTAGATGTGCGCCCAAATCTTACATGGACTGTGTCTTCATTTTGCTCTGAGACCAATTTTTTCCTGCTCTATTGTGCGCCTAAAAATGACGGCAAGATACACAAAAATGTGGAGGATAATGTGGAAACGTTAGGCCACTTGCGCCAAAAAAACCTGAAGGTGTCGGGATAGTCGGAAACATCTGTTCTTTCTGGCGCAAACTCATTATAAATGATCCGCAACAATTCTGCACCCAAAAAAACGGGCGCAGATACGATAATACATGTCCCCCAATTTGTCTATCTTTATACAATTAACATATGTTGTGTCATGTGTCCTGTCCTGCATTACATAGAGCACCGGTTGCCCTGTGGTGGCGCTGCAGAAAACCCTAACACTTATGCAGAGATTAAAGCAGAATTAAAAAGAATAGCAGCATGCAAGCCAATGGGAATGTGCCTGCAGTACCTGTACTGGCCACTATTATACGGGTTACAGTATGTGGCCCCTTTACCAACTTTTTAAAGAGGTACAAAACCCATTTCTCTTACCTCTGGGGGGGGGGGGGACAAGTAATTAGTACTAGGAAAATTATTTACAAAACTAAAAAGCTATGTACAATACCCAAACAACTGTACCCAGGTTCTCAGATGGGGGCAGATCCATATTTAGAGGGGCAGCAGAGATGATATTGTTGGGGTCCTGTTCTGTGTATGAGTATTTATAAATGACACATGGGAGGGACCCTTATTTCTGTATAGCCTCAGTACATATATGGCTATACAGTATATATACAGTACATATATGACCCCCTTTTGCCTTCAGAACTGCCTCAATTCTTCGTGGCATAGATACAACAAGGTGCTGGAAGCTCCTCAGAGATTTTGCTCCATATTGACATGATGACATCACACAGTTGCCGCAGATTTGTCGGCTGCACATCCATGATGCGAATCTCCCCTTCCACCACATCCCAAAGATGCTCTATTGGATTGAGATCTGGTGACTGTGGAGGCCATTTGTGTCCAGTGACCTCATTGTCATGTTCAAGAAACCAGTCTGAGATGATTCCAGCTTTATGACATGGCGCATTATCCTGCTGAAAGTAGCCATCAGATGTTACAGGGTACATTGTGCTCATAAAGGGATGGACATGGTCAGCAACAATACTCAGGTAGGCTGTGGCGTTGTACCAAGGGGCCCAAAGACACCATGACACCAGCACCACCAGCCTGAGCCGCTGATACAAGGCAGGATGGATCCATGCAAATTCTGACCCTACCATCCGAATGTCGCAGCAGAAATCGAGACTCGTCAGACCAGGCAACGTTTTTCCAATCTTCTACTGTCCAATTTCGATGAGCTTGTGCAAATTGTAGCCTCAGTTTCCTGTTCTTAGCTGAAAGGAGTGGCACCCGGTGTGGTCTTCTGCTGCTGTAGCCCATCTGCCTCAAAGTTGGATGTACTGTGCGTTCAGAGATGCTCTTCTGCCTACCTTGGGTGTAACGGGTGGCGATTTGAGTCACTGTTGCCTTTCTATCAGCTAGAACTAGTCTGCCCATTCTCCTCTGACCTCTGGCATCAACAAGGCATTTCCGCCCACAGAACTGCCGCTCACTGGATGTTTTTTCTTTTTCGGACCATTCTCTGTAATCCCTAGAGATGGTTGTGCGTGAAAATCCCAGTAGATCAGTAGTTTCTGAAATACTCAGACCAGCCCTTCTGGCACCAACAACCATGCCACGTTCAAAGGCCACAAATCACCTTTCTTCCCCATACTGATGCTCGGGAGAACTGCAGGAGATTGTCTTGACCATGTCTACATGCCTAAATGCACTGATTTGCCGCCATGTGATTGGCTGATTAGAAATTAAGTGTTAACGAGCATTTGGACAGGTGTACCTAATAAAGTGGCCAGTGAGTGTATATGGCTATATCCATCATTAGGGCTCTGTATCCCATGTCCCGCTATGTGCACCCACTTTCCCAGGTCAGGCATTAGAGTCTTGCAGCCAGTGCCGGCTGATGGTTTCTTTGCCTGAGGAAATGTATCACACTGACAGATTGTAATATAACGGGAAACATTGTGCAGCAGCTCCTGACACCTGACATATGATACGGCGCCCGGCGGGGAATAGTCGCTCAGCAATTGACAGCCGTATAGTTTAGATTTCAGATTTATCGATTGGAATTATATCAAGTTGGAAACTTTTTTGCTAAAGAGATTTTATCGTTTATGTTTTTTTTTTGTTTTCTTTTGTGATTTATTTGTTGTGGATAAGGGTTTTCCCATATACTTGTATTTAAAGGGCTTCTCCACTTTTCTTGTTGCCCGTTTGTTAAGTGTCTCTTGACAATACACAGATCATAAAGTGTCCTCCTGCTGGGAAACAAACTTTTCACCGGAGTCTTATTGTTCCACTGCGGCTGGTAACTATTTACAGGGTTCTGCCTTATTTGACAGTTTTTGCTCTAATTTTTGGTTTGCAGATTCTCCTTAGACGTGTTGTACCAACTATTTAGGTTATTCACAGGATAGGGGATACCAATCTGATAGGGGAGCGTCTGATCAGGGGAATCAGATCTCCAGCAATCTGGAAGAAGGGGGGCAAGCATCCTGCTGCTCCATTCAAATGTATGGTAGTGGTGGAAATTGCTTTGGTATCTCTGGCAGTCCTATAGATAGTGACTAAGAGTGCCAGAGATAGTGGAGCGCTGTGTTCAGCAACTTCCAACGCAATCGTACAATTGAATGGAGTGGAAGGACACATGCACCTCCTGTATTCAGGGTTCTGTCTTCCCGATCGGTGGGGGACCCTCATCAATCAGCTTGTTATTCTCTTTATTGTGGATAGGAGGTAACTCAAATAGTTGGCGCAGCCCCTTTTGAAGGATTCTACCAGCCCCCCAGTCTCGCCACGAATAAAAACAGGATTAGGAGGGATTTTATTTTATAATCTTGACTACATCTTAAATATAAAATGAGGCGATTTTACAAAAAGTCATGAGTGGCACTTGGACTGTCTCTGGTCTGCAGGTCCTATGCAGAACTATGGCCCAGATTTACCAAAATTGGTGCAGTTGCCTCAACAACATGCAAAGTGCGGCAGATAATTGAATACTCGTTCACGGTCGGGGCGCCAGATAATGTAAGACCGTGAACGAGTATTCAATTATCTGCCGCACTTTGCATGTAACGGGCACCTAAAAGAGATGGACACAAAACTTGCGCAGACACTTTATAAATACGTGTGCAAGATCCAAAGACGTTCTAATCAGTGCAAAGTCACCAGAAAACTGGCGCAGCCACTATAATAGATTTGGGCCAATCAGTCTCAGAGGAAACTGACTACAAGAAAACTGTGAGGTCTTATTGTTCAGAAGATTAGAAAACATGGCTGCAAAGATGGGGATCTTATGCCATAGTTGCCTCATTTGCCCGAGACTAAACATTTTGGGGCTCATTTACTAAGGGTCCGCGGAGCGCATTTTCGTCGGGTTTCCTGTCAATTTCCATGTTGCGCCACATTTAAAAGGGGTTTTTGGTGCACGCAATCCGATTTTGGCGCAATCACGCCGACTTTCATGTGACGCAAATCAGGGGCGTGGCTGTCGGACAACCCGACGGATTCGATTTAAAAATCAAATTGTGTCGCAAGACATGCACTTACATGCATCGGGAAGAAGAAGGTGAACTCCGGGGACCTGAGCGGAGAAGCGACACATGCAGGATATCGGGTGCAGGATCTTAGTGACTCCACGCACAGCGCATTATACACGGACAATGCACTTACAAGCACCGGGAAGAAGAAGGTGAACTCCGGGGACCTGAGCGGGGAAGCGACACATGCAGGATATCGGACGCAGGATCTTGGTGACTCCCCGCACAGCGCATTATACACAGACAATGCACTTACATGCACCAGGAAGAAGAAGGTGAACTCCGGGGACCTGAGCGGGGAAGCGACACATGCAGGATATCGGGCGCAGGACCTTAGTGACTCCCCGCACAGAGCATTATACACGGACAATGCACTTACATGCACCAGGAAGAAGAAGGTGAACTCCAGGGACCTGAGCGGGGAAGCGACACATGCAGGATATCAGGGCACAGGATCTTAGTGACTCCCCGCACAGCGCATTATACACGGACAATGCACTTACATGCACCAGGAAGAAGAAGGTGAACTCCGGGGACCTGAGCGGGGAAGCGACACATGCAGGATATTGGACGCAGGATCTTGGTGACTCCCTGCACAGCGCATTATACACAGACTATGCACTTACATGCACCAGGAAGAAGAAGGTGAACTCCGGGGACCTGAGCGGGGAAGCGACACATGCAGGATATCGGGCTCAGGATCTTAGTGACTCCCCGCACAGCACATTATACACAGACAATGCACTTACATGCACCAGGAAGAAGAAGGTGAACTCCGGGGACCTGAGCGGGGAAGCGACACATGCAGGATATCGGACGCAGGATCTTAGTGACTCAACGCACAGCACATTATACACGGACAATGCACTTACATGCACCAGGAAGAAGAAGGTGAACTCCAGGGACCTGAGCGGGGAAGAGACACATGCAGGATATCGGGCGCAGGATCTTAGTGACTCCCCGCACAGCACATTATACACGGACAATGCACTTACATGCACCAGGAAGAAGATGGTGAACTCCGGCGAACCTGAGCGGGAAGCCACACATGCAGGAAATCGGGCGCACGAGCTACGTCATTCGCAGCAGATCCGAATCCTCGTCGGACAACGCATCTCGGGGATCGCAATGGGAAGGGTAAGTAAATGTGCCCCATTATATATTCACACGTATGAATTTGAAATGAAAATATACTATACATGATCTAAAATATATACTTTTCATTTTTTTAATTTTACACTCCCAAAATAAATGGAAAATGAAAAAAGCTCCTTTAACATTTACACTAAAAAAAGGAGGTTATGGCCCTTAAACTAATATCAAATATATCTAATATCAACTTTTATAACTATGTAAATGAACCAAAGGGCTATGAGGGCAATACCAGAGCCCCTCAGTGCTGCAGTTTTTACAATGAGCTGAACATGTCTCTCCCTCCCCCTTCTCCCTTTGTAATCCAGCAACAAAAGGAAGTGCAGAGGGGGGGGGGGGGTCTGCTGTGCTCATTGTAACAGCCTGTTAAGCTACAGTCCTGGAAACATACTGCAGCGCTCTCCAGGCTCATTAAAATAATTCTAAAACTTGATTTTTGAAGGAAGGTGGTCATGGATAACAAATATAAGAAGATCCCACAGTCCCGGTGCCTGGATCTATGAGTAATGTCCCTGGGGTTTATCAGGATGGATTGTGATGGGAGATTTCCTTTAAGCCTTTCCAATGGTGGACGACGGACCACATGTTTTATAGGACTTTGTGCACTTTGAAGTGTTCCTATCATTATGACCGATGCACTACAAATAGACAGCCCCAATGATGGATGTGGATGGACTTCAGGCTGAATCTTTTGCCTTAAGACCTGATGGAACTGATTCATTATTACTTCTTTTTGTATCAGTTGGAGTCACATAGTAATCAATGATCTGTAGAATCTGCCAATATCTCAACGAGGGTCAATAGAAAGGTAAGGGGGGGGGGGGTCATTTTGAAGATCTATTATACAATGAATTATGGGGGTTTATCATTGACACCAAATGACCATACATTGTACATATTCCATACATGGAGAGCCCACTAGTTTTAATGGGGGTCTACCCCACCTGCCCCACCATATATACAGCTATGGCCACCTTGTATATATGACGTGCTCCTGGAGCTCAATCAATGGCCCCAATGCTCGAGCTAATTTACATGTAGCATCAAAGTTTGATTAATGGATAGCGCTGGGACTGTCTGCCAGTAAAAGGTGCATCTATTACACGGTGATGATAGGTGGCACCGTCCCTTTAATGAGAAATGTTTAATAATTAAAGGGACTCTGTCAGCAGTTTTGACCATACAAAACTACATTCAGTGTCAGGTATTGTCCCTGGAGAGATGTGTAATCAGACCTTTGTATTTGGTGTTAGTAGCCAGTGAAAAATACATTTATATTCCAGGATTGTAGCTGGATTTGGAGAATTTATAGTGCACTGGTGTGTGAAATTTCTTCATTAAACACAACACAGACTTTAACCTCTGCTATAAGTCACTGCTGTAGCAGCTTCTGTTTGCATACTACAGCACTTAGTCAGGGGGAGGGGCTTTGCTTTGAGATCTTCCCAGAGTATTTGGTGCACTGGTGTGTGAGATCTCTTCACTAAGCACAGTACAGTACAGTATAATCTCTGACATAAGTCACTGTTGTTACAGCTTCTGTTTGAATACTAAAGTGAACAAAGCACGGGGGGGGGGGGGGGGGGGTTGTCCAGTGATGAGATATTTCACACCAGTGAACTATCGGGTAATATTTGTTTTTTCAGGAGGTTATTTCGGCGCCAAGTACTCACAAGTATTATATGATAAACTTAGAGTTCCTTTATAAAGCCTGTTCCCATTAGCCTGTTTGTGCTCTCCTCTGAAGGGAGAAGTACACATTGTAAAATATCTTCAGTTTCTTGCCTTCATTTCTAAGAACAAGAATAGAAACTTGAGATTCATATGAAAGTTCTTTTTTTCTGGCCATTGTGAGAGTTTCATAGAACAAACAAATGTGATGCTCCAGGTTCTCAACCAGCTCAAAGAAAGGTCAGTTTTATAGCTTCTCTAATCAGCCAAACTGTTTTCAGCTGTGCTAGCATACTTGAGCAAGGGTTTTCAAGGCCTTCCATTAGCCTTATTACACAGTTAGCAAACACAAGGTACCATTAACCCACTGGAGTGGTGGTTGTTGGAAAAGCACCTATATACACTTATGCGGATATTGCATTAGAACCAGACGTTATCAGGTAGAATAGTCATTTACCATTTTAACAATGAATAGAGTGTATATATGCTTCATTGAACATGCACAGTGTATATAAGGAAATTTCTGTCAGGGCTCGGGGTCAGTGACTCCCTGGATCACCGTTGGAGATGGTACTAGCTGACACCTGGGACCGGAATCTAAGTGGCGCCGGTCTTCACCGGAGCCGCCGCAAAGCAGGATGCTCTTGCTGCGGTGTGGTAACACCAGGTCGTTCCACAGGTGCGACTATCCCGCGGTGGCAGCCAAGGACGAGGTACAGTAAAGGCTGGCAATCTCGTGGTCAGAAGCAGGCAGATGTTCAAGGCAGGCGGTAGAGATGCAGAGTCAGGAACAGGTCCAGGGTCACAATGGGAGGTCAGAGCAGGAACACTAGGAACGCAGGGAAATAGCTTTCTCCATGGCATGTAGCTCAAAGAGCCAGCAGAGGTAGATGGGAGCAGCCGGCTTATATGGAAAACCCGGAAGAAGCAAGTGCCAAACAGCGGTGCGCTGGCCCTTTAAACCTTTAAGAGCTGGCGTGCGCACCCTAGGGAGCGGGAACAAACATGCTGACCGGAAGAGGAAGCAGGAGCGCGGAGAGGTAAGCAAGGGCCGGGGTCGCGCCCCCATGGAGAGGGGCATGGGTGTGACTGCGATCCGAGACGTGGAGACTAACACACACAATAGTATGATTACACATCACTCTCTTATACCTACCACCGCCTGCAGCCTCAGTGCTCTTAATCCAGCTACAATCCTGGAATATAAATGCATTTTTCACAGTGCTGCTGACAAAAAGTGACTGCCCAGTGTGAATATCAGTCAGATGGCTGCTCTCCGCTTATAGATCAGCAGGATTGGTCCAATGAGTCTGTTATATTCTTACATTCAGATCCATCGGCAGAATTCCACATTCATTTGGCTGCTTCCTGATCTCGGGTCCCCAGGGCCTTGCTCCTTCATGAGATAACGTCTACAGAGTGATGGCAAGAAAATAGACTCTGCCGTCATTAGAGGGATCTGCTTCCTTACATTTCTGGGCTTTGGCCGAGTGATTGATGACCGTCACTGGAAAACAGATAATAAACCCACTTTGAAAGACTTAACTCTTTCTCACCATGTCAAAGGGCTACTAAATGTGTAAACCAGGGGAGTATCTATTGGAGGTGAGTAGCTCCCCCACTGATTAGTTGTTTTCAGCATCTTATGACAGAAAATGGAGCAGAAAGCAGAGGGCGCCATTCTCTGTGTAGTGGCTGATCCGAGTCACTGCCGCTTAAAGGAAATCCATAATTTGTTTTTATGCATTGTGAACCAAACATATGCAACACCCTTGCCGATATAAGGCAGAGGGGTTGTTGCGAATACGTCCCATTATGTAGCTTGCAACCTGTGTGGAGTCTGATCAACCCCACAGCAGGTCACTACACAACACGGGGAACACTGTAGCGGTAGAACCTGCCTGGAAAGGCAGGAGTTAATTGTTTAATGTGATGTCATTCCATCAGCCAATCACAGCTGTTAACATATTTTATTGTAAGCTGGGATGTAATTGGAGGAGTAACCACCACCTGACCAGGAGCTGAGGAGAAGTGAGGATTAGAGAGTGCCAACAGTCAGTTCAGCTAGTGAAGTGAGTCTGACAAGAACAGCTAGACTAGAGATCAGAGTGAATCTAGTCAGTCTCTAAGTGAGACTAGTTAGTCAGACAGACTAGTACAGTTAGACTAGTGAGACTAGTTAGTCAGACAGACTAGTACAGTTAGACTAGTGAGACTAGTTAGTCAGACATACTAGTACAGTGAGACTAGAGATCAGAGTGAATCTAGTCAGTCTCTAAGTGAGACTAGTTAGTCAGACAGACTAGTACAGTTAGACTAGTGAGACTAGTTAGTCAGACAGACTAGTACAGTTAGACTAGTGAGACTAGTTAGTCAGACATACTAGTACAGTGAGACTAGAGATCAGAGTGAATCTAGTCAGTCTCTAAGTGAGACTAGTTAGTCAGACAGACTAGTACAGTTAGACTAGTGAGACTAGTTAGTCAGACATACTAGTACAGTGAGACTAGAGATCAGAGTGAATCTAGTCAGTCTCTAAGTGAGACTAGTTAGTCAGACAGATCAATCCCTGTGGTTCCCTCTCCAAGTGCATCCCCAGCATTCTACCATTGTTAAGATTCGTTTGGCCCGTTACCCACTGTTCCTGTTGGTTCCAATAAAGAACTACAACTACAGTTAGACTAGTGAGACTAGTTAGTCAGACAGACTAGTACAGTGAGACTAGAGATCAGAGTGAATCTAGTCAGTCTCTAAGTGAGACTAGTTAGTCAGACAGACTAGTACAGTTAGACTAGTGAGACTAGTTAGTCAGACAGACTAGTACAGTTAGACTAGTGAGACTAGTTAGTCAGACATACTAGTACAGTGAGACTAGAGATCAGAGTGAATCTAGTCAGTCTCTAAGTGAGACTAGTTAGTCAGACAGACTAGTACAGTTAGACTAGTGAGACTAGTTAGTCAGACATACTAGTACAGTGAGACTAGAGATCAGAGTGAATCTAGTCAGTCTCTAAGTGAGACTAGTTAGTCAGACAGACTAGTACAGTTAGACTAGTGAGACTAGTTAGTCAGACAGACTAGTACAGTGAGACTAGAGATCAGAGTGAATCTAGTCAGTCTCTAAGTGAGACTAGTTAGTCAGACAGACTAGTACAGTTAGACTAGTGAGACTAGTTAGTCAGACAGACTAGTACAGTTAGACTAGTGAGACTCGTTCAGTTGGTCTCTGAGGGAGACCAGTACAGTGCAGCCAGTAACCCAGATCAGACCAGTCTAGTCAGACAGAGGAGAGCCAGCACTGCCTGAGCAGCTCTGAGGAGATAGTGAGAGTAGGGGTATCATCCTACCTTCAAGGGTGATATCTGAAGTAACCCAGGACAAGCTGAAGCATCCTACTAGGACACAGCTACCTCCCAGCCTGCCCCTGCATCCAGGCTGGTGATCAATCCCTGTGGTTCCCTCTCCAAGTGCATCCCCAGCATTCTACCATTGTTAAGATTCGTTTGGCCCGTTACCCACTGTTCCTGTTGGTTCCAATAAAGAACTACAAGTTGTTTTTGTTCAACGTTTGCCTCCGTCTGGTCCCTGCTATTACGGCTGTCACCATCACGGGCACCCTGTCCACCACACAGAGACTCATACTCCAGACCGCAAAGGGTTGCCCCAGGGAGATCCGCTATAGCAGCCTCTCCCTCATCATTTCTTGCCAACACCAGCCTGCTGGAGACCTGCCAGGCTGTAGAACAGCCCTCCGGTTCCCCATACCAAGCACCGTGACACTAGCGTGCCTAGGCCGCAACCGCCAGCCACTCAGGTACTGCGGGCCCCGGCTGTCTCCAGGCCCCAAGAAAAGGCCAGGCCCCGGTGGGGGATGTTGCACATACCTTGAGAATGCTGTAGTTACACTGATGCAGAAACGTATCTTGTTTAATCCCTGATCCAAGTGGTTTTGCTCAAAAAACAATTATAAAATTCAGGGCCTTGGGAAAGCTGGGTGATCCTGGTTGCCATATATAAACACATAACATTGAGCTTCCTGAACTGTCCAGACAGGACTAATCAACCTGAGCTGGATGACTCATATACAGCAGCTGGGGGATGGTACAGCGATTGATTACTTCTGCCTCTCAGGGACAACACAGTGAATTCAGCATTCTCTGAAGCAGTGCATTAGTCCTGGAGCAGACACAGGAGCGACAGATCACCATTATCATATTTTATCATTTCAATTCAGGGATTATACAAGATATGTTTCTGCATCAGTGTAACTACAGCATTCTCAAGGTATGTTTGGTTCATAATGCATAGAGTTAAATGGTAGATTTCCTTTAATTCCCATTAAAATGAATGGAATCTGGTCTGCAGTAACCAGCTCTGACCACTGCACTTGGTACGGCGCTGCCTGCTTCCTATCCTAATCTGTTTATATACTACTAAGAACAGCAACTGTATATTTATGACCTATTTCATAGATAAGCTATCAATATTTTAGATTGGAAAACCCCTTTAAGCATTGCATGTGGCTCTCAGTTCTCTCTAGTAAGTGGATCCCGCTATGAAATGCTCTAATGACACATTTACAATGGAGTAAAAGCCGAATCATGTGACCAAAACCAATAGTTACAAATGTGTCAGAGAGAAAAGTAACTGTTTTATTCATTGCCATTTGGAAATAATAGTTGCCTAATGTTATGGTGCTTGCAGGGGGCCAGGTTTTTCACTCTTTTGGACCAATCACTGCCGCTCGCTGCTGTGCAACTGAACCGAGAGTGGAACAAGCAGAAAGAAGCAGTCACAGAAAATGGCGATATTTTTGTATGCACGAGGCATTATACTGTTTGTGTGACTTGTATTCTGCTTTTTTCTAGCAGGTTTTGTGGGATTTTAATTTTTTGGTTTTCACCCCTCAGCTCTCCATAGACTATTAACTGCTTATTAACCTGATGATTATTAATAATGTATTTACATCTAAATAGTGTAAATACTAAACAAAAGCAGCTATAAATCCTGCAGCTATGTAGAGACCATAGGCAAGAAGGTGGATTAAACCCTTGAAGCTCAGGGATTTTCAGGTTTTTGCATTTCCGTTTTTCACTCCCTTCTTTTTCTGTATAGAATATTGTCTTCTCTTGTAGCACCATTTAAAGGGAACCTGTCATCAGAAACTGGCCTAATAGACCACTACCAGTGTGTTGTCAAGCAGTTGAACAGCTTCTTGATCAGGTTTCTTTCATGGCCCAGGGTGGTGGCATCCAGAAAATTAACTTTGAAGTGAGATGTATAAAGTCAGGGAGGCGGAGAGTGTAACACTAAAGTCAAACTCTCCATCCTCTGAGCACCTCCTCCCCTATGATTGACATCATGCACCAGACTTCAGGAGATCTAGTCAATGATGTCCCTGGACGCAGGACCATAATTACAGTAAAGGGGCAATTTAAGACAGAGAGAGCTTGACTTCAGTGTTAAACTCTCCACCTCCTTGACTTCATAAGAGCAATCTTCATCTCACTTCAAAGCTGATTTTCTGAATGATGCCACCACATCAGGCCATGAAAGAAACATCATATGGAAGCTGCTCCTCTGCTCAACAGCATAAAGATTCCCTTTAATATTTCGTGCCATGTATTGGTAAGCTGGAAAAAAACCCCCCACATTTGCTCTATTTTCTAAATGTCTTTGTTTTTAACCCCTTCCCGATGTCCCGGGTCCCGGTGCATGGAGAGGGCTCGCGGGCCGAGCCCTCTCCATAGCCGGTAAGTCTTTGCTGCATATTGCAGCAAAGGCTTACCGGTAACACCCGCTAATTGCACATTGTAATGCACGGGGAGTAAAATCCACATATACTGCCATACTGTAGTATGGCAGTATATGATAGGATCGATCAGACTACCTAGGGTTAGAGTACCCTAGGGAGTCTGAAAAATAGTAAAAGTAAAAATAAAAAAAAGTTTAAAAAAAAAAAATTATAATAAAAAAACCTAAAAATTCAAATCACCCCCCTTTCCCTAGAACTGATATAAAAATAGATAAACAGTAAAAATCATAAACACATTAGGTATCGCCGCGTCCGAAAATGCCCGATCTATCAAAATATGATAATGTTTTTTCACTATGTTTAACCCCGTAACGGAAAATAGCGTCCAAAGTCGAAAATGGCATTTTTTTGCTATTTTGAAAAATATAAAAAAATTAATAAAAAGTGATCAAAAGTTCGCACAGTCCCAAAAATTATAGCAATGAAAACGGCATCAAAATTCGCAAAAAATGACACTATCCACAGCTCCGTACATCAAAGTATGAAAAAGTTATTGGCCCCAGAAGATGGCAAAATAAAAAAAAAATATTTTGTACAGGAGGTTTTAATTTTTTTAAATGTATGAAAACATTATAAAACCTATACAAATTTGGTATCCACGTGATCGCACCAACCCAAAGAATAAAGTAGACATGTCATTTGGGACGCAGAGTGAAAGCTGTAAAATCCAAGCCCACAAGAAAACGTCACAAATGTGGTTTTTCACCATTTTCACTGCATTTGGAATTTTTTTCCCGCTTTCCAATACACACCATAGAATATTAAATACCATCACTATGAAGTGCAATTTGTTACGCAGAAAATAAGCCATAACAGAGCTCTTTATGTGGAAAAATAAAAAAGTTATAGATTTTTGAAGTTGGTGAGTGAAAAATGGAAGTGAAAAAACTAAAAAAGGCCAAGTCGTGAAGGGGTTAAAGATTTGACTTTATGGTGCAGATGATGATCCCCCCCGACCCTCCTATGTATTCTCTGGCTCAGTACAATCACGGCGATACCAAATTTATAAATTTTTTTACATTTTTTACATTTTCTTAATACTTATTGTCTAATACTTGTTTAACATCTTTGCATATTCTGGCACCCATAACTTTTTCATATATTCGTATACAGAGCGGTTGAGTTGTAATTTATTGCAGGATGGGATCACATTTTCAATGATTCCATTTGGATAATTGTACGACCTTAAAATGTTTATGGGAGGCAAAATGTTGAAGAAGTGTAAATTTGGGCATGTGGATGTATTTTTTGTTATGTTTTCTGTTATGGCTTTCACAACAGGGAATAATTGTATTTTGAATGGCTGAATGGCTTATTCTTATATACACAGTACAACCAGAACAAGAAAAGCAATATCCCATGTCTTATGATATCCAGAGGCCAAGAGACATGGACGATGGTTGGTAGTGCATGCTGGGAGTTGTAGTTTTGTATCACTAGTGCCTTGTAGCTGCTCACAGATTCCATGTGTTTATAGATTCCGCTAATTCCTAACATGAGATGAGATGCGAATCCTGCGGATCACAGATGGGATCCCATACAGGGAACACACAGCTCCCTGCGCTGACTACATTACACCCATTGATTCCACATATTTAACTGGAACATGGACGGGTATTGATGTTTCCGCAATTACTGTTCCATTAATGAAAGACACAAGGTCAGGACTGGCAGTGGATTATTGATCCGTATATAACACTCCTCTAAGAGGCACAACGGGAATAGATTGGTAAATACTATAAGTAGTACATGCCGGGGTGTTCATTTCTATTTTTTTACTGTGCTGCACTTATGTAACTGTATAGAAACCATCAGCAAGCAGGCTTGGGTCTTGTAATGAATTCCCTAGTAATGCTAGATTATTAACTTATTGATATACAAATAGTGCGAATAGTACACAATAGCTATCTGTAACGGCATGGAAACCATCAGCAAGCAGGCTCGCTTCTTGTAATCAATTACATAGCAATGCTGGTGATTTTTAACTTATTTGCATCCAAATAGTATAAATAGTAAACAAAAGCAAGATGTCACTATATGGAAACCATCAGCAAGGAGGTTGGTTAACTGTAATGAATAATCTAGTAATGCCAGGCTTGTTAACCTAATAATTATTCATTTATGTACATCCACAAACTGTAACTAGTAAACAGTAGCAATCTGTAACTTCATGGAAACCATCAGCAAGACGGCTAGTTTCTTGTAATTTAATACCCTTATTAACCTGATTATTATTAACGTAAGTACATACAAATAGTGTATATAATACATAATAATAATCTCTTAATAATTAGAAACTACCAGCAAGCAGGCAAGCTTCGTCTAATGAATTACCTAGCACTATTAGACTTGTTAACCTAATGGCCATTAACGTGGTTACATCCAAACAATGCAAATAGGAAACCATAGCACTTTGAAACTATATAGAAACCGTCAGCAAGAAGGTAAGTTAACTGTAAGCAACGCTAGACTTATGAATCTGATAATTACAGGTTCATGTACATCCAAATGGTATAAATAGTAAAGCATTGCAATATGTTACTACATGGAAACCATCAGCAAGAAAGTTGGTATATTATAATGAATTACTCAGCAATGCTAGGGGGTCAGAAGAGGGGCCTTGGTGTATTAAAGGTCCAACCCAATGCCCATTTACTGTAGGGTGCAGTACCCCTGTCTTGAGCAGCTTGCTGATGGGTTCCCTGGGTGTGAAAAGCTAATAATGATCTATTACAATGCAAATTAAATGCTATTTACATCATCCAACCAGCAGGCAGAAAAATGTCAGTAGGTTGGGGAAAGCCATTGCATAAAAAATGAGTGATGCCCCAGGTAAAATATGGACATATAGGATCCACCAGAAGCTTTTATTGTCCTCCAATGACACTTATCTCAATTCAAATTAAAGGGAAGAATTGTCCGTGGTTTGCACACTGGTGGTACCCCCACATGAACTGGGCACTATGTGAATGGAGTGGTGGTACCCAGGAATGTAAATGCCCCGGCCCTGGGCTGTATGAGTATTATGGCCCCTACAAGTCTGGTATCAGTTCCTACATCTAGGACTAGAATCAGCTTCTTGGGTAATGGAGGACACGTCTCTTCTGCAGCTGCGGTTCTTGTGTACAAGGATTTCATGGGTGAAGGTCCTTCTCAGTATAAAACTTGGTGGGTGCCCATGGGCCTCTAGAGGTCTTGGGCCCCGGGCTATCGTCCATATTATAATCCACTACTGCTGCTGCCCCATACACATGGGGGGTCATTCATCTTAGACTTCTCTTTTTTTTTCTCGACTTTTCCACTCGCCTAGTATAGTTAGAGACGCATGAATTTCTCAGCATTGCTCCTGAAAAATCTTTAAAATCCAGATGTGGACATGTAAAAATGTTGCAATTTTGGAACAATTCCTGGTTAAAAAGTCACAAATAAACCCCAGTCCTGATCATCCGTAGGAAAAACCTTAGAAGAATTTGAATAACAGTTTACAACTTTTGTGCGACTTTTCAATAAAAAGTCACAAAGTTGCCTGATGTATCAATTAGATGAATCAAACAAGTCCAAATGCTGGAATAACCAAACACAGACACACAAATGTCCTGACTACAGGTAAATGACCCCCATGGTGTTCTCTGAGGGTCCTGGTGGTCAGACTTCCAGCAATGATAGTTTCCCCAATCCTGTGCCTTTGCTAATAAGGGGGCGTCCCATGTTAGGAACCCCTATGTATGACATATAGATGAGCTTCTAGAACACATACAAAGTGTATAGATCCTGAGCCATAGATGGGGTCACCTGCGTGTGGGGTAGGAATGTACATTTTTTGGCAATTTTCTTGTTTCCATTCCTTGAGTTTGCCAGTTTTCTTTCCAGTTGATGATAAAACATGTCCGGCTTCTCGCTTCTGTGTTACTTCTTGATTGTGCAGGATCTGGGGATTAATGTTCAAATTGTGAATGAATAACGGCCCCTACAATCCCAAGGACTCGGCCGCCCTCACTAAGCGATGGCTTCCCCGCTCCATCAATCTGTACATGGAGACAGGATAAGCTGGAATAGGTCGCTGTGATAAATAATAAAATCCAGCAGGAAAAGTCATGTGCACCAGGAAGCGCCCGAAATCACAACATCTGAAAAAATAGGTTTATGATATATTTATTATGGGGCAATAAAAACACTTTTGTTTATGTTGTTATTGTGGACACAGCAGGTTCAATGTGAAAGTCGAATATTACCAAAAAAATATTTAAAAAAATTAAAGAAAAGTTCTGGCTTTCTGCAGCCTTTACTATAAAGAAGTCAGGAGCTTACTGCGGCCTTTACTATACAGAGGTCAGGAGCTTACTGCAGCCTTTACTATAAAGAAGCCAGGAGCTTACTGCAGCCTTTACTATAAAGAAGTCAGGAGCTTACTGCGGCCTTTACTATACAGAGGTCAGGAGCTTACTGCAGCCTTTACTATAAAGAAGCCAGGAGCTTACTGCGGCCTTTACTATACAGAGGTCAGGAGCTTACTGCAGCCTTTACTATAAAGAAGCCAGGAGCTTACTGCGGCCTTTACTATACAGAGGTCAGGAGCTTACTGTGGCCTTTACTATACAGAGGTCAGGAGCTTACTGCAGCCTTTACTATAAAGAAGTCAGGAGCTTACTGTGGCCTTTACTATACAGAGGTCAGGAGCTTACTGCAGCCTTTACTATACAGAGATAAGGAGCTTACTGCGGCCTTTACTATACAGAGGTCAGGAGCTTACTGCAGCCTATACTATACAGAGATAAGGAGCTTACTGCAGCCTTTACTATACAGAGGTAAGGAGCTTACTGCAGCCTTTACTATACAGAGGTGAGGAGCTTACTGCAGCCTTTACTATACAGAGGTGAGGAGCTTACTGCAGCCTTTACTATACAGAGGTGAGGAGCTTACTGCAGCATCTACTGCACAGAGGTGAGGAGCTTACTGCAGCCTTTACTATACAGAGGTCAGTAGCTTACTGCAGCCTTTACTATGCAGAGGGCAGGAGCTTACTGCGGCCTTTACAATACAGAGGCCAGGAGCTTACTGCAGCCTTTACTATACAGAGGTCAGGAGCTTACTGCAGCCTTTACTATACAGAGATAAGGAGCTTACTGCAGCCTTTACTATACAGAGATAAGGAGCTTACTGCAGCCTTTACTATACAGAGATAAGGAGCTTACTGCAGCCTTTACTATACAGAGGTGAGGAGCTTACTGCAGCCTTTACTATACAGAGGTGAGGAGCTTACTGCAGCCTTTACTATACAGAGGTGAGGAGCTTACTGCAGCCTTTACTATACAGAGGTGAGGAGCTTACTGCAGCCTTTACTATACAGAGGGCAGGAGCTTACTGCAGCCTTTACTATGTAGAGGGCAGGAGCTTACTGCAGCATCTACTACACAGAGGTGAGGATCTTACTGCAGCCTCTACTATACAGAGGTCAGGTGCTTACTGCAGCTTTTACTATAAAGTAGTCAGGAGCTTATTGCAGCCTTTACTATACAGAGGTCAGAAGCTTACTGCAGCCTTTACTGTAAAGTAGTCAGAAGGTTACTGCAGCCTTTACTATACAGAGGTCAGAAGCTTACTGCAGCCTTTACTATACAGAGGTCAGGAAATTACTGCAGCCTTTACTGTAAAGTAGTCAGGAGCTTACTGCAGCCTTTACTATGCAGAGGGCAGGAGCTTACTGCAGCCTTTACTATACAGAGGTGAGGAGCTTACTGCAGCCTTTACTATACAGAGGTCAGAAGCTTACTGCAGCCTTTATTATGCAGAGGGCAGGAGCTTACTGCAGCATCTACTATACAGAGGTGAGGAGCTTACTGCAGCCTTTACTATACAGAGGTCAGGATCTTACTGCAGCATCTACTATACAGAGGTGAGGAGCTTACTGCAGCCTTTACAATACAGAGGTCAGTAGCTTACTGCAGCCTTTACTATATATTGGTCAGGAGCTTACTGCAGCCTCTACTATACATAGGTCAGGAGCTTACTGCAACCTAAACTGCTAATGATTCTACCAGAATTTACTGGTAGAATTAGTTTCACAACAGCGAGGGAATCACAGGTTAGAGGCTCCTCCTTGCTGCTGTATATACTGTATATATTTATATAGATGGTAACTTTGCTTTGGGCATCTGCCAATAATTTCTGGGGGTTGAATGATGGTCTGACGGAGTCTGACAGCTTTAATTTCAGCACCATTTACTTTCCTATGAAGAAAAGCTGGACATTGAACGTTGATAATATCAGATCGGTGTCTGACCTAGTTCTTCCCACCAGTCAGTGGATAGAAGAGATGTACTTACCTGCCTCCCTACTCGCACCTGTATATTATACATTGTACATATTATATTATACCTGATACTATGACAGAACATTCAGAGAACGGTTATAAATCTAAACTATAATGAAACAATGTGGCCATAAACATAAAACTTACATAAAATAAAAGGGATATATTGTGGTTGTGTCCATATTACTGAGGTCAGAGGTCATGTCTGGCTATTACAGGTGACGATGATAAAGTTCAGTCCCCGTTTATGGCGCAAATGGTTTGTGTAAATAGAAGAGGGAGGATCCATGAATTTCCTGTTGATGTCATCAGTAGGAGTTATGGGACATGCAGAACAGCTCAGCGCAGGGATAGATAAGGATATTTGCTAAGTTTCTGTAACAATTACGCTATTATTAGTATTACTGTGGTTATAGTGACAGATATCATTATCATCATACTCTTTGTGAAGAATTTAGTTGGAAGCCAATTGCTTTGTGGTGCAGTTTTAGAAGTGACATCAAGTTGTCATTAAAGGGGATTTCCTAAATGCTCAGCAGATGAAGCCAATCGGGTGTTAATATGGAGTCTCCCAAACCTGGGTAAAATTTGACCTTTTGAGATGTTTTGAAATGCAAGAAATTAAAGGGATTGGCCAGTAATCCCAAACGTAAACAGGGTAAGTATAAGACCCTAATAGGGTCACCCATATCATAATTAACCTGTTCATGTTTTGAAGTTCAGGGTCGGGTCCAAGGGCAGCCCGTTGAGATGGGGGTAAAAG
Organism: Engystomops pustulosus; assembly: GCF_040894005.1. NCBI lineage: Eukaryota > Metazoa > Chordata > Amphibia > Anura > Leptodactylidae > Engystomops > Engystomops pustulosus. The sequence goes on from NC_092421.1 coordinate 83,502,181, forward strand.
TTTCCGTATTGTATATGTATCTTTTATTGTTTTGACCTACATTCTAAAATTTTATAAAGATAGAACGGGTAATCAAATATCACAGATATAAATATCATCCCTCCATGACCTCTTTTACCTCTCAAGTTTTATAATGCAGTGCCCATAGTAGACCACAGAGTTTATGGCACATAGCCCCTGCTTTACCCCCTTTCTGTCCCCCCATTTATAGTGCCCACCCTTTCTGTAACCGCCTCACATATAAATCCACCTTTTCTGCAGCCCCCTATGTAAAATGTCCCCTATTGTCCCCACACTTTCACTGCCCCCTTTCGGTAGCCCTTTGTTCTTAAATGCCTTCAATGTTCTCTACTTTTCCATATTTGCTGTGAAATAAAGAAAATGGATGGGAACCTTTCCTCTCCTGGTTCCCCGCAGCAGCTTGGATTCCTTCTCTGCCTGAGCTGCTGCAGCTCTCTCAGCTTCTCTATCTGGGCTGCTGACAGGCGTGATGACATCATCACATCCCACCCGCCACAAAATCTGAGGTTATCCCCTTGATTCTGGGATGATTAGAGAGAAGCCATAATGGGCTATCAATATTTCTCCCAAAATGCCCTTTATTGGGGTCTCCAAGCTCCATCCAATATGTTTGTCATGTTTTAGGTAACCTGGTGAGTTACTCGCGATGTCGGGAAACCCTGAGGTTGTGCAATGGTCGCACATTGTCCGCTGAAAATAGAGGAATTTCACAAAGTCACAAGAGAACTGGTGAAGAATTCATTTTCACTTCCCTCAGACTTTAGAAAGGGAAGTCATAAAGTGTAGGGACATATTTTCTCATAACTTGTTCTGTTGACTCCTACTAGAAATTTTGAATACATTGACAACTGGTTGTGACCATTATCTGTGGTCTTGGTGACATGGGCAGCAGGTATCAGGGTGTCAGGACTGATCCTGAACTGGTGATTTCTTCATAGGTTTCCAGGAGAAATAACAGAGGGACGATACTACTTCAGGATTGTTATTAGATGAAAAATGTAAGTATTTACTGAAATAATTATATCAGTGACATATAGAGGCACATTTACTTACCCAGTCCGGAGGAGTTCCCAAAAGTGCATTGTCCAGCGACAAAGCACTGTTCCGCGATTCACTTACATTGTGTGCCCGATATCCTGCATGTGTCACTTCCCCGCTCAGGTCCCCGGAGTTCACCTTCTTCTTCCTGGTGCATGTAAGTGCATTGTCCGTGTATAATGCGCTGTGCGGGGAGTCACTAAGATCCTGCACCCGATATCCTGCATGTGTCGCTTCCCTGCTCAGGTCCCCGGAGTTCACCTTCTTCTTCCTGGTGCATGTAAGTGCATTGTCCGTGTATAATGCGCTGTGCGGGGAGTCACTAAGATCGTGCGCCCGATATCCTGCATGTGTCACTTCCCCACTCAGGTCCCCGGAGTTCACCTTCTTCTTCCTGGTGCATGTAAGTGCATTGTCCCTGTATAGTGCGCTGTGCGGGGAGTCACTAAGATCGTGCGTCCAATATCCTGCATGTGTCGCTTCCCTGCTCAGACCCGCTGGAGATCACCACCTTCCTCCCGGTGTATGTAAGTTAAATCCCGCGGTTTGTCTGAATCTATCGGATCGTGTGCCGGCACGCCCCCCCGATTAGTGTCGAATGAAAGCTGGAGCGATTGCTCCAAAATCCGTTTGCGTGCGGCACAATTGCTGCTAAATACCTGTCCCTGCGGTGCTGTCCCCGAAATCGACGGAAAACCCGATGGAAATACGTTCAGCGGAACCTTAGTAAATACGCCCCAATGTCGTATGATGGTGCATAAAAAGTTCCCTTGGTCACGTGCTGCCCCCCAGGGCCCTGCATTTCATATACAACAAGTTGCAGGCAGCAAAAGTTACATTTTAACAACTCGAATAATTATTACATTTCCATTATCCAACCCCTCACAACAAATAAAAGGTAAAATCAAATGTGATGTTATGCAAAACGAACCAACTCGACTCTGCTACATATGAATAGTGGGAGCATTCTATTCAAATACTCAATACATTACCTCCTTGTCTCCCAGATCATCAGCATTTATCTGTTGTAGCTACAACCACAGGGCTACAGATTACCAGGGACATTTATGGCTATGAGAGTGCAAGGTTCAATGGGAAAACTGCAAATATTCAATCCTGGTTACGTCTTTCTAGAAGGTTGACAAAGGGTGGACTGCAGTCAGGGAGACAAGTATAAGGAATGCCGTCCAAACAGAAGACCCTGCTGTTCCTTGCTGGGTTTGGGTCAAGCCTCGGGTCCTTTGTCATCATCTGCGCCTGTCTGGGCACTCGGGAATGGGTCTCCAGTAAGGTTGAATTCACAGGTACAAACTATTCTGGACATGCGGATGTTGTCCTTGGATTGTTCTGGACTACTCACCTTAAGACTGTCACTAATGGGCTGGGACTTGACACCCCGAAGACCGGCCGTGAAGGTAAGACTTGTAGGATGATTTCCTGAACGGAGTCCAAGCTGTCTCCGTCTTATGAGGCCCGAACCCTCTTATTAGACACAGATAGATGTTTTCTGATCATCCTGTTGGGTTGGACTGACCATTGTATATGGGCCGTACCCAATCTACTCTGATATCAGATATTGTGGGGGATTAGTATCTTGCAAGTTACAATGAGGTTCCTTCCGCTCTTGGGAGATAAGCCGCCCATTGTGTGTATACGAGGGAATCAGGAGAGGTGGCAGTCACACAAACAAAGATTCGTCCATCTGTTTACAGGATTACAGGACGGCTGATCCAAGTCTTGGGGTGTATACAGCAGCCCAGGGGACCTCGTAGTCATAGTTCTCCTGCTGATAGGGGTCCTGATGGTCAAACCCAGTAGTGGACTATAATATAGGCAGTTTGGACAGCAGCCCGGGGCCCAAGCCTTCTAGTGGTTACCCAAACCACCCACCTAATTTTACACTGAGAAGGACTTTCACCCATGAAATCCTCTTATATTCGTTTTCGGCTTTCAATACACATGTACACAGGTGCCATTTGAGGACCTTTGAAGGTCCTGAACCCGCAGATTGAAAGCAGCAGAAGGGACACATTCTCCATTCCTCAAGAAGCTGATTCTAGTACCTGATGTAGGGAGTGATTCCAGACTTGTAGGGACCATAATATTCTTACACCTCTGGTCAGACCCCATGTGTATTTGTCAGCAGAACTTCTAGAGCAGTGGCGCTGAACTTATGGCACTAGGGGCACTCTCTGTGGGCACCCAGGCCAGGGCTCAAAACCTCCTCCTGCCATCCCTGGCCACCCAGGATGTGCTGTGATCAGGGCTATTTTAAAGCTACACATCCTTAGCTGCCTGGGTGCAGACAAGGCTGCGTTATTATTGGAGCTCCTGCTCTGGGCCCCACAGTTCTTCCTGTACATGGGACCCTGGAAGGAAGCTACAATGATAATCTGAATGTCTCCTCTTTCTTTCAACTGTATTGGTGTCCCTAGGACACCGATACAATTAAAAGCTGTGACTAAACAGGTAGAAACATGTAACTGCTTAAATTGCCATGTTGGCACTTTGCATTTAAATAAGTGGGTTTGGTTGTAGCATGGGCACTCGGTATCTTAATGGTTCGCCATCACTGTTCTAGAGGGTGCAACTTTGTAAGTTTGTACTTTTTGTAGCAAAATTGCTCCTTCTGTGTAATATGTTCCTTTTTAACAAATGTGGAGAATTCTTTTACTACAGGACTGAAATACTTGTAAATAACGCTAAATACTTGTGTCAGATTTGAAATCATACAAAGATAACTTCAAATTTCAGTTTTTCAGATACTGATGGACAAGAACAGTGTTAAAATCATCCACATCCTTGTTGTGTTATTACTGGTTCTCGGTCTGATATCGTCGTTCCTCGGCTCAGCTACCACGTTCTTGAACAGCGTCAGCAATCCCTATCTGACGTTCCTAGGCCCGCTCGGAGTTTATGTATGGACTGCAACAAGCGGTAAGTGCAAGACTAAAATTTGAATTCTAAATGACTTAGAGGACATCAACCACGTGGGTTTGGTGGTTTTAACCCACCAAAATATTTTCCAAAATATTTTCAGTGAAAAGGAGGTTTGAAAAATACACAAATGAGCCTCAGGGGCTCCCGTGTACGTGACCCCTTCTGTCTCCATCATCTAATAATTATTCACGCCTATCTTTGGTGCTTATGCCCGCCTCCTCTCTACCCTCCCCTGCCAGAGAATCGGTGACAACCGGTAGAGCCAAGTGAAGCTTCTGTCACATACACACAAGCCCCTGAGGCTCATTTGCATGTTGAGTGTAGAGTAGTCTCCCAGGACTCCTCACTACTCATATGTTGCTTTGAGCATTCCTTCGGTGGTTACATTGATCCACCTATCACAGGTCAATATCTTTTCCCCCATTCACTTCCATAAGACAAAGTCGTCTAAGGTCTGTAACATGTGAGCACTAACACTTGATGGTTTAGGTTCCAGGGGTAATAATAAGGTCAATAACAGCCCCATAAGGGATCACATCACATCCATAAAATGGTGCGAAACCCCGAGGATGTATCAGCTTCTGATAATAGAGCACCCACTTACTGCAGATCTCTTACCCCAGGTGCTTCTGGGACTACTTACTGTATACTCTGTAACCTTCCAATCAGACTCTCTTGACTATTTGGATTTACTGCAGGGCAACAACATTTTGATATTGTTTTCCTGCATTGTTATTTAGGCATAAAAACATATTCTAGGTCTTCAATTAGCTTTCAGTCGGCAAAAGGTCCTGATTTCCTAAAGGTCAATACATAAGACAGACGGAAGGCTTTTATAATGTCAGTTCTGCCCACGTTATTTTTATAGTAACGCTGTAGGTTATGGTGGGATAGTCTTGTTGGAAGATCCCATGGTAAGGTATCATGGTGATGCTGATGTGTATGGGGCTTCCTGACTCTCCTTAGATGGCACATATGGGGAAAATTGACCAAGTTGGGTCTATTGGACAGGCCAATTTTATGTGTAAGAGGGATTTTGAAGAAATAGTTGTTCTAATGATGCTAAATAACCAATCACTCTTTTATTACCATAGAGTAACCCAATCTTCTCAATGAAGACATTGGGGCTTATTTACTAAGGGTCCGCATGCGCACTTTCATCGGACTTTCCAACGTTTTCGAGTTTGGTTTTGCACAGCTGTGACAGGTATTTAACAGGGGTCTTCGCTGGGATTGTGTCGCTTGCGGTCACTGATTCGGACTGAGTACAGGATTTAACTATCAAATTGTGTTGCAAGCCCAAGCACTTCGATGCACCACTAAAAAGAAGGTGAACTCCTGCGGACCTGAGCGGGGAAGCGACACATGCAGGATATTGGGCGCACGATCTAAGTGACTCCCCGTGCAGCGCATTGTACACGGACAATGCACTTACATGCACCAGGAAGAAGAAGGTGAACTCCGGGGACCTGAGCGGGGAAGCGACACATGCAGGATATCGGGCGCAGGATCTTAGTGACTCCCTGCACAGCGCATTATACACGGACAATGCACTTACATGCACCAGGAAGAAGAAGGTGAACTCCGGGGACCTGAGCGGGGAAGTGACACATGCAGGATATCGGGCGCAGGATCCTAGTGACTCCCCGCACACCGCATTATACATGGACAATGCACTTACATGCACCAGGAAGAAGAAGGTGAACTCCGGGGACCTGAGCGGGGAAGCGACACATGCAGGATATCGGGCGCAGGATCTTAGTGACTCCCCGCACAGCACATTATACACAGACAATGCACTTACATGCACCAGGAAGAAGAAGGTGAACTCCGGGGACTTGAGCGGGGAAGCGACACATGCAGGATATCGGGCGCAGGATCTTAGTGACTCCCCGCACAGCACATTATACACGGACAATGCACTTACATGCACCAGGAAGAAGAAGGTGGAACTCCGGGGACCTGAGCGGGGAAGCGACACATGCAGGATATCGGGCGCACGATTTTAGTGACTCCCCGCACAGCACATTATACACGGACAATGCACTTACATGCACCAGGAAGAAGAAGGTGAACTCCGGGGACCTGAGCGGGGAAGCCACACATGCAGGATATCGGGCGCACGATCTTAGCAAAACGTGTCACAAAGCATTATCGTCAGACAACTTTCAGTGAACTCCACGGACCGGGTAAGTAAATGTGCCCCATTGGGTGCTAGACGTTGAAACAAGACTAACTTTTCCAACTTTTACATCACAAGAGATATTGCAGATCTGATTGCGACTATTGATTTTTTACAAATATTCTTGTCTTTAAACTGTTGTATGACCAAGTTCCCATTGGAAAATTTGCCCATGATAGCAGCCAAAAAATAGTCCCCATTAACTTTAACTAGGGATATTTAGATATTCAATTTTTCCACTTTTGCTGGGCGCTGTTTTTCTTGGGAAGGGGGGCGTTACTCCTGACCGCAGGACAACGCTTCTGGTGCATCGCGCCCCGCACACAAAATAAAAGATTATTTGAACCTGTCTAGATAAAGAGCAAAACATGCTGGAGGCGAAGGTCTGAAAGGATTCAAAAATGACACAAAGGGGGACATTTACCTACCCGGCCGCTGGAGTTCCCCGAAAGTGCATTGTCCAACGATAATGCACCGTGCCGCAATTCACTAAGATAGTGTGCATGAAAGCCGGCGCAGCTGCGCCAAAATCCGATCGTGTGCTACACAATCCCCTGCTAAAGACCCATCCCAGCCGTGCAATCCCTGAAAATGTCAGAAAATCCGACAAAAGTGCGGCCGCGGACCCTTAGTACTTCTTTTGAACTTTCTCAACCACATCATTTTTCTTCCAGGGATTGCAGTTCTTCTTGCCATGATCCTGTTCGCAGTTAATACGGAAGCCAACAAACTTGCAAAGGTAATAGCAGATGCGATGGACACCAGCAGCGACGTTCTCGGATCTACGAAGAATACGTACGGCTTTTCATTCTGGCTTCTGCTGCTCAGCCTGTTTTTTAATGTGGTCACCGTTGCCGTTATTTTCTATTATCAACACGCAAGATACAGCCAACAAATAGAGAAGGAACGGCCCATGGAGACGGCGAGCCGGGACGTGATCTTATTCTGAAGGGAAAACCCGGAGAGGGAGAGACTTATTATTTAATCGCCTTTATTATGTGTCTTACCAGACGCTCGTAATAACCCAGCGGGGACTTTTGGGGACGATCGTGTTAGCAAATAAAATTGTTGCTCGGCTGATCGTTTAATACTCTAATATCCCATAATTATTGGACGTTTTAGCTTGACGAGATTCCTCCAGTAAATAGATGTATGTGCCGATCGGCCTCGAAGACGGTTCCTAACCGCAGGCGCCCGATTATATTAAACTATTATTCTCTTTGTTAACGGCTTGAATTTTCTTTACCCGCGCAGCATGCGCTGACATTATTTGTGAGGATTGTGTGACGGGATGCAGCAGGGGGCCACGAGATGCCTTGGCATGAAGTCACTTGGTTAAAATATATGTATTGTTTGTTAATTAATCTGAAGTTTTTTTTATTGAATTTTGTGCTTTTTTTATCTTGAGTGCGAAATTAGCAAAGATTTTACTTATAGGTGCTGAAATCTCTGCCGGGTCACATGCCCTAATTGGGGCCACTACGTATAGTATCTTCATGCTGAATAGGATCTGTATTCATTACACTGGGAAGAAATGAAACATTGGGGGTCATTTACTAAGGACCCGAATCACGTTTTTACGACGTTTTACCCGAATTTTTCAGTTTTGCGCCGATTTTCCCTGAATTGCCCCGGGTTTTTTGGGCACGCGATCGGATTGTGGCGCATCGGCGCCGGCATGCATGCAACGGAAAACGGGGGCATGGCCGTACGAAAACCCGACGGATTCTGAAAAACCGCCACATTTTTTTTAAAAAAGTGCAGCTGGACACGCGCTTTCCTGCACCAGGCTTGGTGAAGTTCAGTGCATTCCGATGAACTTCAGTGCAGCAGCGACACCTGGTGGACGACGGAGGAACTACCTTAGTGAATCGCCGGAAGACCCGAATCCACCACAGAGAACGCGCCGCGGGATCGCGAATGGACCGGGTAAGTAAATCTGCCCCAATATTTCGTGGTGCCGAGATTTTTTTAAATACTCTGGGTATTTTTTAGCTGCTGATTCCAAAAATGCTTTCCAGTTCTCACTAGATTCTCTAGTTTATGAGACGTAGATGCAGTGAGTACCTTGTCCTTGTGACTATGGCTCCTGTGGCTCTTGTGGTTCTTATGGCTGATTACTCTTGGAGCATCCAGTGCGAATGTCCAAGAACATCTCATCGCCGCAAATCACAGAAACAAGACGGAAAATCTCTAGCCTACAGCCACAAAATATGACTTGCTTAGTATAATATTGAGTGACGACTAATTTGAGCAGGGAATACTTTGTAAGGTGGCAATGACAGATCTCCAAAAGTAGGGCTAATAGGGGAAACAGGGGTCATATCCAGAATCAGGGCCAGCAATACTCAAAAACAGTTCCAACTTTTAAGGCATGGGTGTCCTCCAGTGATCAATGGGAAGTATTTATATACAGTATATATAAAGAGTCTTCTGTTTACCATGCAGTGATATAGGGTTCGACTGGCCACCAGTGGGCGCAGGTTGTGACCCAAAGGTCATAGCAAATATAGAGTCCATGGATATACAATCTAACCAGACAGTATTGCGGATCACCTGATACTAGTTGGCAGGGGTGTACTAGCCATGAGGAGTGTTGAGCCTCTTGCCTCAGGCAGCACCACCTGCAGCTAGATGGGGGGGGGGGGGACAGTCACCTACTATAAAGCAGGACACCTAAAAATAGTTTCTGTTTACACCAAATGTGAGGATTACTTCTGCACGGGGTAGACTTGTGGAGGGGACAATGTTCTACAGCTCAGGCAGCAGAGTTTCGATTTATCTTTGCTAGCAGTGGCGTAACTCGAAGCTGATGGGCCCTGGTGCAAAGTCTGTGCCAGGCCCCCGACTATAATGTATGGTTTATAGTAATAGTCTTCTCTTATGGGAAAGTGACACCATAAGGGCCCCCTAAAACTCTTGGGCCTGGGTGCAACCACAACCTCTGCACCCCTCAAGTTACGCCCCTGCCTGCTAGTTAGTATCAATTTTTGTGAGGTATAAATGTGTAATGATGCTGTCTACTTATGTGGCTAAGGAGGGGCTATCTTAACCTCTACGGTCCTGGACAAAAACCTTCTGGCATGCTCTTGTTCTTTAGGGATGGGAGGGGGTGAGTATTCTTTATTTTGAGGATAGTCCAAAATCCGTCCAATCATGACATCACACGTCTTTACTGTCTACATACAGAATGGAAGTTCCCCTCACAATGAGTTCCACCCAATGAAGGAAATATTGAAAAAGTTGAAACTGCCTTACTTTATTTGTGATGTGCTGTCGTTTTCTTTGTCCTTTACCAAAAAAAAGAGTCATACCACATATCTGTATGTGGTTGACTCTCCACTGAGAACGGATAGGGAGCGTCTTCTGAGTTCCCACAGTGCACTGCTCTTTGCTAACAGGAAGCCAACAGAATTCTATATTTAACTTTTGAAATAAGAAAAATATACAAATTCTATAACCATGGTCTATGGTCATTACTTCCCGAATGTTTGATGTTTTTGAGAATCACATACCACAAAAATATCATTATTCATATTGTATTTTTTTAATATTAATAAGGTAATATCCTGGAATGGGTCAGAGATGTAATACCTGGGGAGTAACAGGATGGTGAAACACTCTGCCTGGATGGACAACTTCATGGGGGTCCCAGGGGTCAGATCCGCACTGATCTCCCAGTAATGACCATTATGTCGCCTTCTCAAAATAACCTATTATAGAGATTGTCTGAGAACCCCCCCCCCCCCAGTCTTTTTTGACTAAAAGGACACAAACTATCAGTTTGACTCATGGTAGATATCCAGCATTACATGCTCCAATGGCAGATCTTCATATAGGCGGACGGGGGGGATGGGGCCGTATATGAAGATTTGCCATGAGTCTTTAAAAATAAAAATAACTACTCACCTCTGGCTTCTTCTTCCCGGCCCCATGACGCCATCTTTTCCTTCCGGCCCAGGCACATTCATGACGCATCAGTGTTGTGGTGATGTGACGTCATAGTGTGTGCACGCATCGTGCGGGCAGGAAGAGGAGAAGACAGAGCCGCGAGGAATGCGCCAAAGGTGAGTATTGAGGTTTTATTTTTCAAGAGGGCCCTGCTATGGACATTTCATTAACGGGGGGATCGCTGCTCTGGACAATCTGTAAAGAACGGGGGACACCTTGCATAGACATGTAAAGGGGGGCATCTGCTGTGGACATTTCATTAAAGGGGGCACCTGATGTGTACATTTCTGTAAAGGGGGCTCATTAATTAAAGTGGGGCTCTACTGTGGACATTTCTGTAAAGGGGGGCATCTGCTATGGACATTTCTGTAAAGGGGGCTCTGCTGTGGACTCAAACTAATAGTAGATGTCCCTTAAATTAGATTAGACTTTCCATTCAGAGCAAATATGTTACTTTATATTTACCAATAATAATCTGTTGTGGAGATAAAGTATGTGATGTGATACCTGGAACGAGCACCTTTAACCCCTTCCCCAAAAGGATACAAACTACTTTGGATTTCAGGCCATAGACTCCATAAAATGGATTCTCTATCATTTTGATATTATATTTGTCATCAGCCAAATGGGGTGACTGGTGATATTTTGCATATGTGTTAACAGAGGAAGACAGACAGACAGACAGACAGACCAGACAGACAGACCAGACAAGAAAGCGGGCAGCACTCCGTGGTTCAAATTTCAAAATAAAAGGTGAACTTTATTGAACAAGTGGCGACGTTTCGGTGTGTGACACCTTCATCAAGCAACAGACAAGTGACCTATATTGGATATATATAGCAAAACATAGTAAGTGATTAGCATAAAGAGGCGTGTCTTAAAGTGCCTGTGCAATATTGTGTTATTCATCATTGTACAAAAATATATATATAAAAAAAATACATTCAAAGATAAAGTGCATCGGTTTCAAATACATGTATATAACAATGTCGTTGTTCGCTGTACAATTATACAGTACAAAGTGGAATCATAAAGTGTACAAGTGCAAAGACTGGCGTGTAAAGAAGGGGTTAAAATTACCCAAAAGGTTCTGTAGAGAACTTTCTTGGTGGGAGCTTCTGGTCCACAGCTGATACAATCTTAGCGTCTGTGGATCCAACCTGCACATGTGCAGTGGTGCCTTTATTTATCTACAAGAGGATCAAGCCAGAACCTTTGGGGGCGCTGCCCCCCTCCTTATTAGGAGTCTATAAGATTGTGCTGACTTGGATTTTACTTCTTCTAGATAGATAGATAGATAGATAGATAGATAGATATGAGGTAGATAGATATGAGGTAGATAGATAGATAGATATGAGGTAGATAGATATGAGATAGATAGATAGATAGATACATAGATAGATAGGAGATAGATAGAAAGATATGAGATAGATAGATAGATATGAGATAGATAGATAGAAAGATATGAGATAGATAGATAGATAGATAGATAGGAGATAGATAGATAGGAGATAGATAGATAGGAGATAGATAGATAGAAAGATATGAGATAGATAGATCCATATGAAATAGATAGAAGATATATAGGCGATAGATAATAAACAGAGAGGAGAAAGATGATAGATTTATAAGATATCTATAAGATGTTGGACCAGGAACAGGAGAAACAGCAGTGACATGAGATGACGTCTCTGCAGAGTTATTTCATTGTTATCAGATTCAGGTTTTTTAGGACAGTTTGGGGAAAACTCATCAATTCTGGGCGACATTTCTGTATTGTGGGGGACTGAGTGGCCAATCAGGAGGCTCCATTGCGTTGAGTGGCATGTGTATGGGCGGGTCTAAGCAGCCAGTCATGTGTGAGGTACAGGACAGAGCGGCCATGTCACAAGAAACCTGAGGTAAATGAAGAAATTCTGAGGTAAAAAGTGAGAGAAAATGTGAGCTGCAGGTTCTGGAAACCTTAAACTAGACATAAACATATGAATCTATATGTTCTGAGGGGAATACAGATATCACAGGGCCCTACAACACGATGTATAGGCCTCAGCCAGGAGCCTTACTAACATGGCGGCTCCTGTGTCTCCATGAGATGTATATATACATTGCAGTATCTGCCCTGTATAGTTCTGAGGGTAAATCCTGCCCCACCACTAGGGGGAGCTCAGTGCACGGCCTCATAGTGACTGTACGGTCAGTATAACGAGCCTCCCCCCTGGTCACACATACACGGACCATACGTCCCTATAGGTGAGGTGTTTCTCATCTTATCTATCCTCAGAAGATCTGTGTCCTGGCTGCAGAGGAGTCTTCATTTATACATATATGCAAATGAGCACTTCAGTGCACTATGGGCGTGGCCGCGAGGTCCAGTGCACCGTCCGGTCTCCACTCAGCGTTGCACATCCACCGTTGCACCGTGAAAATGCATTGCTCATTTGCATATTAATACGACTGAAGATTTTTCTGCATTCAGGCCGCAGGTTTTTCTCCAGGAAGCTTTCGGGTGGTGTCATCTTTAGTAAGTGCGTTTTCAGATCGTAAAAAAAAACGCATGCGTTTTTTTTACAATCTAAAAACGGCCTAAAAACGCCATGTGTGTCACCACCTTTCCTTATCATGGAGGACATTTGTTTCTATGTGACCAAATAGCCCCCAGAACCCCCATAAAGGGCTTTCACCAAATATTCAAGTTGTCCCCAAACACAGAATATGGGATAGTAAGGTTCTTGGTAAGGGTCCAACTGCTGGGACCCCTCACCCATCACAAGAACCTTCAAGACCCCACAACAATCCAGAGTGGTCCAATTCCCATCACTGGGTGAGGTACTGTCCGAAATAGCAATTTCTGATGCTCCCAGATTATTGAATGGAGCAGCAGGAAAAGCTCTTGTGACCTGTGGGCAGGGGCGGACTGGGAATTTAAAATGGCCCTGGAAAAAACTATAAAAGTGGCCCCATTTTATGGGCGGAGTCAAAACAAGTAGGTGTGGTCAGATAATGTGGGTGGGGTTATAACAGACAAATTGTTGGTAGATGGCCTTAATGCAAAACAAGAACATCTATTGCTAGTAAGTGAATCTAATGCGCAAAGAATGTGACCTGTCGATCAGTAAATGATGCAAACACACAACCCGATCAGACTTATATAACTTTCCCCTGTGCCATACATGTACAATTCGGAGAAAGAGTAGATTGATACTGCCTCCTATGTACACGAATATAACTACTATAATACTGCCCCCTATGTACAAGGATATAACTACTATAATACTGCCCTCTATGTACAGGAATATAACTACTATAATACTGCCCCCAATGTACAGGAATATAACTACTATAATACTGCCCTCTATGTACAAGAATATAACTACTATAATACTGCCCCCTATGTACAGGAATATAACTACTATTATACTGCCCCCTATGTACAGGAATATAACTACTATAATACTGCCCCCTATGTACAAGAATATAACTACTATAATACTGCCTCCTATGTACAAGAATATAACTACTATAATACTGCCCCCTATGTACAGGAATATAACTACTATAATACTGCCCCCTATGTACAAGAATATAACTACTATAATACTGCCCCCTATGTACAGGAATATAACTACTATAATACTGCCTCCTATGTACAAGAATATAACTACTATAATACTGCCTCCTATGTACAGGAATATAACTACTATAATACTGCCCCCTATGTACAAGGATATAACTACTATAATACTGCCCCCAATGTACAGGAATATAACTACTATAATACTGCCCCCAATGTACAGGAATATAACTACTATAATACTGCCCTCTATGTACAAGAATATAACTACTATAATACTGCCCCCTATGTACAGGAATATAACTACTATTATACTGCCCCCTATGTACAGGAATATAACTACTATAATACTGCCCCCTATGTACAAGAATATAACTACTATAATACTGCCTCCTATGTACAAGAATATAACTACTATAATACTGCCCCCTATGTACAAGAATATAACTACTATAATACTGCCCCCTGTGTACAAGAATATAACTACTATAATACTGCCCCCTATGTACAAGAATATAACTACTATAATACTGCCCCCTATGTACAAGAATATAACTACTATAATACTGCCCCCAATGTACAGGAATATAACTACTATAATACTGCCTCCTATGTACAAGGATATAACTACTATAATACTGCCCTCTATGTACAGGAATATAACTACTATAATACTGCCCCCTATGTACAGGAATATAACTACTATAATACTGCCCCCTATGTACAAGAATATAACTACTATAATACTGCCCCCTATGTACAGGAATATAACTACTATAATACTGCCCCCTATGTACAGGAATATAACTACTATAATACTGCCTCCTATGTACAAGGATATAACTACTATAATACTGCCCTCTATGTACAGGAATATAACTACTATAATACTGCCCCCAATGTACAGGAATATAACTACTATAATACTGCCCCCTATGTACAAGAATATAACTACTATAATACTGCCCCCTATGTACAGGAATATAACTACTATAATACTGTCCCCTATGTACAGGAATATAACTACTATAATACTGCCCTCTATGTACAAGAATATAACTACTATAATACTGCCCCCTATGTACAGGAATATAACTACTATAATACTGCCCTCTATGTACAGGAATATAACTACTATAATACTGCCCCCTATGTACAGGAATATAACTACTATAATACTGCCCCCTATGTACAAGAATATAACTACTATAATACTGCCCCCTATGTACAGGAATATAACTACTATAATACTGCCCCCTATGTACAAGAATATAACTACTATAATACTCCCTCCTATGTACAGGAATATAACTACTATAATACTGCCCCCTATGTACAAGAATATAACTACTATAATACTTCCCCCTATGTACAGTAATATAACTACTATAATACTGCCCCCTATGTACAGGAATATAACTACTATAATACTGCCCCCTATGTACAGGAATATAACTACTATAATACTGCCCCCTATGTACAAGAATATAACTACTATAATACTGCCCCCTATGTACAGGGATATAACTACTATAATACTGCCCCCTATGTACAAGAATATAACTACTATAATCCTGCCCCCTATGTACAGGAATATAACTACTATAATACTGCCCCCTATGTACAGGAATATAACTACTATAATACTTCCCCCTATGTACAGGAATATAACTACTATAATACTGCCCCTATGTACAAGAATATAACTACTATAATACTGCCCCCTATGTACAGGAATATAACTACTATAATACTGCCCCCTATGTACAGGAATATAACTACTATAATACTGCCCTCTATGTACAAGAATATAACTACTATAATACTGCCCCCTATGTACAAGAATATAACTACTATAATACTCCCTCCTATGTACAGGAATATAACTACTATAATACTGCCCCCTATGTACAAGAATATAACTACTATAATACTGCCCCCTATGTACAAGAATATAACTACTATAATACTGCCCCCTATGTACAGGAATATAACTACTATAATACTGCCCCCTATGTACAGGAATATAACTACTATAATACTGCCCCCTATGTACAGGAATATAACTACTATAATACTGCCCCCTATGTACAGGAATATAACTACTATAATACTGCCCCCTATGTACAAGAATATAACTACTATAATACTGCCCCCTATGTACAAGAATATAACTACTATAATACTGCCCCCTATGTACAGGAATATAACTACTATAATACTGCCCCCTATGTACAGGGATATAACTACTATAATACAACATATATACACAGAATCGAACACGGAAAAAATCTGTATTTATCATATACAGCTACAGAAAACACATGAGATCCTCACCTATTGCATCCAGTGACATCAGGTGACGTATCCCCGGATTGTTCTCGTTCCTCATCTTCTCCATTAGTCCCACCATCACCTTGTTTCTTCCTCCAGGTACACAGCTTTCCTGCAGAGTTTACCACACAGACAGCTTATGTTCTGCACTTTCCCATTGTCCCTTCTTCTGCTGCCACCAATACTGTGCCCTAAATACTGTAATAGAGCCTCCTGAAATATTAATACCACACAAATAGCGCCCCATAATGTAACATACTGTAATGGTAAGGATAATGTATTTCTTCTTTCTCTCCTTTAACCCCCTTACCCCTCCCAGGCGTAGTAATAATGGCCCCAGCCTACCCCAGACATAGAATTAATGGCCCCAGCCTGCCCCAAACATAGAATTAATGGCCCCAGCCTACCCCAGACATAGAATTAATGGCCCCAGCCTACCCCAGACATAGAATTAATGGCCCCAGCCTACCCCAGACATAGAATTAATGGCCCCAGCCTACCCCAGACATAGAATTAATAGCCCCAGCCTGCCCCAGTCATAAAATTAATGCCCCCAGCCTGCCTCAGAAAAAGAATCAATGCCCCCAGCCTACCCCAGACATAGAATTAATGGCCCCAGCCTACTCCAGACATAGAATTAATGGCCCCAGCCTACCCCAGACATAGAATTAATGGCCCTAGCCTACTCCAGAAATAGAATTTATGCCCCCAGCCTAGCCCAAACATAGAATTTATGCCCCCAGCCTAAACCAAACATAGAATTAATGGCCCCAGCCTACCCCGGACATAGAATTTATGCCCCCAGCCTACCCCAAACATAGAATTTATGCCCCCAGCCTAAACCAAACATAGAATTTATGCCCCCAGCCTAAACCAAACATAGAATTAATGGCCCCAGCCTACCCCGGACATAGAATGTATGCCCCCAGCCTACCCCAGACATAGAATTAATGGCCCCAGCCTACCCCGGACATAGAATGTATGTCCCCAGCCTACCCCAGACATAGAATTAATGGCCCAAGCCTACCCCAGACATAGAATTAATGGCCCCAGCCTACCCCAGACATAGAATTAATGGCCCCAGCCTACTCCAGAAATAGAATTATGACCCTAGCCTACCCCAAACATAGAATTAATGGTCCCAGCCTACCCCAGACATTGAATAATGTGCCCAGCCCGCCCCAGAAATAGAATTAATGGCCCCAGCCTACTCCGGACATAGAATTTATGCCCCCAGTCTACCCCAGACATTGAATAATGTACCCAGCCCGCCCCAGACATATAATTAATGCCCCATGCTTGCCCGACATAGAATAATGTGCCCAGCCCACCCCAGACATATAATTAATACCCCCTGCCAGCCCCAGACATGGCATAATGCCCCGCCCCAGACATATAATTAATACCCCCTGCCAGCCCCAGATATAGAATAATGTCCCGCCCCCCGCCCCAGACATATAATTAATACCCCCTGCCAGCCCCAGACATAGAATAATGCCCCGCCCCAGACATATAATTAATACCCCCTGCCAGCCCCAGACATAGAATAATGCCGCGCCCCAGACATATAATTAATGCCCCCTGCCAGCCCCAGATATAGAATAATGTCCCCCCCGCCCCAGGGATATAATTAATGCCCCTGCCTGCCCCAGACATAGAATAATTCCCCGGCCCCCGCCCCAGACATATAATTAATGCCCCCTGCCAGCCCCAGATATAGAATAATGTCCCCCCCGCCCCAGGGATATAATTAATGCCCCTGCCTGCCCCAGACATAGAATAATTCCCCGGCCCCCGCCCCAGACATATAATTAATGCCCCCTGCCAGCCCCAGATATAGAATAATGTCCCCCCCCTCCCCAGACATATAATTAATGCCCATGCCTGCCCTAGACATAGAATAATGCAACCCCCCGCCCCAGACATATAATTGATGCCCCCTGCCAGCCCCAGATATAGAATAATGCCCCCCCCCCGCCCCAGACATATAATTAATGCCCCTGCCTGCCCCAGATATCAATAATGCCCCCCCACCCCAGACATATAATTAATGCCCCTGCCTGCCCCAGATATCAATAATGCCCCCTGCCAGCCCCAGATATCAATAATGCCCCCTGCCAGCCCCAGATATCAATAATGCCCCCTGCCCATACATAGAATTTATGCTGTCTGCCAGCTCCACATAGATAGAATATTGCCCCCCATTCTATCATTCAAAAAAAACAAAAACATAATACAGGCGGTCCCCTACTTAAGGACACCCGACTTACAGACAACCCATAGTTACAGACGGACCCCTCTGCCCCATGTGACCTCTGGTGAAGCTCTCTGGATGCTTTACTATAGTCCCAGACTGCAATGATCAGCTGTAAGATGTCTGTAATGAAGCTTTATTGATAATTATTGGTCCAATTACACCAAAAATTTTGAAACTCCAATTGTCACTGGGGCAAAAGAAAAAAAATTGTCTAAAACTTCCATTATAAAATATACAGTTTCGACTTACATACAAATTCAACTTAAGAACAAACCTCCAGACCCTATCTTGTATGTAACCCGGGGACTGCCTGTACTCACCTCTGGCGCAGGTTTCATCCTGTCTTCCCTCGGTCTTCGCCGGTAGCTTGGTGTAGAGGCGCGGGATAGTGATGTCACTGCTCCGCGCCTCCACACCAAGCCACGAAGCTGCAGGGAGGGCCGGACAGCTGACATGTGGTAAGTGTCAGCCTCCTCCAGGCTACACAGGTCGCGCAATGACGTCAATTGCGCGACCTGTGTAGCTGCGGGTATACACAGACGCAGAAGCAGCGGTGCTGCGCTGCGTCTGTGTAGCGATTAATAGTACCTGCATGGAACGATTGTACGATGCAGGTACTATAGGTCAAATCAAAAGTTGAAAGGGGGGAGTACGGACCGGCCCCGGACCAGCTCCGGACCGGCCCCAGACTGGCCCAGGACCGACCGGCCCACCGGGAAAATTCCCGGTGGGTACAATGGCCAGTCCGCCCCTGCCTGTGGGGGTCCCTTGTGACCTGCAGTCGGACCCTCATCCCTCCCCATACTATGCCCCATCTTGTGGAGTAGAAATAACTTGAAGACTTGGGATAATCCCTTTAACAGCTCACTAGCCGCAATTCAACGCCTTAACATTGTGTTAACACTTTGTTTACACTACATTTACACCACAAACACGATGTTGTTAACACATTGGGGCAGATTTACTTACCCGGTCCATTCGCGATCCAGCGGCAAATTCTCTGCGCTGGATTCGGGTCCGGACGGGATTTATTAAGGTAGTTCCTCCAACGTCCACCAGGTGGCGCTGCTGCGCTGAAGTTCCCTGGAACGCACTGGAATACACCGAGCCGGGCTGAGTGAAGGTAAGTGCAAGCTCCGCGACAGATTTTTTTTTAAATGCGGTGGTTTTTCCGAATCCGTCGGGTTTTCGTTCGGCCACGCCCCCCCGATTTCCGTTGTGTGCATGCCAGCGCCGATGCGCTACAATCTGATCGCGTGTGCCAAAATCCCGAGGCAATTCAGGGGAAATCCCGAGGCAAATCAGAAATATTCGGGTAACACGTCAGGAAAACGCGAATCGGGCCCTTAGTAAATGACCCCCATTGTAACCCAAGCTGTGAACAATGATTCAGCTTTCTTCCTATGTGGACCATTTTATGGCTGCAAATCTCATTTTGGCCCTAATAATCCATAAAAAGTAGCATCATAGATCCCCATTAGGAGGGTCCACAATCAGGACAGGATGACAGGATCATGCAGTCTGTGTGACACATGTGAATAAGCCCTTAGGATTCACCTAATTTACTTCTCCTCTGTATTTGCTGTATGTTTTCCTCTGTTGACTGAACTTTCTTTGATTTGGCCTAATTTCGTGATTATGATCAAAAGTTCTGCTAATAAATGCAAAATTAGGACCATGTTCTCCTAATTTATCCCCATGGAGAATAAGATTCCTAAATTTATCTCTGCCTGGGGGATGTAAAAGTGACTGAGAGAAGATGTGAGTTGGAGGGGGATGATATAGCAATGCTGTCATATAAGTTTCATCAGTAATGGATCAGGGCTGTGGAGTTTATACTTTTATGGTCACAAATTGATTATTTTTTTACAGGTATGCAAATCAGCCCATAAGTGCAACAGGGGCGGGGAAAATTCCAGAATCTATATTCCTAATAAAGGGACAGCAGTTACAAAGGCAAGCCATTGCACCTGCAGCTGTCTGTAGGCAAATCAGGAAAACTAGACCCGCCCCCATTGCACCTGCAACTGTCTATAGGCAAATCCTAGACCCGCCCCCAATGCACTTGCAGGCTGAATACCATAGGAATAAAAATGGGATTATCTCTGTATTACTTCATAGGTTTGTGCTGAATTCTGCCCCTATTATCTCCCCTATAGACACCAGGGAGGGGAGGGGGGGGGGGGGAGAGGGGAGATACATTTTGACTTTGCCCCAGTTTTTTGGCAGATTTTTAAAGTTTGTATCCTTGCTTTGTCTTGTGTAAGTGCAAGTGCCACAGTATTGCTTCTTTTCCAACACTTGTGGCGCAGGTGGCTGTACCTTGACCCGATCTCATTAGTGTATCCTGTGAAACGCAGGCGATTGTTTACCGATCACATGCATTTCACTGTGGGTGGTGTCGTTTTTTGCGGATTTTGATGACGTTTACAATGTTATCATTTTTAGGACTGTACGACCTTTTGATCACTTTTTATAGAATTTTTTAAAAAATTTTAAATGGCAAAAAAGTGCCATTTTCGACTTTGGGCGCGATTTTCCGTTACGGGGTTAAACGCAGTGAAAAACCGTTATCATATTTTGATAGATCAGGCATTTTCGGACGCGGCAATACCTGATGTGTTTATGATTTTTACTGTTTATTTATATTTATATCAATTCTAGGGAAAGGGGGGTGATTTGAATTTTTAGGTTTTTTTATTATAATTTTTTTATTTTAACTTTTTTTTTATTTTTATTTTTACTATTTTTCAGACTCCCTAGGGTACTTTAACCCTAGGTTGTCTGATCGATCCTATCATATACTGCCATACTACAGTATGGCAGTATATGGGGATTTTACTACTAATACATTACCATGTGCTGACAGCACATGGTAATGAATGGGTTAACCCGAAGTAGCTTCGGGTCTTCGTGAGACCCGAAGTTACCATGGCGACGGATTGCCGCTCCCCGATGACGTCACGGGGAGCGACGATCCACGGAAAGATGGAGGCGCATGCGCGCTGCCGTCTTTTTGAGGCCGCCGGCACCTTTGCCGGCGGCGATCAGCGGTAGAACACCCGCGATCGGTGCCGGCACCGATCGCGGGTGTTACCGGTAAGCCTTTGCTGCAATATGCAGTAAAGACTTACCGGCTATGGAGAGGGCTCAGCCCGCGAGCCCTCTCCATGTACCGGGACCCGACATGTGACGTACTATTACGTCACATGTCGGTAAGGGGTTAAAAAACGTGTGTGTTAAAAAACGCATCCGTTTTTTTTAAAAATGCATCCGGTTTTGACAGGTTTTCCGTATTTGCGCAATAAAAAACGGACAAAAACAGATGGGTTTCCAAAAAACGCATTTTACGCTGTGCAGGGACACAACCTACGTATATGGGCTGTGGTAATGCCCATTTATCAATTGATTCATACGTTTCCAGGAAGAACAACAGAGGGACAGCACAATTCAGAGGCAACAAGAAGGACGGTTGTATTATTTCCTATTGGTATACAGTGTGTACCATGTTCACCATGGTCCTAAATTTCCCTGAAAATCTAAAACTGATATTGTCATGGAGCTCCAGCCTTACGTTGGCTGTCTGGGTGATATACAATTTTGCTGTCAGTGCAGACACAGGTGAAAATCGCACACATGAATTTGCTGCAGTTTAGTAATGACCTTCGCCCTGTTAAATATACACCAAGATCTTAGAGGCCACAGATATCAACCAAGGACAACAACTTTCCAGTGTAAATTTTGCATTAAAGGGGTATTCCTCCCACGAAGACAAGTTACTTAAATGTACACAAGATAATAGTATTTGTAAAAGAAAACCAAAATTTTGGAGCGATCCACGTAACACGGCTCCTCCAACCTTTGTGTCAAAGGAATAAAAACTCTATTCTATTTATTATAATAAAATTTGTACAAACTGTACATAGTATAAAAACAATAAATAGATGGATAAAAGAAACCTTAAGCTACGCATTTCGAGGCTCTTTTCTTTGCCTCATTTTCAAGCTGTTTGAAAGGTAAAATATGGATCTTAGGGTCGGTGGCAATCTTGCCTGAGGCTCTCTCTGCTCCCTGCAGGGGCCCCTCCCCACTGCAGTCCAGGACAGAGCTCACACTGATACACAGACACTGACCTCCTGCCAGCATGTACACACCATGAGAAGTGGAAAGCTACAAGCAGATAAGTTCTTAATCCAGAGGCAGAGGGAGGGATGTATATAGTAGGGCTGAGAGTGTATGTTATGGCTGTGATAGCAGAGGGGAGAAAGTCATGTGTTATAGGCATCTCATGAATCTTATCATCTCTGATCTGTCTCATGTCTCTTTCTATGTGTCAGATGCTAGTAGCATGTTTAGAAGCGAAATAAAAGTGTAGATAAACCCTGGACCCTTATAACCCAAGCACATTGTCAGCATCATGAAGTATCTGCTCAGAGAGTCCCTGCTCACAGTAAACAGTAAAAATTATCTTAATTGTGGGGGGATTGAAATTTGAACATTTTCTTTCGTGGGTAAATCGCTTTATTGTCATGAACTCTGTTTGCTGTAAGTATATGGTAACTTTGTAAAAACTGGCCCAGAACCAGTTCTGCTGGATACAGCACTGAGAGTTTGATACACTCTTATGTATTTAGGATGTATTTTAAATAGAGGAGCTACATGATAGGGAATAGTGAGATTACCACCCCACGGATTACAAGGGCTCATTGTACCCATGGAGAAACACTTTAGTCATGTGCCCTAGGGATCCATTCACTGTCTATGGCACTAACCAAAGTATCTGTGTAATGTGATTGTCTATCTCCATCAGCACCATAGAGGTGAATAGAGCAGCAGGTGAATGTGTGACCAGCTGCTCCGATCCATGGAGGTCCCACCACTAGAATAAAGAAGTGAATGCCCCTCGATGTTCAGCAAGCATGGAGTAATAAATAGAGTATATATATATTTGTTAATAGGGGTTAAGCTTTTTATAAGACCATGAATCTGGTCAGGGTGTTGTCACACCTGCAAGTTTTGTTCTGAGAATGTGAATAATTGTGGTGGTGTTCAATACTGTTACTGTAAGTCGTGTAGTAATATATGGAAATGCTGCCTGACCACGCTGTGGGATGAGCAGTTACTGCAAGTCTCATTATAGCCATACTGCTCCCAATAGTGATATGTCGTACAAGCCAGCTCTAAGAGCCGGCCCTTTCACGTGAACAACGGGAGTCGACACCCTACAGTGAGCCGGTGGCTCAATTAACCCTGTCGGTAACCGGCTCACCACGCTCCCTTTAACCAGATACAATTGGGTTAAATGTGGTGTGGAGTGAGGGACTGGCTGGACTACGGGTCCCTTTTATACATTTAATGGGGAGCTGTGCAGGAGCCAGAAGATCCGGCTCTTCTTAGTGATCCAGCTTGCTAAGAAAAGCCGGACTTCCCATCGCTAACTCCTATGTGATGATTTACCGTGCATGTGTATATATATATATATGTGCAAAAACATCCCCACATTTATGCCTTTTTCTGCCATCTAGTGGAGAAAAATCAGTATGAAACCAGATTAAAAATCAATACAGAGGGGGCATGTAATAATTGTGGTGCAGGGTCCGTGTTTTTTGGTGCACAAATCATGCTATATTTTATACTGGGAAGTTAAATTGATTAACTAATGGGTACACGAGCGGAAATAATCTGAACTGACTCCACATTCATGATGAAGGTGAAATAGAATTCTGTGGAACAGCTTATAGCAGCTCTAAATGTGCGCCACAAATAGCACCAGAAAAGTGTCAGGTAACTAGATGCGCAAGAAAAGTGTTGGGATGTCAAAGCTGCCCCCAAAAATAAAAGGCTTAAGTTTTGGAAAAACGACCAAAATTGTGCTGCCGACACTTCAAAATAAGGCAAAACAGGTTCAGCAAGGGGAAAAAATGAGAAAAGACTGTCAGAAACTTTGCATTTCATAAATGCAAATTTTAACAGAAGTGTAATTAGGCAAATCTCCTCTTCTCAACTGTTGCATTTCAAAATGCATTGTAATTACCACGTGTGGACGAGGCCTCAGGCAGGCGGCACACGTGGCGTTTTGAACCCGTTTTTGGAAAATGCATCCGTTTTTGACCCGTTTTAATTAAGATAATTGGTAGAACCGGTCAAAAACGGATGCATTTTCAAAAAACGCATGCGTTTTTTAACGGACTGCTTAAAAACGGGCCAAAAACTGGTTCAAAATGCCACATGTGCCGCCGGCCTGAGGCTCCTGACCACCATTCTCAGATGGGTAATTAGGCACATATATGGACCTGTTGAAACTTAACCTCTTAACACATTATGACATAAATGTTCATTATGTTTCATTATGCAGTAGACACGCACCGCTGACAACTTTTGTGGCAGTTAACCCATTTAACTACCACCGGCGGACGTTAAATGCTGGGTAGGATAGTGACTCCCCGTGTGCAGGACCATGAGTGGGAGCGTCAGTTCCCATGACAGCCTGGTTATTTTGCAGGATCCATAACAATGTGCTGGAGTTAGTATTGTAACATATGGTAGGAGCTATCAGAATACCTAGGGGTTTTTTGCAACATGTAAAAATTTTTTATACATTTTGGTACAGTTCCCAAATTGGAAGCAATGAAAATGTCAGCTCATCCTACAAAAAATTACTTGAAAAAGTTTTTAGCCTCAGAATAAGGGTGCGGACACAAGTGGCGTTTTGAACCTGTTTTTGGCCCATTTTTAACCAGTCTGTTAAAAAACGTATCCGTTTTTGACCAGTTTTAATTAAGATAATTGAGAAAAACGGACAAAAACGCATTCGCTTATTAACGGACTGCTTAAAAACGGGCCAAAAACGGGTTCAAAACGGCACGTGCCTAAGGCAAAATGAAAAAAAAAACATTTTGCACAATTACATTGTTTAAAAATTAATAAGACATAATACTACCTATATAAATTTGTTATCCCTGTAATCACAACAACCCAAAGAATACGTATGAGGTGCCACAATTTCATCACGTTTGGAATTTTTTCTCCAGCTTCCCAGTGCACGGCTTGGAATATAAACTATAGTCACTGGGAAGTACAATTTGTTACTTAGAAAACAAACCCTTATAAAGCTCCGTACAGGAAAAAAATTAAAAAGTTATGGATTTTTAAAGATGGGGAATGAAAAATTGAAATGCAAAAAATTAAAATGTCCTGGTCCTTAAGGGGGGAAGAGGCCGGTGTTTTAGGTTCCCCGCTTTCTGAAGGAAAGGTTTTTCATTCTGCTGTTATCAGATTACTGTGTTCCTGAGCCAATGCTTTGCTATAGGTTAGTTTATCCCTTCTGATTCTGCTGCACTGATTCTTGTTGAGAACTTTAAACTGTCTGTTCTGACCTTTGTCTTGTGCCTGTACCTGCCCCTGTCATCACTATTTTCTACCTAACCCCCATGAGTCTTGTCCCAGCGCTTCCTGAGCTGTCTGTACCAGCTGCCACAAGGACTAGACCACACTCAGAAGGCCGTCTGTGGGGATGCATATGCGGCCGCAGACGGCAATGACGGTGTGGCACTGATCCGCACCGTACATGGGGAAAAGATAGAGCATGCTCTATCTTTTCCCTGTGTCTTCGACTGGGGCATTGACTGGAAACACATATGCGATTGGGCCGAGGCCCGCCCTCTGTGCGCTATCATCACGTTATGAACGTAACACTAGCGGAACGTGTGACCGCGCCCTGAGGCCTCATCCACTCAATTGTTGCTTCCTCAGGTGATGTAGCAGAGGTTTTTGAGGCTGGGTCAAAGATCCATGTATTTCTATGGGTTCATACGCACAGCTGAGGATTCCTTAGCACCGCTGCTGAGCCTACTGGGCGCAAGATAAAATTAAGAGCAGGTCCTATTTTTGCTTGTGTTTGTGGCTCTAACCTCCCATAGAACTCAATGGACCTGTGAAACAAAAGGAAAATTGCTGACCCACCACGTGTCATCCGTGTCTCGTCCATATTTGTGGTGGGTTGCTAGGTAACAACCTCCTGTTTTTATGGATGAAACAAGGAATACAAGCGGCCTACTTTGTGGCTACATGCTAAAAACACTGTTGAGACCAAGTCCTCAAAACTGGCCAACAGAGGCATTTTTTGCAGCAGTAGGAATAAAAAGTTTGTATGCAGGAGGCCTCACCTGGATATAGATCCCTTGGGATAAGCCCCAAGTCAAACCTGTCTGTATCCACAATCCCCTGTCCAGATTTTATTACTTTTAAAATTATTTCTCATTTTGGGCTTAGGAGTCCAGTGGTTGGATATCTCTCTATTCTCCCATCATAAAGAAAAGGCTGACAATTCATGTATAGGGCCGCCCGATTACATGCATAACACCAGGAGCTCAGTAACAATCCCATGCTTTTCTGTTGAAACGTATTTGTGAGCGTGGACACAGCCGAAGGACTAGCTCTCATTATAACTCCTAGCAACAATAGTCCCAATGCAGTTTAGTATATATTTCCCTAGAAGAACCAAGTGCCACAGTGCAGGACAAAATAAATTTCCATACTGCAACACCAAATAGCTCCTCAAAAGCATAAAATACTAGCATGCAGCACAAACTACCTCCACAGAAGTGCAGTTCACTACAAAATGGGCCTGGTTTTCAGGTTATGGGTGCCGCACAGGTAGTTTAGGTGAACAGCATCATTACATTTATAAACTATATAATAAGAAGCTGCAAGGGATCCCCCATCAATCTCTACACAAATCTGTGAAAAAGTTTAAATGTTATTGATTGCAGACTCATTTTGCATTTTAATACTATCGACTTGTGTGGCCAAAACTGTTAATAGATCCCAAAGAAGGAAGACTTCTCTTTTTCTTCTCATAATCCTCATAGAATCCTCATGTTGTACCATGTGGTTTGGAGCTTTCCTGTAATGAGGCTGTAATGCATTCTTCTTGTACACCACTAGATGGCACTGGAAGCATTACATTCTGCTATTCCTAGCAGACTTCCTCATGCACATGTATTCGCAGCCGAAATTACACTTTGTTGTGTTTGGTAAAGAAGAATAAGCCATTGCCAGACACCGCTCTGCCCTCTCAAACACAAAAGGATACTCATAGCTTATGAGTAAGGATATAGTGTTTATCCGAAACGCATAGGCAATCTAAAGGACTTTTTTGCCATCTATGTCCTTCCTTTTTTATTATGTATGTATGTCAAGAAGACTTCAATAAAATATTTGGAATTTTTTACCTGAATTGGGAGTTACTCTGGAGCCGGATCTCTGCATTTGAATCCTTTTTCCACCCAAAATAAATGTATTGTCAAAAAATATAACAATTTGTAGAGTGCACCTCCATTTTGTTTTAACCCCTACAAAGCACCTTAAAGGTTAACAAACTTCTTAAAAGTGGTTTTTCATACATTGAGGTGTGTAGTTTCCATAATGGGGTACTTTACAAGCCTCCCTATTATTTAGGCCTCTCACAGTCAATTAGAAGTTGAGCAGGTCCATCTAAATAGGAGTTTTGGTGATTTTCCCAAAAATGAGAAAAATGGCCCCCAAATTCTGAGCCTCATAACATTCTAGTAAAATATGTGGAATCTTAAAAAACCATGGCAACATGAAGCAGACATTTGGGAAATGTAAGTTATGAATTTATTTGGGTGCTATGACTATCTGCATCAAAAGTAGAGAATTTAGAACTCTGAAAATAAAGAATTTTTTCCACATTTTTGCCAAATTTCATTTTTTTCATAACCAAACACTAAAGATATCATCCAAATTATTAAACTAATTTGAAGTACAATGTGTCACGAGACAATCTCAAAATCCCCTGGATATCGCATAGCGTTCCAAAGCTATAACCACTTATAGTGACACAGGGCAGATTTGAAAAATAAGGCCATATCCTAAAGGCCCCTCCCCCCCCCAGATCTATAACACTGCAATGACCATTTTCTCTATTTAGGTTACTCTTATCTTTGTATTGTAAAATAACCCATTTAATTACTCATATATGATATAATAAAGCATCCCAAATTTTCTGTGATTGTTTAAAAGTTGCACAAACCCTTCAAATTTCTGGATAGGTTAAATGCCCTTATTTATGGCAATCATTCATACCCAGAATTATTATAATTTTGGAATAATACCAGCACACAACGACATGGGGTCTGCATTTGCTGTAAGGGGTTTGCATCCTTCATTAACTATGTTAATAACACTAGTAATAGCACACTAGTAAAAATCCCCACAGTGCCATGTCTCCGTCTGTAGGAAGTTTATCCGCAGCTGGGATCCTGGCAGGAAATGTAGATTTGCCTATCAATGCCTGAAGTTGTGAATGTTTGTAGTATAAATACAGCTCAATGATGCTTAAAACTCCATAATCCCTTCCTCTTCTCTGAGGCCATCACTTACAACAAGGAGGGATTTGGGAGAGCTCACGGGGTTGTTTTGAAGTTACGTGGTTGGTTTTCAGAGCAATGGTGAGCTGCTATGTACACAGGGCCCAGAATACAGAAAATAAAAAGGAAATCTACCATCAAAATACATCTTGATAAACCACTTGGGACTGTGGTCTCTTCTTATATCCCCTGCCCCTCTGTGATCTGGCTCCATAGATTGAATACTTCCTGCTGTATTCTCAGTTCTGAGGGAGCAGGGTGAGACAGTGTAACAGCCTGTAAAGCCAGATGAAAGAAGGTCTAGAGAAGCACGTCAGGCTCATTAGCATAATTATAAAAGTTGATTTTAGGAGGCAGGAGTCCATGGATACCAAATATAAGAAGATACCCACTGTCACGGTGCCTGGATCTATGAGTAATGTCCCTGGTTTATCATGACCGATTTTCATGGTTGTTTTTCCTTTAAAGGAAACCTACCATTTCAAATGGTAGGTTTAAGCTGTAAACACCGAGCACCAGCTCAGGGTGAGCTGGTGCCGGTGCTTAGTTTCGTTAGTGTTAAAACCGCGGTATCGCGGTTTTAACACTTTTTAAACTTTATAGCATAAACTGCTTCGGCGCTGCGTGTGCACGATCGTGCGCGCGCCTACATAGGAAATGCCGCAGGCGTTGCGCGCGCACGGTCGCGCGCAGCGCCGAAGCGGCTTCTGCTATAAAGTTTAAAAACTTTAACACTAAGGTAACTAAGCACCGGCACCAGCTCACCCTGAGCTGGTGCTCGGTGTTTACAGCTTAAACCTACCATTTGAAATGGTAGGTTTCCTTTAAGCCCTAGAGAGATAGAAAGTCACTTACCACCTATCTACATAATAAGTGAATATTGTGGGACTACTGGGGGGTCTAATTGATGTTACCCTCACAATTGCGATTATCAGTGGGACCAGTGACAGGTAAATGGAGCAGTGTTCTTACATACAGAAGAAGAAGCTCTATTCAATATATATGATACATTGGGGCACATTTACTTACACGTCCCTGGCGCAATCCCCGATCCAGAATGTCCAACAATAATGAACACGATTCACTAAGATCGTGTGCCCGATATCCTGCATGTGTCGCTTCTCCGCTCAGGTCCCTGGAGTTCACCTTCTTCTTCCCGGTGCATGTAAGTGCATTGTCCGTGTATAATGCGCTGTGCGGGGAGTCACTAAGATCCTGCGCCTGATATCCTGCATGTGTCGCTTCTCCGCTCAGGTCCCTGGAGTTCACCTTCTTCTTCCCGGTGCATGTAAGTGCATTGTCCGTGTATAATGCGCTGTGCGGGGAGTCACTAAGATCCTGTGCCCGATATCCTGCATGTGTCACTTCCCCGCTCAGGTGCCAGAGTTCACCTTCTTCTTCCTGGTGCGTGTAAGTGCATTGTCCATGTATAATGCGCTGTGCGGGGAGTCACTAAGATCCTGCACCCGATATCCTGCATGTGTATCTTCCCCGCTCAGGTCCCCGGAGTTCACCTTCTTCTTCCTGGTGCATGTAAGTGCATCGTCTGTGTATAATGTGCTGTGCGGGGAGTCACTAAGATCGTGCACCCGATATCCTGCATGTGTCGCTTCCCCGCTCAGGTCCCCGGAGTTCACCTTTTTCTTCCTGGTGCATGTAAGTGCATTGTCCGTGTATAATGCACTGTGCAGGGAGTCACTAAGATCGTGCACCCGATATCCTGCATGTGTCGCTTCCCCGCTCAGGTCCCTGGAGTTCACCTTCTTCTTCCTGGTGCATGTAAGTGCATTGTCCGTGTATAATGTGCTGTGCAGGGAGTCACTAAGATCGTGCACCCGATATCCTGCATGTGTCGCTTCCCCGCTCAGGTCCCCGGAGTTCACCTTCTTCTTCCTGGTGCATGTAAGTGCATTGTCCGTGTATAATGCGCTGTGCGGGGAGTCACTAAGATCATGCATCCGATATCCTGCATGTGTCACTTCCCTGCTCAGGTCCCTGGAGTTCACCTTCTTCTTCCTGGTGCATGTAAGTGCATTGTCCGTGTATAATGCGCTGTGCGGGGAGTCACTAAGATCCAGCGCCCGATATCCTGCATGTCTCGCTTCCCCGCTCAGGTCCCTGGAGTTCACCTTCTTCTTCCTGGTGCATGTAAGTGCATTGTCAATGTATAATGCGCTGTGCGGGGAGTCACTAAGATCGTGCGCCCGATATCCTGCATATGTCGCTTCCCCGCTCAGGCCCCCGGAGTTCACCTTCTTCTTGTAAGTGCATTGTCTTGTGACACAATTTTAAAGTTAAATCCCGCGCTCAGTCTGAATCCGTCGGATCATCCAATGGCCCACCCCCCGATTTTAGCATGAAAGCCAGCACGATTGTGCCAACATCCGATTGCATGCGAAACAATCCCCTTCTACCTGTTCCAGCCATGCGAAACCCGAAAACGTCAGAATATCCGACGCAAGTGCGGTCCGCGCACCCTTAGTAAATAAGACTCATTGTATAAGTGTCCTTCCCAGTTGTCTTTGGTACAGAATTATTAATTCAGGGTTTACAAGGAGCTACTGTTAGAAATGTATCTGTCACTAGTATCTCTTTATCGTTAATACTTATTTAAGGAACATGTATTGTGGATCATTCTGATCACGCCGATCCATCTCCCTCCTAATACAGAATGACAAGGCCTCTCTGGAAGACTTAGGATTGAAGACAGTCTGAATTGTGATTAATTAAATCAATCCGAGAAAAAGGGAACGTACTTGACAAACACATGGTAACAAGATGCTTGATGGCTCTTCGCATATGTTGCTACATAAATAAAATACTTGCTGGATGTGAAGACTTTTATGGTGCAGTAATCTCTACAAGTCTTCGTAAAGTAACATTCAGTGAGCATGAAAAACACTTCTCAACACTTGTCTGCAAGTCATTGAGCTCTGCCAAGTTTTATGCCCTGTCTGTTCGCTGCGTATCAAATCATTCCTGCACGGCGCATTCCCACTACTTAACAGCGTGATTTACGGTACACAAGTGGTCTCTACTTACACCAGGAAGCTGAGACTATGCGAATGAGTGCTGGAGATGCATCTGTATATACTACGGTATACTGTTCAGTTTCATAAACCCTGGTAGGAAATGTCGAGCATGGATTTATAATTTTAAATGAAATCTGCCATCAAAATCAAGCATGGATAAACCAAGGGCACTTACTCATAGATCTAGGCACTGCGCCTGAAGTAATCTTCTTATATTTGTTATCCACGGCCTCCTTTCTTCTAAAATCAACTTTTAAAATTATGCTAACGAGCAAGAAGGGCTCTGGAAGTATTACCAGAGCCCATCAATACTGTAGCTTCACAGGCTGTTACACTGTGCAGGAGCACTTCTCATCCCTGCTGCTCCCTCTTCACTTCTTCCTCCCTCTGCCTGCAGTAATCTCATACAGTGGGAAGGGGGGAAGTGTTCTTGCACAGTGTAACAGCCTGTGAAGCTACAGCACGGAGGGGCTTTGGTAATGCCCCTTTAGACTCATTAGCATAATTATAAAAGTTGATTTTATAAGTTATAAATGGGATTGTACAAACTGCAGTTTATAACATATAACAATCTGAACAATCTGAATCTGGAGACCCTCATTGATCAGGTTGTTATCCCATATCCTATTTGGAAACTAATGATCGGTTGTGTAAGATTGATTGGACATCATGTCCCTACCTCCATGCGCTGTATAACAACTGTGCCGAGTACTGATATTTAGCTCCTTTCAGTTGAATAGGAGCACAGCTGCAGTTGTTCAGCATGGATGGAGCCCTCTGCTTCCCATTTTGTCCTCTGGATAGCGTCCTGTACTGAGGGTTCCTTAAACAGATGATTGAAGCAGAGACCCTCACCTGATACAGGCGGCCCCCTACTTAAGAACACCTGACTTACAGATGACCCCTACTTACAAACGGACCTCTGGATGTTGCCAATTTAATGTACTTTAGCCTTAGGCTACAATAAACAGCTGTAACAGTTATCACAGGTGTCTGTAATGAAGCTTTATTGTAAATCCTGGTTCTCATGACAACCCAACATTTTTAAAATCCACTTCGTGGTTACAATTATAAACTATACAGTTAAGACTTGCGTACAAATTCAACTTAAGAACAAACCTCCGGAACCTATCATATATACTCGAGTATAAGCGTAGTTTTTCAGCACAAAAAATTTGCTGAAAACCCAAATTCGGCTTATACTCGAGTAAAATAAATTATCAAAACTCACCTTTCCGGCTTACCCCGCTGCTGGCTATATACTGGGGCAGGGGGCTGGCTATATACTGGGGATATGGGTTGGCAAGCTATATACTATGGGGCAGGTGCTGGCTATATACTATGGGGCAGGGTTCGGCAGGCTATATACTGGGGAGGCTGTGACTAATGCATTTCCCACCCTCGGCTTATATTCAAGTCAATAGGATTTCACAGGTTTTTGTGGTAAAATTAGGGGCCTCGGCTTATACTTCAGTCGGCTTATACTCGAGAATATACGGGTATCTTGTACGTAACCCAGGGACCGTCTGTACTAATAAATTATCCAAAAGATAGGTCATCAGCATCAAAAATTGGCCCCAAGCCATGAAGTGCAGGACTCTGCGGGTAATACTAGTTTGCACAGAGGTGTTGGCGTAAACAAGCATTGGATGAATGGATGCAGGTTATATACTAATTACCTGTATTTATGATATGAAAAATAATCATATTGTCCACTGTCCAAAGCCAATTTCTTCCAGTCTTCATTGACATCCAGCCTCTATAGCCACCAGCTCATGTGTGATGGTATGGTGATGAAGCCGGACACATCCCCAGCAATAAAAAGCAAGGACACTTGTGCAAAGGTCTGGCTACAGGACATGTAAGGATGGCAACCAAGATGTAGGTCTGTAGGAGAGGGGGTTGGACATCAGAATCAGTATCAGAATATTCTCCAATGGGCCCAGGTTCTTACCCAATAGTGAGAGCAGCAGGAGAGAATCAAATGTGAAGGCTTTAAAGAAGGAATAGAATAGGAATAGGGAATGAGCTAATAGGATCATGTTATCTGCTGTGCCCAGGAAAACCCAGGCCGGCACTTTCAGAGTTCGCTTTGTGTATAGCATAATTTACAACTTGGCCACCAATAGAAACTAAAGTAGAATGGTGGTTGGTGGGGGAACTGAAACATCCTTTACTCAAATATTTCCTATAAGCTCCAATGAAGCTTTTATAATTTTATTCAATGGTAATGAATGAGGTTTACAACATTTACAAATAACTCAGCCAATTACCTCAAGGCCAGAGATTGAATCCTCATGTGAAAGGATGTCACTTCTTCTGACCCCACTAAGGCACATGTTACATTGTAGTATTCTGGAACTTCCTATGGGAGGATTTATTAATGTGTTTATCATTGGGATGATGAATCTGGTGCAGTATAAGACTGTCCAGTTCTACTTTAGACCTGCTTTTTTGTATCTCGCCTCTAATAAAACCTTTGCTTATATACCATATATGTGAAAGGTCCTGAGAGCTCCACTAAAGCCCAAAATAGGCCAGTATTAGGTGCTCATACAATACACATGCAGACTATTCCCCTTATTATTTGGCTTTTTCTTCTGGGCCTGAAGCTCACAAGTCATTGATTAATGTGAACGTGTTATCATTGTCGTGGAGCAGATAGAACAGGACCACGTGCAATGAAAAGGATATAGCTCTGCATTAACACATCCTAAAATAAGATCCAGATTATCAAAGTAGCAGTTTCTCCAGCTCCATGTCAATGATAGGGATATCAGCCATCATCCTGTGACACTATGAGCAGGCTGTTATCTTCCCGAGGGAATCTTAATGAAAATGTAAGTTTTATGGAAGGATTAGTCAGCTGCTGCCTGGGATCACTGTCACATCATTGCTGCAATCGCCTGATCCTGACATCTTACTGTAGCTGAAGGCAAGTTCATCCAGATAGATTTATCACCTCTTGTAGTAATGGGCGATGAAAAGTTTGCCTCTAGGTTAGGAGTAGTCAACTAAGCAAAAACAATTGTCCTCCAGCCCCCTAATGATAACAGGATCTTATGTACAAAGATAGGGGGAAATGCTTTTTTGTGATTTCTTGATAACTTTAATAGGTCCAAGCATTAGTTATAATTTTAAAGCATTATGAGAAAAATTAATCACAATCTGCAGATGTTTATAGAGGAGGAGGAGCTGTCAGATTGTATAGCGTCCTATAAATAGGCAGCGTGTTATAGAGCAAGAGGGGCGGAGCTGATTTTACATGGTGTCCTATATAGAGGAACCATGCTACAGAGCAGGAGGAGCGGATTGTTCATACTACCTTATCTTCAGGTTGCATGTTATAGAGCAGGAGGAGCAGAGCAGATTGTACATAGTGTTCTATCTGTAGGCAGCATGTTATAGAGCAGGAGGAGCTGAGCAGATTGTACATAGTGTCCTATTTGCAGGCAGCATGTTATAGAGCAGGAGGAGCTGAGCAGATTGTACATTATATAATGTCCTATCTGCAGTCTTACCCATTAATTGGAGGAGATACTTTAATCTCCTCAGTATTGTAAAAACTCAAAGCAGTGGACCTAACTATGGGGGCATTTATTAATTTGGGTGCAGGGTAGTGCTGGAAACATGCAAGAGGCACAGCAAGGGGAAAAGAAATTCTGCCAGTTTTCTGTTTGAAAGGCGATAATAAATGTTATTTGTCCAGAGTGATATGCGCAAAACACCTGATATTATAATTTTTCCAGTTCAATTAATTAACACCAAGTCATGTCAACTAAAATGTGTACAGTTTTTTCTTCATCTGTTGCTTATGAAAAATGTCCATGTTTAATTAGAACATTAGTCTTATAACGGAGGTACATGTTGCTTCTAGCGGATAATTCTGTACCTCTATAATATGGCATCTGTATAGTGGCACTGTATGGCGACACATGGAGTGCTTACCTTGCATGTGTCCCTAGGTGCTCCTTGTACTGCTATAGAGTGTATATATTGTGAGAAAGTAAGAGGTATTGTGTGGGAAAACCGCTATCTGTCCTACAGGCAGATGAAATACATGTGGTAAAAGCCCTGGGTTTGTCTGCAGTAACCCAAGGGTTAATGCAGACATGATAAGCAGGAATAGTCTGTTTTGTCTGTGTTGGCCTAGCTAACACAGACACATTGGTAATGTCCGTACTGGGCCTGCTTATTATGGAGTAGGGGTAGGCTGGTAGTGGGACTCCTACTCCACCCGGGCTTCGGTCCTGGGCTTTTGTATAGCCCACAGGTGCAGGTCACAGGCTTCGTTAGAGCTTGATTTAGTCTGCAGGCCAGAAGCAGTAGGGGAGGCCCTACCTGGAGAGCTGAAAGCGAGATTGCATTCTCACAGCAAAGGTAACTGAGGGTCTCCTGTCTTGCTGCTGGCCAAGAGCGTGTGCCAGGCAGCCTGGTACCCGGATAGCTAGGGTCCGCCAAATGTATTAGACAGCGCCTAGCCGGGCAGGAATTACTTTTATAATGTTTTTGCATGTGCCTAAGCCAAGGCTGAATTTGTGTTCTGTTTTGCAAGTGTGAATAAACACTTAAGTTGGACTTTTAAACCTGCGTGTGTCACTGCTTCCTGCACTGCTACCTGTGAACTACCAGAGCAATTCCCCACAATATATATATAATACTAGCTGTAACTCCCGGCGTTGCCTGGGATAGTAAATAACTGCTCTTAGCTATTTTATATGCGTCTCTCTCTCTCTCTCTCTGTCTCTCTCTCTCTCTCTGTCTCTCTCTCTCTCTCTGTCTCTGACCATTTCTGTCTCTGACTTTTTCTGTCTGTCTCTATCTCTGACTGTCTCTGACTGTTTACGTCTTTGACTGTCTCTGTCTCCGACTGTGTATGACTTTGTTTGTCTTTGTCTGACTAACACTATCGCTCTCTGCCTGTCTCTGACTATCTCTGTCTGTTGCTGACTTTGTCTGATTCCGGTTTTCTCTGACTGTCTGTGTTTGTCTTTGACTAGCTCTGTATGTCCCTGACTATCTCTGTCTGTCTCTGTCTGTCGCTGACTTTCTCTGACTCCGATTTTCTCTGACTGTTTATCACTTTCTCTGTCTTTATTCGTCTCTGACAATCTCTCACTGTCCCTAACTACCTCTGTCTGTCTCTGACTATCTCTGTCTGTTTCTGAATGTCTCTGACTCTGCTCTTCT
Source organism: Engystomops pustulosus (assembly GCF_040894005.1). Lineage (NCBI taxonomy): Eukaryota > Metazoa > Chordata > Amphibia > Anura > Leptodactylidae > Engystomops > Engystomops pustulosus. The sequence goes on from NC_092421.1 coordinate 83,539,088, forward strand.
CTGACTGTCTCTGACTCTGATTCTCTGTGACCTTCTCTGTCGCTGACTGTCTGTGTTTGTCTGTGACTATCTCTGTCTGTCCCTAACTATCTTTGCTTGTCTCTGTCTGTCTCTGAATGTCTCTGTCTGTCCCTGACCATCTCTGTCTGTCTCTGACTATCTCTGTCTCTTTCTAAATGTCTCTGACTCTGGTTTTCTTTGACTGTCTCTGACTCTGATTCTCTGTGACCTCCTCTGTCTCTGACTGTCTCTGTTTCTGACATTTTATGTCTCTGAGTGTCTCTGACTGTCTTTGTCTCCATCTTTCTCTGACTGTCTCAGTCTATGACTGTCTCTGTCTGTCTCACTCCGGTTTTCTCTGTCTGCCTCCAACTGTTTCTGACCGTGACTATCTCTGTTCTAGTAGCCCATGGCAACCAATCAGAGCTCAAGTTTCATTTTTCCACAGCTGTTTATAAAATTTTTAGCCATAGGTTTCTATGGACAACTGGAACAGTGTTGCCTTACACGTTTCTGATAAATCTACCCCTATATCTGTATCCCTATACATCTTATACTCAATGCCTATAGTAACCAATCAAAGCTCAGAGCTCATATTAATGACCTGTGGCAGAATAGAAACCAATCCCAGCTCAGCTATAACTACTACAGCAGCAGCAGACAATGGCTCCTGTATATAGTGGTTAATAAGTGGTTAATAACAATATTTTGGAAAGCGCAGGGTTAAAATTCCAGCTCAAAACCAAATCTATGACATACGTACACACACATACATACATACATTAATACGTACACACACATACATACACACACATACATACATACATTAATACATACACACACATACATACATAAATACATACACATACATACATTAATACATACACACACATACATACATACACACACACACATACATACAATAATACATACAATAATACATACACACACACATACATACATACATTAATACATACACAAACACATACATACAATAATACATACACACACATACATGCATTAATACATGCACACATACATACATACATACATTAATACATACACACACACATACATACAATAATACATACATGCATTAATACATGCACACATACATACATACATACATTAATACATACACACACACATACATACATACATACATACATTAATACATACACACACACATACATACATACATACATACATTAATACATACACACATACATACATACATACATACATTAATACATACACACATACATACATACATACATACATACATTAATACATACACACACACATACATACATACAATAATACATGCACACACACATACATACAATAATACATACATACACACATACATACATACAATAATACATACATACACACATACATACATACAATAATACATACATACACACATACATACATACAATAATACATGCACACACACATACATACGAACACATACACTCAGTTTTATATATTAGATGAGGGTCATTCCTGTCATTTTGTAACTACAACAAAATTGTTTGTGTGGAGTGCGAGGCTCAAGTGAAGGTGTCTGAGCGTTTCACAGGAGACCCGCAGCAGATGGCAGAGTAAATATGATCCTTTAATTGTTTAACTGGAGTATTTTACATGAAAGGAACCTTGTGACACGCAGGTACGTTCTTCACAGCACATATTATGCCTCAGGACGTGTCTTGTGTGGTCCTACGAGAGGGATCTCCAGACCCTTGTGTGAATTTACTTTAATGACTTTTGTACATGGATCAATCTCCACTCCACGTTGATTCATTTGCACATTTACCTCTATAGTTCAAAAGCTCAGCAGCTGGAAGGCCGCTGCGCCCATATGTACACGATGGAGGCCTGTGATGTGACTGGGAGATCAGATACACAAAGCTTCTCATTAGTTCTGCTGTCAGGTTGAAGGGATACTCCAGAAATTAGGTCTCTCGTTCATACACATTAGTTAGCAAGACCCCTACAAGTTGCCCACACCTTGAAGCAAATCTTCTCATAGACTGTGGTAATCTCCTTATATTTGTTATCCATTGCCTCTTTCCTTCTAAAGTCAACTTTTACAATTATGCTAATGAGTCGGAGCACTACCCTATCCCCTCTGTGATCTTGGTTTATAGGTTGTTAACTTGTCTCACCCTCCCCCATTTCCTAGTCACTGTACAAATCTGAGGGAGCAGGGGGGGGGGGGGGTGAGCCAGTGTAATAGCCTTTAAAGCCAGAACACAGAGGGGCTAGGTGTAGGCTAGGGCCTCAAGCTCATTAGCATAATCGTAAAAGCTAATTTTGGTAGAAAGGAGGCCATAAATATAGGTCCAACAAATATTAGATTACCACAGTCACTGTGCCCCTGCTTTATCATGGTGGATTTTGGTGGTAGATTTCCTTTAACCCCTTAAGGACGCAGGGTTTTTCGGCTCATTTCTCGCTCTCCAACTTCAAAAATCCATAACTTTTTCATTTTTACGTGTACAGACCTGTGTGAGGGCTTATTTTGTGCGTAACAAATTTTACTTTCCTGTAATGTTATTTATTTTAACATGCCGTGTACTGCGAAGCTGAAAAAAAATTCCAAATGTGGAAAAATTAAAAAAAAACAGCATGTGCTCTTCACTCCAAATAACACGCCTACTTTATTCTTTGGTTCGGTGCGATCGCGGTGATACCAAATTTATATAGGTTTTATTGTGTTTTAATACATTTTCAAAAATTAAACGAATGTGTACAAAAAAGAAAAAACATTTTTTGCCATCTTCTGAAGCTAATAACTTTTTCATACTTTGGCGCACGGAGATGTGTGAGGGGTCATTTTTTGCGAAATGAGGCGACGTTTTCATTGCTACCATTCTGAGGTCTGTGCGACATTTTGATCATTTTTTATTTCATTTTTTATGTTATGTAAAAAGGTGTAAAAGTCGCATTTCGGACATTTGGGCGCCATTTCCTGCCTCGGAGGTCACCGCCGCCCGTAACCGTTTTTATATTTTGATAGATCGGGCATTTTGGGACGCAGCAATACCTAATGTGTCTGTGATTTTTACTGTTTATTATGTTTTATATCAGTTCTAGGGAAAGGGGGGTGATTTGAACTTTTAATATTTTATTAATTTTTTTTATTTTTTCAACTTTTTTTTTTATTTTTTTTTTCACTATTTTTTAGACCATCTATTTTTTTAACCCTAGATGGTCAGATCGCTCCTACCATATACTGCAATACTTCTGTATTGCAATATATGGCATTTTTGCAGCACATTCATTACAATGAGCCTCTGGCTCATTGTAACGAATCTGCAGATGCCAGATAGTCTCGGGTCAAACGTTCGGGGCGCGGCGATCGTAAAAGAGATGGCGGCGCGCCGCCGTCTTTTAAACGCCGCCGGCGACTTTGCCGGCGGCGTTGAAAGGGTTAATAGCCGCGATCGGTGCAAGCACCGACCGCGGTTATTAGCGGTGGGGGTTTGCTGCAATATGCAACAATCCCCACCTCTGTATGAAGAGGACTCAGCCCGTGAGCCCTCTTCATACACCCCTTAAACCTCTGTGCCGTAGAGCTACGGTGCAGAGCGTTAAGGGGTTAAAGCTGTCACCTTGCTTGACATTCCTTCTTTGAGTAAATAATAGCCTAAAAATTAACATTGAACATACACAATTATAAATACATTGACATCTTTATGTTACAGTTTTGGTTGTTGATCCTACACAATCTGACCCAATCAGTGTTCCAGGTCCAGTCATTAGTGGAATAGAATATGGGCCATTTGGGCAGTAGCCCCTGGACCAAGCCTTCTAGGGGGGCCCATGGGGCACCTAAACCACCTATCAAATTTAATACTGAGAATGACCTTCACCCATGAAATCCTTGTGCATCTGTTCCTGCTCTCAATACACATGTACACAAAAGCCCATTCAGGACCTTGGATGATCCTCCACAGGTCCTGATACCGCAGATTGAAAGTATCAGAAGAGACACATTCTCCATTCCCCAAGAAGCTGATTCTAGTCCAAGATGTAGGAAGTGATTCCAGACCTGTAGGGGCCATAATATTCATACAACTGAGGGGGGGGGGTGTATCAATGTGTCCCAGGTTCTGTCAGTTTAGTGGAGGAAAACCCTAGTCATTTTCTGTGCCAGATTTATCACTGTAAGGCTAAATTCACACTGCTGTGAGCCCGCCGCACCGTAGCACGGCGGGCACACGGCAGCACGGGGAAAGGAGGAGGAGGTGAGCACAGCTCACCCCCGCCCCTCTCCATAGGAATTAATGGCGCACGGCGCCGTAATACGGGGAAAGATAGGACATGTCCTATCTTTCCCCAGGCTACGGAGCAGTACGGTGTCGCACGTGTGCTGCACCGTACCGCTCCCATACAGGGCTGTGAGCCCATAGAAGTGTATGGGGGGCGTATATCGGCCGTATATACATCGGCCGTATATACGTCTCCCATACTGTAGTGTGAATGTAGCCTAACACAGTGATAAATCTGGCGCAGAAAATGACTAGGGTTTTCCATATCGTCCCCCATGACGGCCCACCTGGAGGTTGACCCCTTGACCTCTGTAGGGACAGGAAGCAGAGAGGTTAAATTCCCCCCCCTTGCACTCACATACCAGTGTCTTCCTGTCCCTACACAGGGCAGGGAGTGGAGAGAGCTCTCCCCGTCTCCTCCAGGGGGACAGTCAGGGGGGAGTATAGGTGCGGGACGCGTCCCTACATCCTACCTGGTCCCGGGCCGCGAGCGGTGCATAGCGCATCCTTCCCCTGCCTGGAAGGGGACCTTCGACCGGCTCTGTTGACGGCTCCGCGAAGCCAACATCACCCGGGCACGTGCAGGTGTAATGGAACACTTCCGGGTGTTCCAAGATGGCGACTTCCGGCTAAAGAGTGTCGCACCGGAAGTGACGTATCGCGAACACGAGAAGCCGGCGTGAGTATGTTTGAAATATCAAGCGGGCTCTCACGTTGATCTGAGGTCTATGCTTCTGTCGCCATCAGCCGTGCACGCTACGTGGAACAGGTACATTACCTTAATAATTGAGTATGCTTTCCTTCAGATAAATTTAATGGAGAATCATTGTCTTTTTAGAATATAGATCTGGTGCCTGGATTTCTAGCTGAGCCTTCACGTTTATGTACGCTAATAAGGTCAGCCATTGTGAGCACATATATATCTATATGGTACTGCGGCTATGTAATTGCACATTCTAACGTTTGTTATGTTTATGCATAGATTACAATTGGCAGCTCCGAGTCCTCAGCAATGGACATCATTGTATCAGACCCCCCGCCTATAGCTCCTGTGAGTGGTTTCGGGGTGTCTAGTATGTTTGGGATTTCTTAATTCCACATTACATGTAGCCTATCTACAAAACCTGGTTTTGTTCTCCTTCTTTTTGGTAGGAATCTAAAGAGAAGGAGAAAACAAAAGAGCTAGAGAAAAAGAAGGCACAATCACGCAGATGTAATATGTGTTTCAATAAGCTCTTAAGTAACTACAAGAAACCTGTATGCAAAGAATGTTTAGACAGTCTACTCAAAGAAGAGAAATACTCCTTTATGGAAGAGATGAGATCATTCATTAAGGGAGAAGTCCAGACATCTGTGGCGGCTTCTGTGGCTTCCATTATTCCCCAAATAGTACCACCTAAGAGACCCAGGGTGATGGAATCCTATTCTGAGTCTGAAGCTGAATCAGAGGAAGCTAGTACATCCTTTTCCTTAGACATGGATGTTTCTCAGTCTATAGCGGCTACTAAGATGGAGTCGAAATACCTATTCGCATCAGAAAATCTTGATGCATTACTTAAAGCAGTCAGAGATACGTTAAAAATTGAAGACATTGAGGAGGCAAAATCTGTACAGGATGAACTATTTGGCATACTTAAAGCGAAAAAGAAAAGAGTGTTTCCAATAAACAATACACTTAAGGAATTGATATTGGAGGAATGGAGAGAGCCTGAAAATAGAATTTCTGTTTCTAAAGATTTCAAAAATCGTCTGATATTTGATGAAGAGGAAGTAAAGAACTGGAATGCTACACCCAAAGTAGATGTCCAGGTGACTAAAATCACGAAGAAGACTGATCTTCCATTTGAAGACGCCATTCAGCTTAAAGACCCGATGGATAGAAAAGCTGATAGTTTATTGAAAAAAGCATGGGAAGCCGCCATGCTTAATTTAAAGGTGAATATAGCTACGACTTCTGTTTCCCGTACTCTCTTTTTCTGGCTATCTGAATTAGAGAACCACATAAAAACTGGCACCTCAAGAGAGATGCTGCTGGATACTATTCCTATGTTAAAATCTGCTACAGCCTTTATTGCAGATGCCTCGGCAGAGGGAGTAAGATTCAGCGCAAAAGAAAGTGCCTTGTCAAATTCAGTAAGACGTGCCATTTGGTTAAGACAGTGGAGTGGCGATTGCAGATCAAAAGCCAAACTATGTAGTCTTCCCTTCCAGGGTGAATATGTATTTGGGGCAGAATTAGACGCCATTCTGGAGAGAGCGGCGGATTGTAAAAAAGGGTTTCCTGAAACGAGAACAGGTCAAAGGAAACAATCCTTTCGTGACCCAAAAGAGAAGAAGTTTCCGTACAGAGGTAAAGGCAAACAAGGTAGATGGAGTCATCCCAAAGGTGGAAGAGGAAGAGGATTCCTACTCAGCTCCAGTAACTCAACATCTAACTTTAGGAAACAATGACGCCAGAGTGGGAGGAAGACTGCTCCATTTCCGTCACCATTAGACCCAAATAACCTCAAACCCATGGGTCTTAGGGATTCTACTAGACGGTTACAAGTTAGAACTGACTTCTCTTCCTCCCAACAACTTCATAATAACAAAGCAGCCGTCGCAATCACTAACCACCAGCTTATGGCAGGAGGTTCTGAAGCTGAAGACCATGGATGTGATATCTCCAGTACCCAGACAATCACAGGGGAAAGGTCATTATTCTCCTTTATTTCTCATAACCAAGCCAAATGGATTATTCCGTCTAATCTTCAATCTCAAAAATCTGAACAAGCATATTCTTTACAGGAGGTTCAAGATGGAAACTATATGCTCAGCCACCCCATTAATTCCGCCAAATGCGTTCTTATGTACCATCGACCTAAAGGACGCATACTACCATGTACCAATCTATCCACCATCTCAGAAATTCCTCAGATTTGCAGTAGTCACTCCGGAGGGAAACACAGCTTGTTTTCAGTACAAAGCTCTCCCGTTCGGGATCTCGTCTGCCCCAAGGACCTTTTCAAAAATCATGATAGAAGTAGTGGCATTTTTGAGATCCAAGAAAGTGGCGGTGATTCCATACCTGGACGACCTACTGATAATTGGTCAGACAGAACAGGAACTTATACAACACAGGAATCTGACGATTACTACCCTGCAACAACTAGGCTGGTGCATAAACTGAGAGAAATCAAAACTGACACCCAGCAAAAACACAATATTCCTAGGCACACTTCTAAGCACATCCTTACAGATGTCATTTCTTCCTCCCGAAAAAAGGGACAGACTCATTCAGAAGATACACCACTTCCAACAACAAGACTGTTGCACAATAAGAGAAGCCATGAGAATGTTGGGGCAGATGACGGCTTGCATACAATCTGTTCAATGGAGTCAAAGTCATACTCGAAGATTCCAGTGCTGGATTTTAGAGGTTTGGGACAAGAACTCCCACCATCTAGACCAGAGTATCCAACTACCTCCAAGAGTCAAAATGTTCCTGAATTGGTGGACAGAAATGTCACATTTAATGAAAGGAATACCTTGGCATCCATGGCCAATCAAAGTAATCCAAACAGATGCCAGTTGGACAGGTTGGGGTGCAAATCTAGGAGACAAACTTCTTCAGGGTCGGTGGACTGTCTCCATTCAAAATCGGTCCTCGAATTACCGAGAACTAAGAGCGGTATGGGAGACCTTGAAAAACAGTGCCTCAGAACTCAGAGGACATCATGTGAAAGTCTATTCAGACAATATAACAACAGTGGCTTACTTGAAGCATCAAGGGGGCACAAGAAGCAAAGATCTCCTGGAGTTATCGGAAAAGATTTTTTGCTGGGCAGAAAAATATATCCTCTCGTTGAAAGCGATCCATCTAAGAGGAGAAGACAACAAGGTGGCGGATTTCCTGAGCCGGAATCACCTAGATCAAAACGAGTGGTGTCTGAACGACAATGTATTCCAAGAAATAACCAAGGTTTGGGGTCATCCGACGATAGATTTATTTGCTACCAAGACCAATTCCAGAGTAAAAAATTTCTACTCGCTGGACAGCACCGGGTTAGGCCTTCAGATGGACGCATTCAATCAGGTTTGGGACGCTCCTCTTATGTATGCCTTTCCTCCTATTCCAGTGATTTCCAGAGTCATACAAAAGATTCGGGCAGACAAGGCTACTGTAATCCTAATAGTGCCATACTGGCCGAAAAAGAACTGGTTCCCAGCCCTAAAAGAAATGGCCCTAGCGGAACCGATACTTCTGCCTGTCAGAAAAGATCTCCTATCCCAAGGTCCCATCTATCACCCAAACCCACGGTCTCTCAGTCTCTCGGCCTGGATCCTGAAAGGTCATTACTAAGGTCCAGAGGTCTTTCAGACAAGGTAATAACCACCATGAAAGCAAGTCGTAAACCAGTCACCTTTGCTATTTATAATAAAATATGGAAAAAGTTTATGTCATTTTGTGGTTCAAGTCAACCTAACCAAACATCTCCGAATATCTCTCAGATCCTAGACTTCCTGCAGTCCGGATTTGACAAAGGGTTGAAGACCAGTACCCTCAAAGTCCAGATTTCAGCTCTAAGCGCGTTCTTTGATCATCCCTTGGCCGATAACAGATGGATCAGCAGGTTTGTGAAAGCCACATCCAGACTGAGACCAAATTATATACAGAAAATCCCATCATGGGACCTTTCTTTAGTACTTAATTACCTTACTGGGCCACCATTTGAGCCAATAGAAGATGCTAACATAAAAGACTTGACCCAAAAATTGACCTTCCTAATAGCTATAACATCCGCTAGAAGGTTAGGGGAGATTCAGGCGTTGTCAATTAGAGAGCCATACTTGAGAATCTCTGAGGATAGAGTTACTTTAAGGCTTGATAAAACTTTTGTTCCCAAAGTTTCTTCAGAGTTTCATCGAAATCAAGAAATTTTCCTTCCATCGTTTTTTCAGGATCCAAAATCTCCAAAAGAAGCTACTTGGCATTCCTTGGATGTGAGAAGAATCTTACTACATTATATAAAAAACACGGAATCATGGCGCCAAGATTCCAACATTCTCCTTCAGTTCGGCAACAAGAACAAAGGAAAGAAGGCATCCAAAGCCTCTATCGCCAGATGGATTCAGCTGGTCATCAAAGGAGCATATGAATCCCAGAATCTGACTATTCCTGAGCGAGTCAGAGCCCATTCAACCAGAGCTATGGCTGCCACATGGGCAGAAAAGAGGGGCGCTTCCATCGAGGAAATATGCAGGGCTGCCACCTGGTCGAGCCAATTGACCTTTGCCAAACATTACAGACTGAATGTCCAGAATACCAAAGAATTAGACTTTGGTAGAAAAGTCTTGCAAGCTGTAGTCCCTCCCTAAGGAATTATTTGATAAATCTCCAGGTGGGCCGTCATGGGGGACGATATGGAAAATGGGAATTATTCTCACCGTTAATTCGGTTTCCATTAGTCCACCATGACGGCCCATGTATTTTTTCCCACCCCTAGAAATATATGTATATATATATATATTGTTATGCTATAATGATATATTGTTGTATTATAGTGTATGTGAAATTAACATGCAATAAAGGGGTTGCATTCACTGCCGGTGTTATTATTTGGAAGACACTGGTATGTGAGTGCAAGGGGGGGGGAATTTAACCTCTCTGCTTCCTGTCCCTACAGAGGTCAAGGGGTCAACCTCCAGGTGGGCCGTCATGGTGGACTAATGGAAACCGAATTAACGGTGAGAATAATTCCCATTTTCCTCCACTAAACTGAATCTGGTGCACGATCAGTCGGTTTCCAGTTTAGACCTACTTTAAAGTGGTCTAAACTCTGCGCCACAATTTTTGGCACATGGAACTTGCAAATAGGCCCCGCCCCCTTTTAGGCCAAGCCACGCCTGAAACCACCAAAACCACCAGAGTTGTGGCGCAAGTGCGTTAATACATCCCCCCCCAGGGTCTTAATCTACTCCTGGGTCCATTCTGTCCCCTTATTAGACAAATAGCAGCACCCAGTTGTCAGTTTGTTGATAACTTTCTTTTAGTAATTACAAAGGAAGCACACAAAGTCAGGAGGGGTAACAATGAAAAGCTATGAAGTGACACTAGATGGGGATGTCACCATCTTCTCTTCCTGTTTTTCTTGTTACCAGTTGAACATCTCATCACAGCATTTCTATCAAGACCCCAAAGCATCAGATTCATTGTGTAGTCTTCTTAGGGGGTGAGACAAGAGAGAACATCAGCAGCTTTCAGCAGCAGTATATAAACAGAGTAATGGCTACACAGCAGTTATGTTATCAGCAAGAACTTAAATATAAAAGTACACTAGGTATCTACCTGGACTTGTAATGTAGCAGAGCCGTATTACAGATTTAAAGGAAAATATTCATTGAGTTTGCAATATTTAATGCTAAGTAGAGAAACTATTAAACTCAATACATAAATAGTTTATGTTTATAACCCATAGTGATGCATAGGTGTGAGAATTAACCAAATGTACCATGAAAATCCATTATGATAATCTAGGGACATTCCTCATAGATCCAGGCACCGGGACTGTGGTATCTTCTTATATGTGTTATCCATGGCCTCCCGCCTTCTAAAATCAACTTTTAAAGTTATACTAATGAGTCCATGCTGTAGCTTCACAGGCTGTTACACTGTTTTACACCCCCCCCCCCATCCCCCGCTTCCTCTGCATTTATCCTTTTACTGTGTGCTGTTGTTGTGAGAGAATACAGCAAGAAGAGGTTGACAGGGTAACAGCCTTTGAAGCTACTTCACTGAGGGACTCAGGTAGCTCTCATTAGCACAATTTTAAAAGTTGATTTTAGAAGGATGGAGGCCATGGATAACACATATAAGAAGATCCCACAGTCCCGGTGCCTGGATCTATGAGTAATGTCCCTGGTTTATCAGGATTGATTTTGGTGGTAGATTTCCTTGTAAAAACACGGTACAGCAGAAGAGTTTCTCCATAAATCAGGTTTGTTGCTTTTTGAGTTCTTCTTATGCTGTTCTTAGAAAGAATTAGTTGAACACCGAGCGCTGCGACATCTGTTGTGATGTAGAATCTGTTGTGTGGGAATTTACGCCGAGAAGGATGTAGATACATTCTGCATTTTTACCTGGGGCCATTGGTCACAGCCCAGTGATAAGAGGATGATTAAGGTCTTGGTAATAGAATCACAGAGAAGAAAAGTCTGAGATGGGCAGGTAAAATGTAGAAATGAAAAGGCAAGGAGGCCTCTCGGATAACCACTTAAGAGTCCAAAACTATTCCAAAGGAATTCTTTATTAATGATGAAGTAGATAATAGTTCTGCTGCAGGCAATGCTCTCAAAAGTGCTTCTTCCTTAAAGGAAACCTACCATTTAGAATGGTCGGTGTAAGCTGTAAGTACCGAGCACCAGCTCAGGGTGAGCTCAGGGTGAGCTGGTGCCGGTACTTACTTTCGTTAGTGTTATAAATTGCGGTATCGCAGTTGTAACACTTTTTAAACTTCAGAGCAGAAGAGGCAGATCGTGCGCGCAGATCGTGCGCGCGCCTACATAGGAAATAGCGGAGATGTCGCGCGCAGCGCCGAAGCCCCTTCTGCCCTAAAGTTTAAAAAGTGTTAAAACCGCGATTTATAACACTAACGAAAGTAAGTACCGGCACCAGCTCACCCTGAGCTGGTGCTCGGTACTTACAGCTTACCCCTGCCATTCTAAATGGTAGGTTTCCTTTAAAGGTGACCTTCTTATTCTAGGGCAGTGGTGGCGAACCTATGGCACGGGTGCCAGAGGTGGCACTCAGAGCCCTTTCTGTGGGCACTCAGGCCATCACCCCAATTTCACCAAATCTTTCTGCAGTCCCAAACAACTTGAGGGATGCTGCTATTTTAAAGCAACACTTCACTGGCTGTTTGAAACTGCAGGAAAAGTGAGAAGGTGTGGACTGAACTGCATTGTCTTTGGAGGTCATTGTGCTGGACCCACCATTCTTCCTGGAGAGAAGCTACAATGATGGTCTGACTGTGCCCACCTTCTTTCAACTGCATTGGTGGCCTTAGGAGAGCCAATACAATTGGATGATGTTGAAGAACAGGTAGCAATAAGTTACTGCTTGAAATGCCATGTTGGCACTTCGAGGTAAATAAGTGGATTTTGGTTGTAGTTTGGGCACTCGGTCTCTAAAAGGTTCGCCATCGCTGTTCTAGGGGAATAGATTCTGTTGGAAGGATCTGAATAGATGACATATTACTGACAATTAGGGGGATTCTAGAGCCCATAAAATCATCTAGCAATACACCCCAATGTAGACCAAATACATTTACTATACAGTGGTCTGATGGGTTTCCGTTCCGTAGATAGAACTATTTCTTTCAATAGTTTCCTGCAGACTTTTTGTAATATGATTTTTAACTAAATCTACGTCAGAAGCTCCTATTAAAACCTGATGAAGCTCCACACATATTCACCCAAATGGCAGTGTGTCAGCCGTGATCTTGGACTGGACACTATCATAGTCATGTATAATGCCTTGGAAGACTGCTGTTCTATACTGAGACCATGATTACAGTACAGCACAGCAGATACTGAGGGAGTCAGGGAATCGCAGCATCATAGATGACTGCTATGCTGGGAGTCCGGGTCCAGGCAATGGGCATGAATGTACTATCCTGTCACATACAAAGGCTGAAGAACCCCATGTATTTAAAGTTTTTTTTTTTTTACAAAATTTGCAAATTATCTCATTATATCAGAAGAATAGGAGATAACAATGTGATTGGTGAGGGTCTATCTACTGGGACCCCCCAATGACGCCAAGGGGACATCCACAGCACTCCATGCTCTCTGCCACACCTAAACCACTTCTGCTACTCCACCCATTGCCAACGTAGCCCATGTACTCCAGTTTTCTGTGGGTCATGTGACTGGCAAGGGTCCCAGCAGACGGTAATAACTTGTTAATTTGGTGCAACCCCTTTAATACACCTGACAGCTGTATGTTTGCAGACAATTCTCTGCGTGTTTACCAGTCTGGATTTTATGTTGATATATTTCATATACACTGATACATTGTAGCCAACGAAAAAAATGTGCTGTTTTGGATTTACGTAGAGATTTACATCTGTATTTTTCTAACCTCTGATCTTGTAAGATGGGAGCTGAGATGTGAAGGCGCACAGCAGGAGAACCTCTCTGATACCTGACTCCCACCATATTATTAGGGTATTATTTTCTTCCATACAGATCTGCACAATGTGGTGTAACACAGCTTATGTTTGAGGAAATATGTGAACTTTCTAAACTTGCAATGCAATAACATTTGCTTTATTTTCTGAAAACTATATAACTAATTTTGTCAAAGTACAGAAACCCATTCCATATGTTTACAATTTACATACATAAAGATTTTCAGGGTCGAGGTGTAGAGATGCTCCCTCTTACTGACAGAGCCAGCATTCAAGAGCGATTTCCTATGTGCATACTGTATATATTACTGCAGCAGTATATTGACTGCATGCCGTTTATTTTTGTTCCTTAATCATGGAGGCACATAGGTCTGCATTGCCACAAAACAATAGGATATGTTAATTAATTGAATTTTACAATAAATTCCAATTTGGTTTTTAATTTTAGATGCACTGGAGCTCATAGCCTTTAGGGTGCTGTCACACTGTGCACTAATTACATTGCTGTTAACATTTGTGTTTACAAAACGCAATGTTGAAGCAATGTTAATGCCAGTATAAACAGTTAAACAGTGTTTTGTCAACCAACACAATGTTAACAAATTGTTGACACATGAGTTAACATTTAGGTAGCATTGCGTTTTGGAAATGCAAATGTTAATGGAAAACCTTTTTAGAAGTTTGTATATTACCCTGATTAACCGGTTAAGGACCGGGCCCTTTCCTGTTTTTTCATGTCCATTTTCCACCTTCAAAAATCTATAACTTTTTTTATTTTTACACGTAAAGAGCTGTTTGACGGCTTGCTTTCTGCGTAACAAATTGCACTTCATAGTGATGGTATTAAATATTCCACGCCATGTACTCGGAAGTGGGAAAAAAATTCCAAATGCAGTGAAAGTGGTGAAAAAACGCATTTGCGCCATTTTCTTGTGGGCTTGGATATTACGTCTTTCACCCAAGGGCGGGTGATTTGAAATTTTAGGGGTTTTTTATTATAATTTTTTTTTTAAACTTTTTTTATTTTTACTATTTTTCAGACTCCTAGGGTACTTTAACCCTAGGTTGTCTGATCGATCCTACCATATACTGCCATACTACAGTATGGCAGTATATGGGGATTTTCCTCATTCATTACAATGTGCTATCAGCACATTGTAATGAAGGGGTTAAAACGAAATAGCCTCGGGTCTTCGGAAGACCCGAGGCTACCATGCGCCGCTATCTTTTTGAGGCTGCCGGCAGCTTTGCCGGCAGCCATCGCTGTGAAAACACCCGCGATCGGTGCTAGCTCCTTAATAGGTAGATCCGTAGTGGTAGGTTTCCTTTAACAGCAATGTCATTAAACATTCTCCTCAGCTGTTCTATTCTATTTCAAAACGCCATGTAAACTCCACATGTGAAAGCACCCTCAATATTCAGTAACCTATGTACACACCTGAATAGAAAATAAACATTATCAGCAATCTAAATATCTATATTCCTAAACATGTTAACTTGTTGATGTCTCAAGATGTGAATGTGCATTATGAATCCCCATGGAATTATTATATACACACCCTGCATGGGTTAATTACATACAGCCCTTTCATGGATTAATTATACCCAGTTCATCCACATGCAGATTTCCCACATACAGCTTGTATATGTATATAATTAATGTGGCCAGTAAACAAAATAAGGAAAGTTATACTCACCTTAGGTCCAATGGCTTCCATTGTCCTCTTCATCCGACTCTTCTGTCAGCAGCCGGCAGCTTGTTCAGTGCAGAGACGCATGCTGACATGAGGTCCGCTTGTCAATAGCATCTGTGTCTTAAAGTTGCAGATGCAATTAATTTCTCTGATTTTATGGCCGTATTTCAGGTAATATTCCAGTGTCTGTGCCCCCTGTCACTAACTGCCGGCGCCAGCACCCAGACCCTCTCTTCCGACTGCAAGGGGGGAGATGCGACCGTGAAGGCCCCCCCCCTCTCCCAAGCATCTATGGGCCCCGGCATTTGTCCAGGTACGCCGTGTGTCCTGAATGGTGATTGTGCAGATGTAAATCCTGCTACATCTGAAGAGAACTGTATTCAGGACCGTTTAATCTCTTAGATGCTGCAGTTAAACAAGAGCATAGCATCTAAGAAGATTACGGTAGATTGAGATGCTGTTCCTTCAGAAATAACCCTTCAATAGTAAAATGTACACAACACCGAAACTATTAATTAAGGACATAAATGTAATTTTTTTAAAAATTACCGTATATGAAATATTAATGTACCATACAAATCATACTCATACCTCCAGGTGACACATAACACACTCTGCAGCACCCTTATAGTGTTGGTATAGATCACCACTGCAGTACTATTTTCAGAAATGTAAACTGTCCATGATGTGACTTCTGGGGATAGAAAGGGAATAAAGGTCTCTTAGAATTGTCACTGTTGCTGAAGGAGAGCCAGGAATTTTTTGAGAGACCCCACTGTGCTTCCCAAAGCAGAACATCTTCACACACATGCTAGTAGAGATAATGTGACTGACCCGGAGTACGCTTGTAAAGCAGCATTAGACATAGATATCACATAGTCGGCTCCAAACATTGTTTCATTGTGACTTGTCACTTTTATGTCACCGTTCAGTGGGTCACATGAGATTAAATTAATAAAGACTTTACAAAATGTCGTATATGAATAAGTGCTCCTACCCCTGAGATACCCAGTAGTACTGGCCACGCGCCCATCCATATTGTCCATCACATTCTATTTCATTCCTACTACCTTCCACAGATGTTCTTATACTGTATTGCCTTATAGGCCCCCAGAACCACTAAAGAACCTGTATCACCTGTCCCCAATGCCCACCAAAGTGTCTTTAACATGCCATTGCTACCACAGATGCCTTCATAGTGCCAGACAACGATGTGCCCGCAATGCCAGAGATACATTCCCCATTACACTGCAAGTCTCAGATGCTTTTGCTTAGCTCGCTCCTTAGTCCTTGTCATCTCCTTACATGTTCGTTTTTTAGTGCCTACATGCCAGGATAATACCTAATGCCTTCATTTATATGCTCTGCTCCCAGATTGTCCCAATAAGTCTACCACAGGTGCAGTCTACATATACGCCTAAGGCCCCTTCCACACTAGCGTTTTGAACTTGCAATTCACTCTGTCCCATTCTTTCCTCATTTGCGTTGTTTTTCACACGCGTGCTTGCGTTTGTTTTGACGCGCGTCAAAATCGCAGCATGCTCTACTTTTGCGCTTCACGCACGTTTTTCCCACCCCATTCAAGTCTATGGAGACGCATCAAAAATGCATTGCACTCGCAAGCATTGCAAGTGCAATGCGAGTGCAATGCGTTTTAAATGGATGGGTTTCTAGGTGACATGAATAATTCCCCTGCTCGAGATCGAGCATTTAATTAAAAAAACACAGTGAAGAATAGAATAAAAACAGTGAACACAGGATCATTTAAAGAGAACCCGTCATGCAAAATAACCCCCCTAAACTAAATATATTTTCATAAACTGCCATTAGAGAGCATTGCCTCTATCCCTTCATTGTCCCTCTACATGCCTGTAAACCTAAGCAATGAGGTCCTAAAGCTGTATTCAAATGACCTGTGAAATGTCCAATGAAGCATTAGCATATTCAAGCTGTCCACTCTATTCATGAGTTGGAGGCACAGCCACACCCACAGTGCATGACTGACAGCCTGTATAATGCTGTGAGGCTGTATAATGATGTGCTTCCTGGTGCTGGTGGCCACGCCCCCTGCAGCCTGTGTGTGCATGTGTGTGTGTGTATAGGAGAGATACAGCAGCCCCAGGCTGCAGCCATGTTACAGCAGAACATGTCAGATTCATGTGTAGCTGATGTCTGTGTCTCTCACCTGTATATTAGGAGGATGCAGCATGTCAGCAGATGCAGCACACACACTAGCCATGCTTTACTATACATTACATACAGACATGAGCAGGGGGAGGAGAGGGGAGCGGTAACAGCGGTGACATCACTGCCTCTGACCATGTGACCAGCCTCATTTACATGATAAAGAATAGATGATTTTATAATGATTAATGTATGAAATAACTAGATAAAGGCTGGGATGGGATCCTTGTGAGCTGCTCCAACAGGTAGTGGTGACAGGACTAGTGACACAGACCTGATGACAGGTGTCCATTAAGTGAAAAACACAGTAAAGAACACAGTGAAGAATAGATTACAGATGTTCGGCACATCTGCTTACTTTTCGGGAGATACGTGTGGAACGGTGCGAACAAAATAGTATGTGAAGAACAATATATATGTGTGAAGAAGACATTGCAGATGTATGGAAACATCTGCAATGTGTTCTTCACACATTTATATTGTTCTTCACATCTGCTAACTTGTCGGGAGATAATATACACGCGGAACAGTGAAGAATAGATTGTAGATGTTTGCATACATCTGATAACTTATCAGAAGACATTCTTTTTCAATTAAATAAAACATTTTATTCCCGAACCATGGTCCCTTTGAAAAATTCCCATTGACTTAAAAAACGCGCATGAAAAACGCACTGAAAATGCAAAAAAACGCGAACAACATGCGCGTGAAAAACGCAAAAACGCTAATGACTCCAAGGAACAATGGAACAAAAACGCAGCCAAAAATGTCAGTTTTTCACGCATTGCACCCTGACGTGAAATGCAACGCTAGTGTGGAAGGGGCCTAAAATTCCCCCAGATTAACTGCCATAGATACCACCACCTGTCCCTCTTTGCATCTTAAAGGAACTTTTCTAGGTTTTATTGTGTTTGTGGCAGATGACTGCTGCAGTGTATCAGTGGCTAAGCCATAACATGTTGTATTTACAAGCCTGTATATGGCATGTCACTGCTCAGCCATGGTCTGGCAGCAGTGGCCGTATCCCCCTCACCACCATAGCACAGACAGACAACCCTATTGAAGCCGCAGTGCTGCATTGTCCTTCAAAGGCAAGCACAAGAATTAAAAATCTCCAGTGCTCCTGCCGCCCGCTGGTGGGCGCCTGGTATAGCATCAATTTCAATGTGTATAAGGCACGTGGCAGTAGTGGGACGGGAGCACTGGAGGAGGTAAGTATAAGATTTTTATTATACAACCCCCCCCCCCCCCACACACAACCATCCAACCACTCCCCAGGAATCAGTAGTCTAGTGTGTAACAAAAAGTATAGGACTTGTAAACATCTGTTATCTCATCTCCTAGTTTTCAGTCCACTCAATTCTCCCTCTTGCCTCTCCATAAAGCTTCTACTTAAAGGGGTTGTCCTGAGGTTGATAAACATGGCTGCCTGCTTCCCCAAATAACACCACGCCTGACCATGGTTTGTGTTGGTATTGCAGCTCTAAAGTATAGGAATATGTGCAATTCCAGGCACTAGCCATGACCGAGAGAGGAGCCGTTTTTGAAAGACAGCAGCGATGTTTTTCTATCACTGGACAACCCCTTTAATCTAATACCTCAATGAATTTATGTTCATTTTGCTGGTTAGAAGACATCAGCAGATGAAAAGCAGATGAGGAAGGAGGGAGAATGATAAGAGCCAAAGTAAGTGGAGAAGGAAAGACTTCTTGTAGTCACTTGTGCTATAGATTTATGCAATGTTTATTAGAAAGATACTGACCCATTATTACATCTATAGTCAGATGATTTTGTGCTTATATTTAAATAAAACAGAAATGTAAGAACAATGGTTCCTGAATTTGTATGTCTATAAAGTGAGAAGTGGGACTCCCTATAGAGGTCATTTGCTGGGACCCTGCCCTCTGCAGTGGGGTCGTGACTTTTGTGCAGATACTTTTATCACATTAAAGAGCTTTTCTAAGGTGAGAGGAGATCATTGATTTAAAATGGCAGTGAATCTGAAACCCTCCATTATGGTATTAGTGCTGCTCACTTATAGTACCTCATCCACCTTTAGTGTCATTTAAGGGAAAAAAATCTTGCCTCAGGCTTATTAGAGGAGAGGTTTAGTGTAACAAGGCGAGGTGCTAAATTGTATCATAGCTGCAGGGGTATGTGTCAGAATACGCACATAATCTGTTACTGATTAATGACCTTCCTCAGGATAATGCACACGTAGAAGGGTCCGAAGAGGATGACAGTTCCTTGTAGAAATATTTGTTATGTCTCCTATGGAAAGGTGTTGTTTATGGAGGTTACCAGTAATCGCTAATACGGATGAGAAAGCTCCGTGTCCGGTCATGTCCGGCTCAAGAGCAATATAAAGTGTTAGGCTACATTCACACTGACGTATGGAGGACGTATATACGGCCGATATACGTCCTCCATAGACGTCAATGGGCGCACGGCACCCTACGGGAGCGGTACGGTGCAGCACACGTGCGACCTGTCCTATCTTTCTCCATAGTACAGCGCCGTGCGCCATTAATTCCTATGGAGAAACTGCCGTGCACTGCCGTTGCCCGGTACGGTACGGGCGGGCAACGGCAGTGTGAATATAGCCTTACACAGATAAATACAGACATGTGTAAATAGGTGGCATGTAGTGAACAGTTCACTCCTATAACTAAAGGGAGTCTACCAGCTCCCAAATCACCCCTCATGTAAGACCATCCTGGTGTGAAGAACTTTATAAACTTTACAGAACTACTACAGGTTATAGCACAATTGTACTCCAGACAGGACCTGGCAAGCAGCGAGGCACCAGATACATCAAGAGGCCTCTTAGGGGCAGCGATAATATCAAGCGCTTCCGCACAATAATTCCCCTCACATTTGTGGTGCTTATGAAGATCCCACACAAAACTGACCTGACATGTTAGTCTAGGCAAGTACTATAAAGGTAGATTGGGTGGTAGGTGAATTTATGGGACATGAGGATAGCCCTTTTAAGGGCTAATCCTCATGTCTCCACAATCTTTTGATAACTTTTATTTGGCAGAAAACCAGCAATCTGCACATGCGCAGAACAGCAGACCCGCGGCTTTGCAGTCGGTACTCCGAAGCCGGAGCCACTGCACATGCACATCTATAGGTAGATATGTGGTGGTAGGTTCCCTTTATAAGTGGTCCCCGAGTTACAGACGGACCTCTGCCCCCTGTGACCTCTGGTGAAGTATCTGGATGCTTTATTTTAGTCCCAGGCTGTAAGGTGTCTGTAATGACGCTCTAATGGACAGATGCTCATTGCACCTGCGCAGTAAGGTTGGAGTACTACACCACATACTCATTGCGCATGGAACCCAAGCCCTGAGTCCAGTGCGCCTCATCGGACTCATCTCTAAGTATAAAGTCTGGTACGGAACCAGGGGAAAACTATATAACACAAAGTAACATTTTATGTAGAAATTACCCAGTTAAAACCTCTACTTGCAGTCAAGGGAATCTTTGATGTTCATTACTCAGACACAAAAGAGGTCATGTAGAGGAATACACAGATGTAACAGTACAGCAGAGAGGAAGCGTAACTGGGAAAAGTGCCAAGGACATAAGGGAAACTACGTGTAACTTTGTAATAATTTGAATTTGTTTCTTCTAGTATTTTGCAGTGAACAGAAGGGAATGATACATACAGGTTACATGGAGTTACAGCCAGGAGATGCTGCAGCTGGCATAAAACTGGCAAAAAGAAAAATTGTAAAGAATGTGCCAGCCTGTCATGCCCTCGCCAGTCCAAGGCATAACAACGCCTCTGACAATAACCAGTTGTAAACTTCAGCATTCAGGACGGCAGCAATTACAGAGCCCCCTGTGGGGATCCGGAGTTATTGAGACGCTCCATTAAACCCTAGTTTTTATTTTACTCCTCCAAAACTGACATCTTCTTAGACCGAAACAAAGAATTATTATAATTTTGGGGGTGAGGGGAAGAAAAAAAAAAAAAAAAAAAATCAACACAATGCAGTAACACGGAGGCTGGTGAACATCCACAAGCACTGATTTCCATCATCAGCGTCTGGCATCAGAGAAAGCGCAGTAAATATTATTAGTGGTGAAGAATTAACTGTAACAACCATTAGGTGAGGAAATTGTGGGAAAGAGATGGAGGTAAAGACGGTGGGGGCAATAAGGCTCCCTGCAATCCAATACAATATCAATTTCTATGAACACAGCTGTGGTTTCCACGGATTCATGTGTTAGGTGACCGCGGTCCAAAGCTCAGAGCAGCTCGATATCATTGTTTTTTGTTTTACTGAATTTTTTGGTATCATTGTTTTTTGCAATACCTCTTTGTAAAGTCACCTCATGTGCCACGAAAATATATATATTTTTTTTTTTGTGAGGGGGGGTGGGGTGGTGTGACCTTTTAGATGCATTTCTAAACTGAGTATCCAAAAGTTTATTATGTTAGCTGCTACAAATAACTAAACATCATTTGCAAACCGTTTAATACCACCACATATTTGACCAGTTTCCCCGACACATTCATGGCGGCCAATAATCTAACGCATTTAATTTCATAGGCCTATGCAATCTGGCCAAAGCCATTGACAGTTGTAAACTTAAGGTTTTAGCATACCGAGAAAATGGACCTTTAGTCAAAAAACAAGCTCAAAAATTTAGTAAGGGAATAGTAAAGAATGACAATTAATGCACTTGCGTCAGAATTCTGGCTGAATTCTAAACTGTCTTTTGCCACATTATGCCCGGGACTTTTTAGACTCACATGAAAATGGTATGCTCAATTTGCAAAAGGTTTGTGCGCCAATAATTCTGGAGCAGTTTAGACCAACTAAAACTAGGTCTAAAGTGGAAACAGAGTTTTCCCCAAAAGTTACACTCTGGCACTTCCAGACTTGCATTTTCATTAAGATTTACCTTTATTGCAGAATATTCAGCAAGAGTAAAAACTTGACCACCACAAGAAAAATCAAGTGTGTTTTGGCTCTACGCCTCAATCATGATCATTACCACATGTAATAAAAGTGATTTTTACTGGAAACCCAAGTCTGGAAGTTCAGGAGCATTTTTCAAGCCTGTGTTTGAGTGACCACGCCTGGAGCATACAGTGCATGGACCGGGTGTTCATACACAGTGGTGAGCGGGTGTCTGGCCCTTATTTCTGTTATTGACACTTGAGACCTCACATGCCGATGCGGCACAGGTCTGTTGTCCAGCCAGAGAAATGCATACGTTCATGTGCAGGTAGGGCTCAAATTCTGAAGGAATTTAGCTCTCTCTCACACGTCCCCATTCGCATGGACATTGATTCCATGGCAAAAGCGATAGGACTTTTGTGGCTCGGGAGTCTTTCAACTGTGATAAACGTGTGAACAAAACTTACTGATGACAGACAAAACAATGGTCCATGGAATAAGGAAAAGGACACACGTTTTGACAAAGATTCATTTTTTTGAAATTTATATGAGGAATTTAATAAGACTGGTGCAATTAAGTCTATACTAGGTTTAACCTGATGTAGAATTCCACTATAATCAATATATAGTACATAAGGTGAGCCAGGGTTTTTTGGCATGCCACCATCCTGAACAGTGGCTGCAATGAAGCGGAAAACCCGTGTCCACAGGGACCACCACTTCATGCCTTTTGTTTATTTTATTGGGGACAGAACCCCTTAGATGCTGGGGAATATAAAATATATATATAGCACCTGTAGAACACTGAATTATGTAACCAGTCTAACCCCCATCCCAAAAAAAAGAATTTAGCCTAATGGAGGATAAGTTGTGTAGAACCGGCAACCATAGTTTACTCAACCCTTCAGAATATTAGGCCTCTTTCACACGAACAGGCCTGGTCTAGGCAAACATACAGCCCTGCGATAGAGGCAGCAGCACCGCTGACCTGCTCCCCTGTCCATAGGGAAGCCTGGTGCCCCGACCGTACATACCAGAAAAGATAGAGCACGTTACAGTGACACATGTGGTCACCGTACTCCAGCCAGGCACCATAGACCTTTATTGGGACTAATATCAGTCTGCAAACTGTGTGACCAGCTATAGGTCCCTCACACCTGATACAGATGCCAGATTAGCCATTGCTACTGGAAGTGCTCATCTCTAGTCTCCCGATACATTATATTTGATGCTGTACATGCGATTCCTGCACAAGGTCACAATAAAAAGGAAACACCACAACGATTCAGTAAAGGACAATCTGCTTTTATCTTTTATAAAATATAAAATTTTGTACAAAAATAAATTCTTCAAAAAACGTACAGGCTTATACTTATAGATAAACCCTACTTGAATGATACAAGTTTAAAAGGCAAAAAACCTTCAGGAAATAAACTTTACAGAAGTTCCATGAGAGCAGTCACCAGAGATCCTTAAAGGGACAGCAGAGCACATAATAGACCGATACCAGAGACCATGGCTACCAGATGTGTTATAGCTTAGCTTTTGCACAAGTCTATGGATGGGATAGAAGTGGTTACCAACTTAGAGAAGCTTCTGCATGGGAAAAGATCAACCTGCACTTGTATTTGTCCTCCACAAAATGCATTCAGAGTTGAATACAGTTCATATTTCAGCTCATTGTACACAGCTGAAACTAGATTATAGCCAGGAGGCCCCTGTAGCAGTCAGTGTACCCCTCTATAGAAGCCAAGTAATAACAGTTTGAAAAAAAAAAGGAAATATGAAACCCCAGGTATAATGCAGTGCCTTAGGAGCCCATAAACTGTGCTGTAGCACCAACCTGTGAGCTGGCTCCAAACTGGGACTCCTTGCATCGTAGTTACATGTTATGCAAGGAGACCCTGCATCAACATTCAGCATGTTGCACAGTCCTGTCCCTGGCATTGTCGTCCATCTTTGAAACCCGTCCAGCTCATAATTGTATTTTATGGACCGACAAAGCAACGAAAGACTGCAACATGGAACTGCTACCATAATATGGAATAAGATCGCCTTGTGACCCGAAGTTACAACATTTGTCAGAAATCTAAACCCCTCGGATTTTTTGCAACTACAAAATTAGTTGCGGTCATTGATGCCACCTTCATGTTGTGTAACCCTAGTCCAACATCTGTCAAATTTATGCCTAAATGTATACATTGTAGTTCATAATATGATATAAACCAGGTTGCATTGTCATCTTTGTCCTTTTTATGACCGCTCTTGTTGAGAACCCCCCCCCCCCCCCCCCCCACACACACACACACACACACACAAATCCAAATTGAGGTCGGTTGCATTTTACCAGGAGATGTTCCATGGGTCCTTTGATTTAACAGTACACTGAAAAGGGTTAAAAAAAAAGTCTCAGTTCATAAAATACACAATAATGCTAAAACACATCAATAACCATTCCTCATCACCCCTCTGCTTCCCGGTTGTAAAGCAGGCGGCTAGCGTGGAGGGGGTCGATAAGCGATGGACACAGGCTACTCTGCTTGGTTGGGTAGCATCTGGGGTTTGCCTGTGCCATAGGTTCAGGTTGCGAGGAGGAGTCGAAGCACTGAGAGAATCCAGGGAAATGGCGTTTGGAGGGTGGGAAGTCCTCCGTGTATGCCCCGTTATTCATCACTGTACTCATGCCGGAAGTTAGGGAGGTAAAACAAGGGCTGGTGTCCAAACTCGTCTCCAGCTTTGGACAAGACTTTTTCATTTTGTGCTCTGGAGATCCCACGAGGCTTCCAGACCCCACGGACTTCCCTTTACTCTTCTCATCCAGCTTTTGAGAGCGTTCAGACCCCCGGTCTGGGTTATTATCGGCCTTCGTCTTCCTCTTTCGTCTGAAGTTGCCGTTTTCAAACATCTTCTGGCAGTTTGGGTCTAGAGTCCAGTAATTACCTTTTCCTGTGGGAAAAAAATACGAGAATTTGACATTTTAATTTACAGCAATCGTTTCTCCATCAATTGTCTAAGTGTCGGAGAACCCAAGCAGTACACATGGCATTTAAGTAAATGCAGCTGCAGTTTTTGAATTGAGTTGCAAAATAAACACATGTGAATGAGGCCTCAGGGTGCATTTGCACGTGGCGTCCTGATGCATAACTTACTATGTACTTTCCAACATTGCTGGAAGTGCAATCCACTGTGTTATTGGCACAAAGCTGCTAACACATCAATGAAGAAAGCTGGAAAACTCGCAGTAAGGTATAAATGCATGCATCAGAACGCCACGTGTGAAGGCACAGGGGAGCCGCAAATGTTTACCAGATTCTGAGCTCATGTATTACACCAAGAATTTTAGTATTCCTTTATTGGGATAGGCAATTAATACACCCCAACCTTGTCCCACTGTTGTCCCCTCAAACAGCTGATAAACGCTTCAGCCTCACTTATTCCTTGGCCCTATTTACTTGAATGACACTGAGCTGCCAATTGGCCTGCAACGTCGTCAGCGTGTAAAGCTGTGGTGGCTGAAAGCTGCATAAAATGGTAGATTTAATGCTTTAAAAATAAATGGCGTATATGTTTCAGCCTTAGGCGGCATTCACACAGACGTCTACTGACCCAATACCGGCAAAGGAAGGGGGGGGGGGGGGGGAACATAAGAGGCGAGTGCCTCAGGTTTTGCAGTTTTTTTTTTTTTTTTTATAAAACGGATCACATCTGCGATCTTCCCTCCCACTGGGCTTGATTCACATTGTTAAGCACAATTCCTACACAGCCTTGGCCACATGCACATGACCGGGTGCTGGCCACACAAACAGCACTTAACATGACCCCATAGCCCATTAACCCTCAGGGTTCAGGCAGACCAACCAAATTAGATATGACATATAGTATTCCCAAAAAAAACTATAACTAGGGTGATGTTCCAGAAAACACAGGTCAGGTTTTATTCTCAGAGAAAGGAGAAAGGCTACAGGCAAAAAACAAAAACAGTAGTAGTGCATTTTATAGCAACTAAACTCCATTCATTGCTCTTCAGCCAAGTTGCAATACCAGTATAGACCAGGGTCAGGTGTGGCGCTGTTTTTGCAAGGAAGAAGCCATGTTTTTCAACCACCAATCATTCTCAATAACTTATCCCTGATAGAGTGCCAAGCGCGTATATTAAATGGTTTCCTCCAAAATATGTGATTTATAGATGCTGACAAGCCTTTATGGGGAATAGAAGATAAAACACACTTTACACATTTGGGGCAGTATTCACACATAGCAGCTGTGTGGCTTTTGCATGACATCTGCAAACGCAATGCAAATGCCACGTGTGAACATAGCAAATAAACTGCACCAAAAAACTGAATGGGAAACTGAAGCCGTATAACTCACCCGGGTCATCGTCTTCCCTGGCCACCTTCCGGAAACACTCGTTGAGGGACAGGTTGTGTCGGATAGAGTTTTGCCACCCAGTCTTGCTCGTCTTATAGAAGGGGAAGTTGTCTACTACATAGGTGTAGATCTGGCTCAGGGTCAGCTTCTTCTCAGGCGCGTGCTGCAGAGCCATGGCTATTAAAGCAGAGTATGAATATGGAGGCCTCGATGTCTTCAGCAACTCTTCATGGTTTGCATAAGTCAACCACTGCAAATCAGATGCCCCATGTCCTGAAGGCGGCACGGCTTGGGATTGGCCATTGGGATAACTCGCTTGCAAGTACCTGGAGCCATTGCCATGGATGTAAGGAGATTGATTAATGGGTGAACTAGCAAACCACCAATATGGGTTGGTATTTGGCCCTTGGTAGTCTGTAATGCCATACCCCGGAGAAGCCTGGTGCAGGTTCTGCTGATACAGATTGAAGTTATCACCTCCATAGACCGCCATGTCTACTAATTCCTGTGCATATGGATATCCTGGCTGGCAACTGGATGTGTACTGCCCAAAGGCATTCATGCTAAATCCTTGTAAGTGCTGTAGGTTTGGGAGAAGGCGCAAAGAGTCCTCAGTCTAATGAGCTCCAAGCTGAGGCATTGCATTGAAGTAATGACCTTCTGCACAGCTTGCAGACTATTTCCAATCAAGCCCCAAGAAGCTGAAAGAGTTTGTAGTAATGAAGCGAGATCCACCCCTGCCCTCCCCTTGGTGTGAGCAGGACACATCTCCTGGATTCAGTGACAGCCAGGATCCTATTACTGTGTCATGCGTAAAGTTCATCCTCTACCTGGGTAAGCTGGAGATGTGTGAATTGTGACTGATCTATCAATACACCTGCACCATATTTGTATTGAAGAACTGGGCACGGGTACTGGATCTTCCCAATTAAGGTCCACAATAATACAATGTCCTGGCTGGTGTCCCATTGATGACTGCCTTATATTACAGTGATATGGATAATGTAAATGTCACCCATGGCATCCTTTAGGTAAAAACGACTCCACCCAAAGTTCCCCAATGTCACATTGCAACATGGCATCTAATAGCCGCTAGTTATGTCACACTATGGCATACGACTAATCGTATATGACTTATACCATACGGCTTATACCGCCTTTGATGTATCAGTCACCGAAAATCCAAACTTGATTTTTGTTGGCAAGTCGCAACATTAGTTGCAATGAGTTATAGACTTTGAGTCATAAATGACTTGTCTCTGGGTTCTAAGGGCGCATTCACACAATGGGGGACATTTACTATGGTGTTTCTGCCAGTTTTGTGGCGCTTTCACCGCATCTTCTGCTCTCCTACCTATTTATTAGCTGTCGGGGACAGAAAAAATGACTTTTTCTGCCTGCTCCGACTCTTCTCTGAAAAGGGGCGTGGCTTTGGCGGAGTGGAAACTCAGACACAATTAATATGCGTCACAGCCATTTTTGGACGCTGTAAACTGGCGGAAAGTAGACCAAAAGAAATTTGGTCTATCAGGGACACAAAACAGTGCTATTGCACTGCTGCCTGTTCTCAGACTGTTGGACACATTTCTGGTTCTCGGGACCGATTTTGGTCCCAGCGACAGAAAATGGTCTCGGCGCCAGAAATGTCTCTGCACAGCTCCACAATATTAAATGTGTGTCTTCTTTCCAAGAGCAGGTCGGTAACAAAGCCAATGCAGACACCGACACTTTATGTAAATGTCCCCCAATGCGTTGCGTTTTTGACGCATCCCACTGGCTTCGGCCTTGATTACATGCTAAAGTTACATTGCATTTCCATTGCATCTGCTAAAACGCAATGTAACCTCAGCGTGTGATCAAGGCTGAAGCCAGAGGAATGTGTCGAAAACACACGACACAACGCAACACATCGTGTGAATGCGCCCTGAGTGTTTGAATAAAAAGTTATATTGATGTTCCTCGGTTTATATTTTGCCTAAATCCAGGTGATGTACAGATCTGTTCCATTTTCTGTCTGTAGGTTTTACTCCTGGTTTCATCTTAGGGTGAAGACACACATGGCGTTTTTGGGCCGTTTTTACTAATTGCGTTTTCAGATCGTTAAAAACGCATGCGTTAAAAAACGCATCCGTTTTTTAAAAACGCATGCGTTGTTGTCAGTTTTTCCGAAATTGCGCAATGAAAAACGGACAAAAACGCATGCGTTTTCAAAAAACGGATGCGTTTTTTAACGATCTGAAAACGCACTTAGTAAAAACGGCCCAAAAACGCCATGTGTGTCTTCACCCTTAGGCCGGCGCCACACAGGGCGCTTTTTCTGCGCTTGCAAACGCAGACAAAGTCGCGCCCACCGGGGCGGGCCTCGGCCCGATCGCATCGGCGTTTCTATGAAAACGCCTGCGATCGGGAACGAGCCGCCGGTGTTTTGCGTTAATGTAACCCGAAACACCGGCGGCTCGTTCCCGATCGCAGGCGTTTCCGTAGAAACGCCGATGCGATCGGGCCGAGGCCCGCCCCGGTGGGCGCGACTTTGTCTGCGTTTGCAAGCGCAGACAAAGCGCCTTGTGTGGCGCCGGCCTTAGGCCGCGGTCACACATACTGCTAGGCGTCTGTTCATAACGCGACGCTAGCGCACAGGGGGAGGTCCTCGGCCCGAACGCACATGCGTTTCCAGAGAAACGCATGCAATCGGCTTAACAATCGCATGTGTTTCCCTGGAAACGCATGTGTGTTCGGGCCGAGGACCTCCCCCTGTGCGCTAGCGTCGCGTTATGACGGACGCCTAGCGGTACGTGTGACCGCAGCCTTACAATTACTGCTGCACAAATCCTATCACCGTGTGACACTGGCCTTACAAACCCTCTAGTAATCTTCTATGAGTGCAGTACAGAAGCTGTGACTCTTTTTATGGACTTAGGCTGGCGCCACACGTAGCGTTTTGTGTGGCGCCAGCCTTAGGGTGAAGACACACATGGCGTTTTTGGGCCGTTTTTGGGCCATTTTTAGGCCGTTTTTACTAAGTGCGTTTTTGTCAGTTTTTCCGAAATTGCGCAATGAAAAACGGACAAAAACGCATGCGTTTTCAAAAAACGCTTGCGTTTTTAAAAAACGGATGCGTTTTTTAACGCATGCGTTTTTAACGATCTGAAAACGCACTTAGTAAAAACGGCCCAAAAACGGCCCAAAAACGCCACGTGTGTCTTCACCCTTAGGGTGAAGACACACGTGGCGTTTTTAGGCCGTTTTTAGTAGTGCGTTTTCTGATCAGTTTGAATTAAGATAATTGGTCAAACCTGTCAAAAACGCAGGTGGTTTTTACGATCTAAAAACGGCCCAAAAACGCCACGTGTGTCTTCACCCTGAGGGCGCGTTCACACGTTGCGTTTTGACCTGCGTTTTCATTGCGTTTGAAACGCATATACAACAGCTGAGGAGAGGTGATTTGCCTAATTACATCACTGTTAACATTTCCGTTTACAAAACGCATCGGAAACGCGATGTTAACGCATGCGTTAACATTGCATTTACAGAAGTAAACGGTAATGTAATTAGGCAAATTACCTCTCATCAGCTGTTGTATATGCGTTTCAAACGCGATGAAAACGCAACGTGTGAACGCGCCCTTACAGTTTTATTACATTTACATTTTGGATTTGCTGTAATGTAAAGGTTTTCTGTTATTCTAGTCAGGCTGCATTTCGAAACGCAGGAGAAAAAATGTGCCTAATTACATGACTGCTAACATTTGGGCTTACAGACCACAATGTTAATGTGATGTTAACGCGCTGATAAGTCTGGAAAAGTGTCTAGCTTTGGGGGTGCGTATTAAAATGGATGAGATCATATGATGGAGATGCTACTATTGGTTTGTACATCAACATTTTGTGTTTACAAAACACATGCACTTGTTAACACAATGTTAACAGCAATGTAATCAGGCAAAGGCCTTGGTGCTTCCTGGGGCGTAACTAGGAGAGACTTGGCCCCGTAGCAAATTTTTGCATGGGGCCCCCTTCCCATTAAAAAATAATATATACATATTTGTAAAGTTTACACATTTATATGCTTAAATATACACACACGTTAATCACAGTCCGAAAATATTCCTAAATGCTAGCGTAATTTCCCCTTCCCGAAATCTCCACACCAGGGGCGCGGGCGGTGGTGAGTGGTCCGGTGCGTGGAGTTCCTGTCCCAGCGCACTCGCTGCAGCCAGCAAATTTTCACACCTTAAAGGACACCTGTCATCAGGTCTCTGTCACCTCTACCTGTTGGAGCAGCTCACAAGGATCCCATCCCAGCCTTTATCTAGTCATTTTATACATTATTCATTGTAAAATCATCTATTCTTTATCATGTAAATGAGGCTGGTCACATGGTCAGAGGCAGTGATGTCACCCCTGTTACCCCTCCTCTCTCCTCCCCCTGCTCATGTCTGTGTGTAATGTATAGTAAAGCATTGCTAGTGTGTGTACTGCATCTGCTGACATGCTGCATCCTCCTAATACACAGGTGAGAGACACAGACATCAGCTACACATGAATCTGACATGTTCTGCTGTAACATGGCTGCCTGGAGCTGCTGTATCTCTCCTATACACACACACACATGCACACACAGGCTGCAGGGGGCGTGGCCACCAGCACCAGGAAGCACATCATTATACAGCCTCACATCTTTATACAGGCTGTCAGTCAAGCACTGGGGGTGTGGCTGTGCCTCCCACTCATGAATAAGCTGGACAGCTTGAATATGCTAATGCTTCATTGGACATTTCACAGGTCATTTGCATACAGCTTTAGGACCTCATTGCTTAGGTTTACAGGCATGTAGAGGGACAATGAAGGGATAGAGGCAATGCTCTCTAATGGCAGTTTATGACAATATATTTAGTTTAGGGGGGTTATTTTGCATGACGGGTTCTCTTTAAGTCACATAAGCCTCTAGATCAGTGGTTCTCAACCTTTCTAATGCTGTGACCCCACAATACAGTTCCTCATGCTGTGGTGACCCCAAACCATGCAACTTGCAGTAAAAACACAGTAAAATTGCAGCTCCGATGGCTTTAGGCGACCCCCGGTTTTGGTCGTTCGACCCCCGCTGGGGTCCCGACCCACAGGTTGAGAACCACTGCTCTAGATGTATCCTGCTGCGCCTCACATGACGTTTTGAAACAGTTTTCGGTCCGTTTTTAAGCAATCGGTTAAAAAACGCATCCGTTTTTTAAAAAATGCATGCTTTTTTTTAAAACGTATCTGTTTTTGACAGTTTTTCCGGTTTCAAAACTCCATGTGTGGCATCACCCTTATGCAGCGAGTGGCTCCGGCCCCCTGTGCGGCACAGTGAGGATTATGCCACCGTATTGTGTTTCTGTTTTTTTATATCTTCTTTTCTTTTTTGTATTTATTGTAAAAAAAAAAAAATGTCTCTTTTTCAGGAGGTACATCACCACCTAGTGGAAATATAGCAGTTTACCTCCTACGGTACGTCCTGCCTGGGACAAGGGTGTTTGGGGCTTCGCTTGAATTACATTTGTAACGTTAATTTCTTCTGTAATAGGAAATATACTCCTCTGCAAAATCTCCAATTCTTTCACTATAATTTCTTACACGTTGGACTTATCTGTATTGGGGTGATCTCACACATGTAGTTTTTGGGCCGATTTTAGTTTAGTGCATTTTCAGATCGTAAAAAACGCATGCGTTAAAAAAAAAACACCAGTTTTTTAAAAACGCATGTGGTTTTTGAAAACGCATGCGTTTTTGTCCGGTTTTCCGAATTTGAGCAATTAAAAACTAAAAAAAAATGCATGTGTTTTCAAAAAACGGATGTGTTTTTTACGATCTGAAAATGATCTAGAAACGGCCCAAAAACATCACCCTTACTTGTATTGCAAACCAAAGCCAACTAAAGTTTCTTCTATTCACCTGTGCTATGATATAAGCACCATTAGTGGGATATATCTGAGTACTGCATGTTACCGTCAGAGGTCACAAAGAGCGTCATGTTTCTTCTTTGCTTTATCTTCCGTTCTGATTTTGATCTCTTGCTGTGTTCCTATACAGTACACAGAACAACCTTCTTTTTAAAAAAAATGTTTGTTTGTTTTTTTGTTTTTTTTAAACCTTCTTAAATTCTTCAATACAGAATATAGAAGCATTTCTAAATTCTGGGATTAGAATTTCAGGTCCATGTCACTGTATTGCTCTTTGCTCTTAAAGGGAACCTGTCATCAGGAAGGTCATTTTTATGTGATGTCCGGTTCCCCTGGAATGTTGATTTCAAAAATGCCTTTGTATTGCCTCTGAATTATTGCACTGTTTTTTAATTGTTTCTCTAACATTGCCTGGCACCCTGAGCCCTGGGGAAGGAGGCCCTCACCTTCACACTTTTTAAAAACCCGGAAACATTCACCACTGAATGTTTGCAGATTTTTATGCCAGGTTGGACCTTGGGTAGTTTTGTCTGTCAGCGTGGCACAACCAGCAGACACATCATGAGGTCTAAGCCTTGATGTGGCGGGGGATAGGGCTTTATCATATGTCGGCGCATGGAGCACCAGCGTATGATAAATCTCCCCCCTCAGCTACTGAAGCTGTATTCAAAAGTCCTGGGGTGAGTCCAATCAGCTTCTTCCCTGAAGTTTACACCGGCTTATTCATGAGTCTCCTGCACAGCAACGCCTACCAGTCCTTGATTGACAGCCCATATGATGAGCCCACATACAGAGCTGTGCGTGATCTCTATAATCCCTCCTGCTAAGAGGAGTATAAGGCCACAGGCCTCCCCTCAGCTCCATCCTCCTCCATCAGCTTGTCAGTGCAGCAATATTCTGCAGCCGGCAGTTCTGGGGTGCCTTTTCTGTACGGGGAAAAGGAGGTCGGGTACTTGGTGTAGCTGCTGCCTTATCTGTGTTTCTCACAGGCAGCAGCTAAAGCAAAATAACTACCAAGGCAAAGCTTTACACGGAAAAGGGGGAAGGAGATGGGAGGGGCAATGGGGAATCTCCTAATTTGCATGCGTTAGGGGCTAGACTACACTACACTGTGTAGAGAGAAGGAGACTGGTGCGGCAGCAAATTTGGCCTCCTCCTCAAGAGGCACCAAGAGGCTCAAAAAAATTCTCTAAGATTATAGATATGTGGAAGTGCCCTGCTCAATGCTGCTTTCTACAATGCTGCTGGTGGGCTCCTTTTTAATAGGTGCAATCTGTAAAGTAAATTTATACATTCATACATTTCATACCCGTGTCCTCTGTTCCAGCACCAACATCCTGGTCCCTCCTGCTTCTAGTCCTTGTGAAGTGATAACTATTAGTCATTACGTGATCCAGTTGGTCACATGTTGTGTGCCAATGCCAGCCATTGGTCGCAGCAGTCATGTGATGATGAATGAGATGCCAGGCTAGGTGGGGAGTCCACTGGTGGCACAAGAACGTGTGACCATTATACATTTTCCAATCACTTTACGTTATTTCCTTTGGATATATGGATATATTGTGATCACAGGCCGTGGGGTTTTATTATTTAATTATATTTAATTAAATGTAACTTTGTATCTATTTTACCTGATCTTTTTATATGGACACATTTCTTATCCTGTAGCCCCACGTTATCCACTGAGCCGCAGTTTCTGACACATCCAGCATGTGTAATGTATGAGACGAGCTGCCATAAGCGAGGTATCAGTCTCATGTTGTTTGCTCTTTGTCTATTGCTTTTAACACGACCTCCCACGGTAGCAATCTCGCTCAATGTTCAGAACAAGATGGCTCGGTATCTGTGACCGTCATTCGGAGGGGGGTCATATAGATTCCCAGACCTTAAGTGTCTCCTGTAGAGGAAATGGTCAGGAAGCAGGTTCTTAAGAGCTGCTGGGAAAAGGCAGAGCAGATAGTGTAGCCCTGGGGCACAACATGAGAGTCGATGACTTGACACCTCAAAGCCTCCAGAGAGCAGGTGAATCTTCTTAGCAGATACTTTACTAAACCAATTTGTGTCACACATGAAGACGAGGGGACATCTTTCACCATGGGAAATGGGCAGACAAGTGCAGATACCGTCTGCGGAAAAGTGTAACTTTATCTTTTCTGTGTCAATCTAATTGATGAAATCCTTTGCTCGGCATAAATGTTTCAGCACATCAGATCCTTCGCTGTCTATAGATTTAACACCAGCGCCGGCAGAAAACTCTGATACATTGTTATGGCGGTAAAGGTGACCGCCGTGAGACGCCGCCATCTGTTTCTATATTCTGATTCCCATGTGAAACTGTCGCTGTGCATCAAGTTTTGTAATAGATAACACTTGATTATTATTATTGCAGCAACCTGTCTAATGCTATTTAAAGGTAAAGATCAGCTGAACATGTGTCTATATGACCTGTGTATGTGGTTTACATGGGACGCAGGATCAGAAAATTGAATTAATGGCCTTATTGTATTATGGCTTTCATGATTGTAGTTCTCATTTAAGGGTTGCTACATGGAAACCATTGTTAAGACGGGTTGTATCTTAATAATAATTCTTTATATAGCACCTACAGATTACGCAGCGCTGCACAAAGCATGTCAAATCAGTCCCTGTCCCCATGGGGCCCACAATCTAATCACCTACCAGTATGTTTTGGAGTGTGGGAGGAAACCGGAGAACCCGGAGGAAACCACGCAAACACAGAGAGAACATACAAACTCTTTGCAGATGTTGACCTGGGTCGGTTACCCAGAACCCAGATACCCAGAACCCCAGCGCTGCAAGGCAGAAGTGCTACCCAGTCAGCCACCATCAGTTAATATTTTATGTTTTATTCCTTATTATGGATTATTGTAAACCTAGAAACACTCTATAGCTCTTGAAAGGAAATCTTTAAAAAGTTTTGACCATACACGTTAGGTATTGTCCCTGGAGTTATAATCCTGCTCTGCAGCTCTTGCAAGGGCTCTGGGCAGGACTCTTAGTAGCCTGAAGAGCTTTCTGCTCTATAGCCCCTCCCCCTGCTATGAGTAAGAACTGTAACAGGATTTTGATTGCATACTTACAGCAGTCACTAAGAGCAGAGGGGAGGGTCTGTGGAAAACTTTATTGCAAAGAGCAGAAAGCTCTTCCAACTGAAAGACCCACCCGGAGTATTATCAGGAGCTGCAAACCTGGATTAGCTGCTACTTGCTACAATGATTTACAGAGCCTAAACTGTCTGCAGTTTATATGGTAATCTTTGAATTGGATTCCCTTTTAAAGAGAATCAATCAGACCATGCAAAACTGCAGACTGAGTAAGGAAGCAGCCCTAGAGAGCTGTTATATGTTTGTGTATCTTGTACAGTAAGTAGCAGCAGGACTGTGAAAATGTATAGCTTATGCCCTCTATAGGTACATTGGGGGGTTTCCTCACAATGCAGTCCCTTGACTCTCTCTCTTGATAAAACGGCTCAACAGCCCCTTCCATTTTAATATAAATCAAACTTTGAATTCAGGATTCATTATCAGCTTACTGAGGGATCACATTACATGCTTTCCATAAAGACAGGTAAAGACAGAGGCCCACATTTACTAAAAACAGTGCAAACTGTGCTATTTGCAGTTTGCCTGTGTAGTGTGCAGGGGCCACCAGATTCATGAATTGTGGTGCCCGTTCTTCATTAATCTGGCCCCCCTGCACTGCCCCAATAAAGTGCACCAACTTCCTTTTGGTGCACCTTTAACATAGGCCGTGCGACACATTTCTGTTGGACTTTGCATGATAACTTTGGGACACGGTCCCATTGAGAGCCAGAACACCCATTTTAGTGCCGAAATTTGTGTTGCGTAAAGAATAGTACAGCTGCGCCAAAAAAGGTCACGTGTGACACACATGTGGCGCGGCCACTTCTTAAATACATGATCAAGTAGTTTGCATAGAAAACAATGAGCAAAGTCCGACAGAAAACTGGTGCACGGCCCTTAGTAAATGTGGACCAGAGTGATAAAAAAGCAGTGAAACAGACACTGCTGCTTCTAGTAAGTTTTCTATCTTATCCCATTACTGATTTACCCTTGAACATTGTCCATTCAGACTATATTTTTTTTTGTAATTTAGATGTTTTAGTACGTCTGTATCATTAGTCTGAGGATGATGGCCAGTTTGGGTGTCGGGTAATAACCGCTTTAAGGCAATCGATAGCAGTGGTCTGCAACCTGTAGAGGTCCAGCTTTTGCAAGTCTATCATTTATATGATGCCATGACAGCTACTTCCTGGGGGTTGTAGTCCTCTCACACCTGGAGAGATTCACGTGGACCCCACTTCTGTATTGCAAACTACTATTCAGGCAAGAAAGATACGTTTCCGTTGGGTCATAGAGTTGTCTGGCAACAACCCGTTCTATGTTCACACATGTTAATGTGTTTTTTCTCTACTAGAACAAGTCACAAAGCTTTATACCCTGCATAATGACATTGTTTACTGACTACCATTATGTAGAGATAATCAGGACTCCGGCAATGTGGATTTCAGCGGATTGAGCAGTATATTAAAGAAATACATTTTATGATTTGGCAAATAGAAAGGAAATTGTTGCAGAGACTGGATTATGAATTCTGAATGGCTCCGCATCCCCCATCATTTTTGGATGATGAGCCCCTGATTTAATGGCTCGCTTATTAGTCAGAACTGGAGTTGTGAAGATCTCTGCCTTTTCATTAATTCGGCACATGATGATTTTTGCCAATTACTCTATATCTTCTCTCTCAATGGGTAATTGGATTTAGATGCTCATGTATCTTGTATATCATCACATCCGTTTAATTGCATTGACGTGAGGGCCATTTATTACTAGGGTGATGTGTGAATATCGCATTAGGCTGTACAGTGACGGCGATAAATCCTAGAGGGCTTGCGCGACATTGACAGCCCCTTATTAAATGCCCAGTGACGAAGTATGACAGGGGTTTACTATATAGCATTTACCAATCATCTATCAGTATCCTCCAAATACAATGTGTCTGCTAACAATGGGTGACATAATTG
This sequence comes from Engystomops pustulosus, assembly GCF_040894005.1. Taxonomy (NCBI): domain Eukaryota; kingdom Metazoa; phylum Chordata; class Amphibia; order Anura; family Leptodactylidae; genus Engystomops; species Engystomops pustulosus. Next base: position 83,576,706 of record NC_092421.1, read on the forward strand.
CCACATTTACAGCCATAAATTAATGGGCAGATTTAAAGGGAACCTGTCACCATAAAACAAGTCATCCCCTCGGGTAGGATTATATGAAGAACTGTCGCCCATCATAAATGGGGCGGCAGGAAGGCGTCAAGAGGCGGTGAGTGGGGCGGCAGGAAGGCGTCAAGAGGCGGTGAGTGGGGCGGCAGGAAGGCGGCAAGAGGCGGGGAGTGGGGCGGCAGGTGTAATGTCGTAGTAGGTACCCATATGATGCAGAAGGAACCGACACTGGATCACTGGACTGCAGACTCAGAGACAACTTTATTCCATGCTTCTCCTTGCTCTGTCTGTAACAACTGCCCTAAACCAGACTGCTCCTCCTCCTCAGTACATCACTGTTGCTGGGCAGAATATGCAAAACACATTAACAGTAAACATATTAGCAGAACACATATAACAACATCACATCCCTCCCCTCCTTACAAAATTAAAAAAAAACCATAAACATGGCACTTATATTGACCGTAAATCCAACAGTTCAATTCTGCAAAATGTTTAGAGTTCTTTGCGGTTAGAAGATTCACTGAAGAATGTAGTCTGTAAGATGTTCTGGTTGCCTGCGGTTTTCTCGTCTAGGATAGCGTTGAGCTATGCCACTGTAAGGGCTGCTTTGAGAATTTTCTGAGTCAGATGTTGGTAGAGTTGTTGAAGCAGGAACCGATCTTAACTCCGGTGATGGACTATGGACCGCACTTGTGTCTGGAATAAAATCATCTTCGTCCCGCTCTGGACTGGCTACTCCTGGATCATATCCTTCAAGCTTTTTGAAATGGGACATGTTCCTTGTAACCTGATGACCATGATGTTGCGCAGTGATCATGGTACCTTTAACTTGAGTCACTTGAAAGGGTTCAGGATAATATGGGGAAGACAGTTTATCACTTGGTCTCAACCTCTTAACTAGGACCCAATCCCCCACATTTATTACTACCTTTTTGTAGCGATCCTTGCCTCTATCAGCATATCTCTTCATCCTTTCTTTTGATAAGGAATCATTGAGAGCCATTGGGAACTCATTGGGAGTTGAAGGGCCATTTGGGAGTTTGATGCGCAAAGTCCTGTTAAAAAGTGCAGTTGCTGGCGGTGTGCCTGTAGAGGAGTGTGGTGTGGCTCTGTACTGTCTAAGGAATTTGTACAATTCCTGTTGCAGATCCCTGTGTTCCATGGTGGCAATCCTGAGAGTTTTGTTGATAGATTGCATGAAACGTTCCACTTCGCCATTTGCCTGAGGCCAGTATGGAGTTATTTTCCTGTGTGTGAACCCAAGATAGGTGGCAAAAGATTTGAAGTCTGCACTATTGAAGGGTGGCCCATTATCAGTTTTTACTGTTTCCGGTATGCCATATGCCGAAAAGATCTTATCCAATTTAGGTAGAACTGCCCTTGCCGAGGTTGTGGACACAGGTTCAACCACTGGAAATCTTGAAAAATCATCCATGACTACTAGAAGATAAGAATGATCTGGTAATGAACAGAAATCAACGCTAACTGCGGCCCATGGACTTTCAGGCAGTGGTGTCATTTGTAGTGGAGCTTGTCTACGGACCACTGTCGCTGCTTGACAAGGAATGCATGCTTTGATGAGGGACTCCACCTTATTGTCAATTCCTGGAAACCAAACTTTCTCTCTAAGTAGTTGCTTAGTTTTTACAACACCTTGATGAGCCTCATGAGCCAAATCAAGCACTCTGTCCTGTAGCTTCTGAGGTATCACGAGGCGATTGTCACGCAGGAGTAGATTTGTGTCTGACACCGAAAGTGAATGCCTTGCTTTGAAGAAGTTTTGCAGGTATGTTGCTTGTTCAGATGGTTGAAGATGAGCCTCAGTATTGAATGAACTCCAATTTTTGGACCTTACAGTTTCAATAACCAGCTGAAGTTGTGGATCAGAATCCACTGCTTGTTTGACTTCCTCAATAGTCATAGCTCTTGGCACTGAATGTTCAACAACAAAGTTTACATGCTCCTCAGCTAGAACAGTTGCTGGTGTGTCATCCTTGGCAGAGTGTGGTGAGGGATGTCTTGAAAAATAATCTGCATGATTTCCAACTCCTGCCTCGTACCTTAGGGAAAAATTGTAGCTTTGTAGCCGGAGTACCCAGCGTTCAATTCTTGGGGGAGGTTTTGAGGAATGCTTATTGAAGATTGGAATAAGTGGTTTATGATCACTTACAACTGTGAATTGACGACCAAAAAGGTAAAGATGAAAATGTAAGCATCCCCACACAACCGCCAGAGCTTCTCTTTCAGTTTGTGAATAGCGCTGTTCTGTTTCCGACAAGGCCTTGCTTGCATATGAGATTGTAGAAATGCTACCATTATCAGACACCTGAGTGAGGATTGCACCAAGGCCTACTGGACTGGCATCCACGATTAGTTCTGTAGATTTCAGAGGGTCAAAATAGGCCATAACCTGGTCAGTTGTTAGGCTGGACTTCAGTGTGTGAAAAGCTGTCTGATGTACAGTAGTCCATGACCAAGGAATATCTTTCTTTGTTAGCTGTCGCAGAGGTTCAGAAATAGTGGCCAGGTCGGGTATGAAACGTCCACAGTATGTGACCAGTCCAAGAAAACTGCGAACTTCAGAAACATTTTGTGGCTGACTAGCTGATTTTATAGCATCAACTTTTTGAGGGTCTGCTGATACACCATTTTCGGAAAAAATATAGCCAAAAAAACTTAATGACTTCTGGTTGAATTCACATTTGGATGGATTTAGTGTTAGCTTGCAGGTTTCCAGTCTTTGAAACACTTGCTCTAAGCGGCTGTCATGTTCCTCTTGGGTGGTGCCAAATACTAAGATGTCATCACTAACATTGAGGACTCCGGGTATTCCTGAAAGAACTTGGCTGATAATGTTTTGGAATATTTCAGCAGCTGATGAAATTCCAAAGTTTAGCCTCTTGAACCTTCGCAGCCCCACATGAGTGCTAAATGTGGTGATGTACCTCGAGTCTGGATGTAATTCAAGCTGATGGTAACCTGATTTGAGATCCATTTTAGAAAATACTTTTGCGCCGTTGAGATCTGTTAGAATTTCATCAATGGTAGGTGTGATGTGCCTCTCTCTCTGAATACCAGGCTGCTTTGGTTTAGGCGCAACAACAATTGGTGACACCCAGGGTGTTGGACCTTCCACTCTTTCAATAACATCTGCATCCTCTAAGTCTTGAATTTCTTGCTCCACCAGCTTGCGGACATGAAATGGGATGCGCCTGTGCGGTTGCACTGTCGGTTGTATTGACTGATCAATGTGTAATTTTACTTGAAAGTCTTTTAGCTTGCCAAGTCCCCTAAAGAGATGGGGATATTTATTTACAATTTTTGGAACACGTGAATTGCTGACATTGTTGACCAGCTTTACTAAACCTAGAGCTACTGCACTACTGCAGCTGAGAAGCGTGTCTGCGGTGCAGTCCACTACATAGAATGTGTCTCTTATGGACTTCCCATCAATTGCCAGTTCTGACTCAAATTTACCACACAGGGGTAAGGCAGTAGCTGAACCATAAGGAAATATTTTCAGATTGGCACTTTGCAGAGCAGGTTTGTTCTTAAGACAATCATAGACAGCTTGACTAATGACATTAACAGATGCCCCTGTATCCACAAGCATTTCCACAGAACTGCCATTTATGAAGATGACCTGTTTGGGATTAGTAACTGCATGCACAGTGTGAGAGCCCTCTTCTGTGACAGAGAATAGGTAAGTACTGCTGGATTCATCAGTAGGTGGCACTGGCTGCACTGCATGGACTCTCTGTGACACTGGCTGTTTATAAGGGACAGGGCCTTGTGGTTTAGCTGAGGATCTGCAGACTTTAGCAAAGTGATTCTGTTTCCCACAGTTATGGCAGACTGCTCCCTTTGCTGGGCAGGTTTTCTGGTGAGGATATGCACCACCACAGTTGTAGCAGGTTGTACCCTGTGTATGAGGCATGTGTGGTTTCTGGGTGAGCTTTGCTACATAAGATGGCTGCGCTGGCTCAGCCCTGGTCTCTATGAGTTTAGCCTGATTCTCTGCAGCATCATTTATATGTGCAGTCTCCAGCAGCTTTGTAAGAGTCATAGTGGGATCTCTCAGTGCCTGCTTCCTTAGTTTAGAAGAGATGCAGCCCTGTATGATCTGCATTTGAATTTCATTGTCAATGTCTGCAAATTCACAGTATGTAGCAAGATGTCTGAGCCTGACATGATATTCAGCAATGCTTTCTGATGGGGACTGTTTGCACTGTCTAAACTTGAAAACCTCAAAAGCTGGATTTGTATGTGGAGAGAAGTGCTTGCTTAATGCTGCTTTACATGGCTCATAGTCAGTGTTATCTCCTGTGTGAGGCAGAGTTGTGTAAATATCATAGACCTGCTCTCCAGCATAGTGCAGCAGCATGGCTTTCTTTCTTGCATTGTTAGTAATGTTCATAGCTTGCAAAAATATCTCAAAGCGTTTCAGCCACTTATTCCAGCATGCTCCTAAGTTTGCCTGGGACTGGTGCACATCAAAGGAAGGGAATGCAGGTAGATAGGCCATGGTGGATGCTTATATCACTGTCTGGGTGGCTCTTCTGAGTTACTGAAATACCTTTACTTGATAATAGTTTATCCTCGTCGCCAGTTGTAATGTCGTAGTAGGTACCCGTATGATGCAGAAGGAACCAACACCGGATCACTGGACTGCAGACTCAGAGACAACTTTATTCCATGCTTCTCCTTGCTCTGTCTGTAACAACTGCCCTAAACCAGACTGCTCCTCCTCCTCAGTACATCACTGTTGCTGGGCAGAATATGCAAAACACATTAACAGTAAACATATTAGCAGAACACATATAACAACATCACAGCAGGAAGGCGGCAAGAGGCGGGGAACGGGGTGGCAGGAAACTTGCTTGTCCTGCCGTCCACCTCTCAGTGAGAATGAGATCCCCAATCCTGTTCTTGTGATTGGTGGGGGTCCCAGCAGTCGGACCCTCACAATCAGCGTGCTATAACTTTTATACTTGGGGTAACCACTTTTATATCAAAGGGAATGCACTATTGCAGTACAGGTGTGGAGTTTGTTCTGTATGTGAGATATTTAATGAAGCGCAGGCAGAGGGCAGTCACCGTTGCTTGTACTGAATGCTGTAATAATAAAAACTCTCTCCTTGGCCACATTTACCAGATGTCCATCAGGCAGCTGCAACATTGTTTGGAGGGAAAGAAATGAAGCACAAAGCTGTCGGAGCCTCTCGTCTATGAAGACAGGGTAGATTATACGCTGACACGTGAGGATACAACCCAACGCTGGCATTTTGCTTGGTGTCTTGTTAAAGCCCTCAGACATCTGCCGTATTCAAAAATAACAATATGTATTCCGCTGCTTAAATGATCCTGTTCTGTCAGAGTGTCCTCATTTAGGGCATTTTTCTCCAATTCCTGTCGAGCCTTAAAGGACTATGGAAACATTTACCCAACTTGAATTACCAGCAGTCTCCTTGTTACCGGGATCTGTGATTGTCCATTGTTGTGGAGCCTGGAGTTCCTCAGACTGTGTAGACGTTTTATGCAGATTTTGTTCCATAATGTAAAGCACCGTCCCACAACGAGTACTTAGCATTAGTCATAAATGAATCGCTTCATCACAGAGTCTCCTGAAAAAATGGGTTGGCCTGTGGTCACAATACAATGTTAATGAAATGGGTAAGATCACCAGGGAATAAGGATGTCGGGTTAGTTTTTTCTGCTCATCTTCTATTTCTGCTTTATAAGAACTCAAAGTTTGGTGCATTGTATGGACTTTCATTGCTGACGGCAAGTTCTCCGCTAGTATGAAAATCTAGGAATGAGAAACCACTTTCTCCATTTTTCTTTTAATTCCCAAGGCATATCTCACAACATAACGTGGCATAAGGGCTTGTCACGTGGGTTGCTGTGATGGTCACCACAGTATTAATTTTTGGGTGTACAAATGGGGGAAAAACTCCTCCAAATCTGTCAGCCAGTTTTTGGGATATAATTTTTTTTATTTTGCCAAAAACTATGTTGACCACACCACACTATGCTGTACCTTTAGAATGAGAAAGCTGTCCTTGGATATGACCACCTCCGCACTCTTCCATTAGTGGCCAAGGATTCTCTTTGAGCCTTGCCTGACCAGCAGCGTTCATTACCACAAGACATATGTGAGACATACAATAAGTCCCAGACATTTCATATGTTGCTTTGTGCAATAACTTCAGCATCGGTGATCGTATCTAAGGACAACGATCTTACGTCTAAGGGACAACATGGCTACATTTATGGGAAATTATATTCACATAGGGAAATGTATATATAAAACAGATGATTTAAAATAAATAGCATTTCCACCTTTAAGGAAATCTTCCATCCAAATCACATATGACAAACCAGGAACATTACTCCAGGCATAGGGGCACATTTTACTAAAGATCCGCACACCATATTTCCGTCGGGTTTCCCGACTATTTCAGATTTGCACCGCATTTAACAGGGGTTTTTAGCGCATGCGATCAGGGGCGTGGCCGTCTGACAACCCCACTGATTCGGACTGAGCGCGGAATATCAAATCCAAATTGTGTCGCAAGACATGCACTTCCCGGGGAAGAAGAAGGTGAAATCCGGGGACCTGGGCGGGGAAGCGACACATGTAGGATATCGGGCGCACAATCTTAGTGAATCGCCGCGGACTTCATCCTCGTCGGACAACGCACCTCAGGGATCGCGACAGGACCGGGTAAGTAAATGTGCCCCATAGTGTAATAATGTGGTAAAAAATCAACGTTTAAAATTATGCTAATGAGGCTTAAGGGCTGCCGATTTCCAGGCTATTACAATGAGCAGGAAAGTTGGATGCTGCGGGGGAAGGGAATTATATGCGGTCCTACTGCAGGAAAGTGGGAATTGTAAAGAATGGGGGGCTAGTAAGGAGGTTTGTGGGCACACAAGGGGTTGGGGTCAGTTAAATGCCAAGCATGAAAACTTACATTTCTGTCATCCCCCCCCACCCCCACTGGTTCCTTAAAATAAAACAGTTTGGAAACCACCGAGTATGCCAGTGTGTGTACAGTTATATAAGCCATGTGTGGACCTGATGACAATTTCTGAGCTGCTGGGGTGGGGGGTGATTGTGATTCTGGCTTTATCATAGATTATGGGGTCCGTACATATTTTTCATTCAAACTTGTCCAAGCTATATTGGGCCTGTTTTCCTGATTTGCTCATATCTCAATTACTGTGAAATTGCAGCAAAGTGCCTCATTCCGGCCAAGACTTCACACACAGCAACATCTTGCAACAATGTTGCATTCATTATAGGAACGTGTGACACTGCCCTGTCATACATATAAAATGCACAGGGATTAGGAGCCCGGCCATCCAGTGCATACTGGAGGACTTTTTTTAATTTTTTTTTTTTACTTTAGATCAAGATGAAAATTGTAAGGTTCTTGGAAGCAGTGAGTATGATTAATTTAAACATACATCAATGTGCCACAGAGGGTCACAGTGCACGCTTGGAAGTGAGGAATAATAAGCTTGAAAATGCCCATAGGGGCCCCTGCTCCGCTGCATGGAAAGCAGCCTGCTAGTCGAGTGCTTGAAATCATTTAATAATTCATCGCTATCTCTTGCTAAAACCAATAAGATGAATTATTTAAGGACTTCATATTATTAAAGTGTCAAGCTGATTTGGTGCCGAGAGAGTAAAGTCTGCAGTTTACAAGTAGCCAGATGTATGCGATGCCAGGGTGCCCTCCGCTTCCCATGGGCACGCGCCTTGTAGAAGATTTTACCCGCTGACACTTCATTCCTAGAGAGAAGAGGCTCAGGAACAAAATCTTGTCAGGTTCAGAAAAAAACAAACCAGAAATGTATGGTTCCTCGGTGCTGATAGCGCTGTAATTTATTTAATGTTTATAGCTACAAGCCTGCAGAACAATTCAGATTTCATCTTCACACATAAATGCGACTGAGAATCGTAAAACATGTCACAGCAAGTCTGCGCTCCTGCCAAAACATCTCTACCACGAAGGCTGAATTACTAATGTGCATAGTCAGGAGAGGATCCCAAAATAAGATTTACCAGCCTCATTCACACACTCCATTCAAGGGCAAAGGGGAGGAGCTTCTCACAACGGCAGATGATTTTAGATCTAAAAGCTTGCGATCAGAAAAGAACAGTGGGGGTCATTTACTAAGGGGCCGATTCGCGTTTTCCCGACGTGTTGCTCGAATATTTCCGATTTGCGCCGATTTCCCCTGAATTGCCCTGGGATTTTGGCGCACACGATCGAATTGTGGTGCATCGGCGCTGGCATGCACGCGATGGAAATCGGGGGGCATGGCCGAACGAAAACCCGACGGATTCGGAATAAAAAAAAAAAATAATAAATTTGTCGCGGAGGTTGCACTTACCTTCACTCAGCCCGGCTCGGTGTATTCCAGTGCGTTCCAGGGAACTTCAGCGCAGCAGCGGCACCTGGTGGATGTTGGAGGAACTGCCTTAATGAATCCCGACCGGACCCTAATCCAGTGCAGAGAACGCGCCGCTGGATCGCAATGGACCGGGTAAGTAAATCTGCCCCAATGTCTTGCGATTAGGACGAGTTCCTCTCCTCTGCACTTGAATTGCTTTTCTAAACGTAATTTAAATTTAACGCTTGAGCCCAAGCGTTAGTTCCCGGGCTTCTCCACGCCCCAGTAGCCTCTGAAGTTCATTTACATACAAAAAAGATAAAGGGGACAATTTATCAATGCTTCCATAGCAATTTTTGGTGTAGAATCTTTGATATAATTGCGCACTGCAAGAATTTTGTGATTATAATAGAGACTATGTCACTTCTATGGCATGTGGGTATAGGGGGCGTAGAGGGGCACCGCTATAGTGTGTTGGCATGGGGCGTTTCTACCCTGTGCCTGTGTACTTTTGTTCACAGGTTTTTGCACAAAACTAATCAATGTCGGACCTGGCGTGGTTTCGCTTGCTGGCCGCACCTTTCGGTGTAGTCGGCAGGTCACAGGAGGGCACTTGTGATCCAGCACACAATAAATTTCCCTCAAAGCTTTTAGTTACCGTATTTTTCCGACTATAAGGCGCACCGGAGTATAAGGCGCACCATCAATAAATGCCTGCTAAAACGTCTAGGTTAATATATAAGGCGCACCTGATTGTAAGGATGAATGACCAGCAGGTGGCAGACCTGTACACAGCTCAAGGCAGCTGCTGTCTGTAAGTACAGTTCATATATAAGGCGCACTGGACTATAAGGCGCACCTTTTGATTTCTGAGAAAATCTAAGGATTTTTTGTGCGCCTTATACTCCGAAAAATATGGTAATTTAGATAAAGGCAGCATAGGTTTTAGAAGAGAGAAAATAATCTACCATCAGGAATATCTCCAGTTATTTCCTTTACATTAGAAAGTATATTCTGTTCATTTTGTTTAAGGTAAAAAGTTAGTGACCCCAAACACGTATAATGAAACGTAACATGCGGGACCCTTCTGCCTCTCCGTGTTCCCATGCTCTGCTTTGGCTAATTGTTAACATAGCGACCCACTTTTTATAAACTTTATATTCATGTGATAAGGAATGAAATTAAAATAATCGAAATCCACCTTTTTATGATTTTCCTTTGAACTCAAAAAGATGTTCACATTTCATCACTTTCCTTCCCGTACCGTTATAATCTGCGTCATTTCTGCGTCCTGACACCGTAATGTTCATCCAGTCAAGATGTAATTATCATTTCCCTTATTTGTGAGAAACTTGTCATTTCAGCTGTAATAGAACCCGGCGCTGTTCTAAAACCGTCCTCTGTGGTCGCCCGACGTATAACCACAGGGAGCGGAGATGCCAGCGGGTCGTTTTGCACTATAAAGTAACAAACCCAAACCACCTTCAAAGTGGCACTTTCAGGAGAAAACGTGCCCGAGGAGCTGGAGAGGTCCATCTGTGCTTTCTGCCTCCTTTGGGGAAAATTATAACAGAGATGAAATTTTTTTTTTTTTCTCCTTTGAGAATTTTTGAGTGGAATCTACATAGTGGCATGTGAGCGCTCAGTGGTAGGAGGTTTTTTTGTGTGTTTTTTTGGATGACAGAATTACTCCTTGGAGAGGTTCACAAAGGGAACGGCTAGTGGTCTTTGTCAGTCGGATCTGGCAGAGACAAGTCCAGTCCATTTTGAAGCATTTATAAATCTGAAAAACCACATCAAGGCTTTTATCCATATATTGAAATTCTGTGTGTTCATCATTGTAGAGAGGAACAAAGGACAGGACTCCTTTGTATTTGCATTAGACTCCATGGCAACGAAAGTTATTCTATTAGGATTTAGACGGTCGAAGATGTGGTCATCTTATTAATATCGCTATGCATGTCTAATAAATGCTTATAGCTCATGTCCGTCATCATTGTGGACAAAACACATTATGGACATTACTATTGATGGTGCAAGGAAAATGTAAGTGAACCCTTGTATTATACAACAGACCATTAAAACATCTTTTGCTACTACTAAAGGTAAGTTTTACGAGTCCTTTACAGATGCAGGATATCGGGCACACGATCTTAGTGACTCCCCGCACAGGACATTATACACGGACCATTTACTTACATGCACCAGGAAGAAGAAGGTGAACTCCAGGGATCTGAGCGGGGAAGTGACACATGCAGGATATCGGGCGCAGGATCTTAGTGACTCCCCGCACAGCACATTATACACGGACAATGCACTTACATGCACCAGGAAGAAGAAGGTGAACTCCAGGAACCTGAGCTGGGAAGCGACACATGCAGGATATCAGGCGCAGGATCTTAGTGACTCCCTGCACACCGCATTATACACGGACAATGCACTTACATGCACCAGGAAGAAGAAGGTGAACTCCAGGGACCTGAGCGGGGAAGCGACACATGCAGGATATCGGGTGCACGATCTTAGTGACTCCCCGCACAGTGCATTATACACGGACAATGCACTTACATGCACCAGGAAGAAGAAGGTGAACTCCAGGGATCTGAGCGGGGAAGCGACACATGCAGGATATCGGGTGCACGATCTTAGTGACTCCTCGCACAGCGCATTATACACGGACAATGCACTTACATGCACCAGGAAGAAGAAGGTGAACTCCAGGGACCTGAGCGGGGAAGTGACACATGCAGGATATCGGGCGCAGGATCTTAGTGACTCCCAGCACAGCGCATTATACACGGACAATGCACTTACATGCACCAGGAAGAAGAAGGTGAACTCCGGGGACCTGAGCGGGGAAGCGACACATGCAGGATATCGGACGCAGGATCTTAGTGACTCCCTGCACAGCGCATTATACACAGACAATGCACTTACATGCACCGGGAAGAAGATGGTGAACTCCAGGGACCTGAGCGGGGAAGCGACACATGCAGGATATCAGGCGCAGGATCTTAGTGACTCCCCGCACAGCACATTATACACGGACAATGCACTTACATGCACCAGGAAGAAGAAGGAGAACTCCGGGGACCTGAGCGGGGAAGCGACACATGCAGGATATCAGGCGCAGGATCTTAGTGACTCCCCGCACAGCGCATTATACACGGACAATGCACTTACATGCACCGGGAAGAAGAAGGTGAACTCCAGGGACCTGAGCGGGGAAGCGACACATGCAGGATATCGGGTGCACGATCTTAGTGAATTGCGGCAGAGTTCCTTCTCGTCGGACAGTCCGGATCGGGGAACCTGCATGATCGGGTAAGTAAATGTGCCCCAATTACTTTAATGGCACTTTATTACGCTGCAGATTTTCTGCATGTAAAATACGCAACGTGTGCAGAAGCCCTTAATGTCTTGTGGCGATCCACTTTCTGCTGTGTTTTAAACAATCAGATGAAAAAGATTACAAAAGAATTGCTAACATCGAGCCACGTTTAGACAAGAAATGAAAGTGTAAGTGTCGGAAAGAAACATTGTGGTTTTCCACGTGGATGTTGCACACTGCTCTTTGGAAAATGTTCCTTGCGGTGATGCAATACTTTTTAGCTGTCAGCGCTCCGTATTAGTGGAAGAGTGGTGCCCATTTGTCATCGTAAATCCATCCTCTTCTAATGAACTGACAAAAGTTTGCTATCTGGAAGTTCTATATTCTCACGGAAACCCAAGAGATTTCTACGCCTGTTTACTCACAATGCCTCAAGACCGCCAAAGTGGGCGTGGTCAGCTATAGCCTGCAAACTTTAAGACGCCCCACTAAATACATCAGGAGGGACAGTGCTCCCCGGTTCTTGTACCAACTGGAAATCAAATCATCTTTACTGTAGAAAAATAATAAATACAAATCTTCTATGAGATGCTGCTGCAGGTCCAGTAGGCTATACACACAAGGTGCCCCAGAAATAATGTCAAAATGAAAAAAAAATTAATAAATCATTGGTCTGAATTGAATCTTCAACGCTTTGCAAATTGTACTTGTAGCTACAAGGAAATATTTGGTGCAGTCTGATTCTAGTAAAGGGGTTCACATACTTTTTTTCCTCCCTGCACGATGTATGTTTAACGCTAGAGGGAGCTCAATAGTTGTTCTTGTTTTGGATTTAAAGAGGACCCGTATCCCCTGACAGTTGGGATTTTTTAGCTTACTTGTTGACTTGTTGGGCTTGCTGCTCTAAATGCACAGATTATGGGGCCATATTAATGATGGTTGGATTGCACTTATTCTACGACACTTGTAGTGAGATGGGTGCGCTCACTGGTCATAATAATTCTGATCCACAGCTACTTCTTGTTTGGTTCGTCATTACAGCCTGCGTGACGTTTTCAAAGGGGCCAAAAGCTGTGGAGACTAAAGTTGATTCTCCTAAAAGATTCTGCATACAGAGAAGCCTGAATGTAGTCAGGATTCATTGAGTAACCACAGAATTATCTACAACCACATGGATACATGACTAAGGGGATTAAATAGCCAATGGAATATACTCCACAGTTGTACAGACTTATATTTCATATAGTCATTTTAGTGTGATGTATTTTAAGAGGAACCTACTCTATAAATTTGTTTGGGAGCTTTCTCCTCCCTTCATTTTTAGTGTGATCCACACGGGCCGCCTTGTTCATCCTTGTAAAGTGATGTTACTGGGATGGAAGGAGTTTGCCTGTTTTGGGGACATTGGTGTCTCCCAGCATGCCTATCTTTGATAATTGTATTTTTATTGACTTTTAATTCAGTGGAAATTTTTTATATTTTGCAAGATCTATTTTGGAACTTAAATTTGTCAATGGTTTGGGACTATTTAGGTCTAAGCTCATATTAAATGGGAAGATAAACAAAATGTTAGGATTCTAACAGCAGGAGAAGATGTTCCCATAATGCATCACCAGCAACTTTGTGGGACCTCTGAAATCAGGTGGCCCCCCCAGTATGTAAATCATAGAGGACACTTTATGGCAGGCGTCTCGCAGCAGCTTTTTCACTTACCGAATAGACATGCATGCGCTCGGTTAGCTGAGAATGTGTGTCTAGGGGTAGGTCAGAGAAGATAAGTAGCTGCTGGCTGGAGTATCATCGCTCTTGTCTGTTATGGTTAATTATCTGTTCTCCAAACCTTGCAGGGGATGCATTGGGGAAGGTGCCTGCATATATAGTAGATGTGAATAAGGGAGACAATGGAATAGAAGGAGATAAACTTAAAAGATGGGGGGGGGGGGGGGGGGAAGTAAATATATCAGAAACTACTTTTTGGTCTTAATTCCATTTAAAAAGGAAACAGATTCTGGCTCCGGACTATGCACTCCGTGGGGCAGATTTACTTACCCGGTCCATTCGCAATTCAGCGGCGCGTTCTCTCTCTTTATGAAGGTAGTTCCTCCGCCGTCCACCAGATGGCGCTGCTGCGCTGAAAATCATCTGAACGTGCCGGAATACACCGAGCTGGACCGGGTGAAGGTGAGCGCTTCCCAAGCGACACATTTTTGTTTTTTAAATGCGGCAGTTTTTCCGAATCCGTCGGGTTATCGTTCGGCCACGCCCCCCGATTTCCGCCACGTGCATGCCAGCGCCGATGCGCCACAATCCGATCGCGTGCGCCAAAATTCCGGGGCAATTTGGGTACAATCGGCGCAAATCGGAAATATTCGGGTAACACGTCGGGAAAACGCGAATCGGGCCCTTAGTAAATGACCTCCTGTGTTTATTCTTCTAAATGCTTGTACAGGCAGTCCCCGGGTTAAGTACAAGATAGGTTCTGCAGGTTTGTTCTTAAGTTGAATTTGTATGTAAGTCGGAACTGTATACTTTATAATTGTGACCCCAAGCAAATTTTATTTTTTTTGTCTCTGACACTTGGATTTTAAAAATGTTGGGTTGTCATAAGAACCAGGATTAATAATAAAGCTTCATTGCTGACACCTGTGATAACTGTTATAGCTGATCATTGTAGCCTAAGGCTAAAGTACAGGAAATTACCAAAATCCAGTGGTCCGTTTGTAACTAGGGGTCGTCTGTAAGTCTGGTGTTCTTAAGTAGGGGATCGCCTGTATTAGAGATCTTGCTGTTAATCCTGAACTGAATTATATTGTGCCCAGCTCTGATCCTCTGCCAGTCAGCACTAAAGATCCTGGAACCCCAATCAATATACTGGATTAAGTAGCAGCAGGACTGTGAAGACTGGATTTGCATTCCAGGAAATTAACATCTCTAAGTGCATTGGGGATGTGTCCTTTTAAAGGAGGGTGTTCTTTAATGGGTTGTCCCAAGTTTTCAAGCTTTCCGATATCCACAGGATAGAAGATATCAAACTGATGAGTGAGGGTCTGACTACTGGGATCCCCACCAATCACAAAAATGAGACGAAGAACGGGTGTCTCACCAAACCAATGTATGCAGCATCAGTTTGAGCTGCTCCAATCAATACTATGTGCGTAGGAAAATGCAGAGCACAACGCTCTGGTACTCAGTGCTGGAGATGGCAATTGCTACACCCCTGCCAAAGCATAGGCAAGGTGGTAGTTGCGAATCGCGTCCTCTCCATGTCTAGAGCTGTAAGGGAGACTGATCACCTCTCTAGGAGGTCTCTAAGTACTGGAGAACTTTGTAATTGCAGCTGTAGCCACTGCCTGGTAACGCAAGAGTTAACAATGCCAATTGTTATTGTTCAATTATATTTCTTGTGATATTGTAAAGCAAGCTGGAAGCTGATTGGAGAGTGCAACCACCTGACCAAGGGAGGATATAAACCCCTGGTGGGTGGGAGCACATGGTCTGCAGAGTCAGAACTACGAGAGTCCGAGACTCCATCTTGGAGCACATGTCTGCAATGCAACCAGAGGAGAGTGCAGCTTCTGCCAAGCTGCACTAGGCAGTGTCTTAATACCAGGAAGCAGAACACACCAAAAAGAGAGGAAAGGGGTGGGAATAGGGCCACACACCACCCCCTTACGCCAAATTGGAAAAACCCATAAGAAAGGAATAAAAAAGTAGCATAGAATATGGTATAAAATGGAAGTAACTTTATTGAGTATTGGTAATAATAACAGTAGTTAAAAGGTAGGCAAACAAGTAGGGTAACAAACAGACAAAAAGATATTACAATGGACCGGGTGTTACCATAGTGAAAACATGTAAGAAGATATTCCTGTATAAAACTTAAGTGCTTTAATAAATAAGAACTGAATCGGTCAGCAATAGGTCAATAGTACAGGAGAAAACAGTATGAGCATATGTACAAACCACGGACCCAAGATAAAAACAAAGCCCCGACACGTGTTTCGCCACAGGATGGCTTGTGTGGCGAAACACGTGTCGGGGCTTTGTTTTTATCTTGGGTCCGTGGTTTGTACATATGCTCATACTGTTTTCTCCTGTACTATTGACCTATTGCTGACCGATTCAGTTCTTATTTATTAAAGCACTTAAGTTTTATACAGGAATATCTTCTTACATGTTTTCACTATGGTAACACCCGGTCCATTGTAATATCTTTTTGTCTGTTTGTTACCCTACTTGTTTGCCTACCTTTTAACTACTGTTATTATATACTCAATAAAGTTACTACCATTTTATACCATATTCTATGCTACTTTTTTATTCCTTTCTTATGGGTTTTTCCAGGAAGCAGAACAGTCAAGGCAAGCTTCCTGACATATTAGGGCAAATCAGAACACTTAAGCCCAAGAGCAGAGGTTCACCATTTGGACAGTGCTCCATCTCTACGAGCCCAGCCTGAAGTGACTACCAGGCTGTGGACAACCTTCCAGTTTGCTGAACCTGCTGCCACCAGTACATCAGCCTCTCCCTCCATATTTCTTGAACACACTACTTGCTGGAGAGCTGCCAGGCTGTAGGACAGCCCTACGGTCCCCCATACCAATATATTATTGAATGGAGCGTCAGGATGCATGCTTGTCAGCCACTACAACAATAAGTGCCCTCTGAGCTGCTCCATAGCCCTTTCCCTCTGCCATCTGGTGGAGCAACTCATTGCAAAAAGTTAAAGGACATCTACCAACAGGAGCAAGTATTGTAAACCAAGCACACTGACATACTGGTGTGTGCCCCCTTTTAAAGTTTTGCGAATGAGCCTAAGGGGCTTCAGTCTCCATTAACACCTATGGAACTTGGAGCCCCTCAGGGCCAGGTCGTTTAGAGGTTAAATACTCTCTGACAACACCTTTAACAGTCCTGCTGCTACTACCAACACACACACAGAGGTATGGCTTCACATCTCTATGAGAACACCTGGCAAGATCAAAACTGCTGACAGATTCCCTTGAAGACTTTATTAGAGGTTTGTGCACCTCCATGTTGCTAATATGAGGTAACTGTCGAGCACCCAGACTTTCACTTCAAAGAAGTTTTTTTTTTTTTTTTTTTAAATTTTTTATCTGCATCAACGCTGTAGGATTACAGGTTGGTCTTGTGTCCTTTTTGCAACAATATCAATAATATGAAAATGGATCAAGCCAAGAAAACCTAAATGCCAACAAAATAAAAGAAAGCGAAATGACCCTAATCCAGGTCTATAAACACCCGGAGGGCCTTTCCTTTCTGGGCACCTGAAATCTCTCCTGCGCTTGTTGTGATTCATCCGCATGTCACAGCCGCCAGAGCTTTACCGAGAATAATGTAAGTTGTGTTTTCTATGTATTCACCCAAGTATCACAGCCGAGCGCGAATCCGGAGCCGTGCGACAAGATGACTTTCCTCACCTGCTATTTACAAACCTTACAATGAAATATTAAACCGTTTTTTGTATTTACTTTCAGTAGTAAATCTCTTCACTGCTTTTCAGGCTTTTTTTAATTATTATTTTAGCTTTTTCACATTTGGAGACTTATTCTCCCCACAGCCATTTATAGGAAGAGGCTCACGAGTCATTTTTGGCTGATTGTAGAAGTGTAAAGACGTGTGGATGGAACTTTTGAAAAGATATATATATCTATGTCTATAGTTCGGCTGTGGATATGAGTTTTTTTTAAAAGGGTTGTTACCATCTTTCCGTAGAGAGAGATATACATACGTGGACATTGGATTTGTAAAGTCACATGGGTTGCCGGTCATATACCCCATCAGACATTCGGTTATTGACTCCTGCTGGATGTGGGGAAGTCTTGATAAATGGCCCCCAATGTGTTGTCTCTGTATTGTACAGGCATATGTGGTCCCCCACAGTAATATTCTTTGCGGCCGTTCTCTGCTCTTTCTTTCTTTCTTTCTTTCTTTCTTTGTTTTTGTTTTTATTACACAACATTTTATTTGGTTTTTATTACACAACTGTTATACATTGTAACATAAATGAAAAGAACATCCATTTCTCCAGAAACATTTTCAGCAATCCAGTTGCCACGAATCAGCGTATTACATCAAACATTTAGGAGATGCTGCCCCAGGGGGAGACGACCCTATCAATCATGGTCGGACCCGCTACTCGATTTCCTATTAGGAGGGTGTTATCCTGGTGAGAACTTTATCTCATAACTCGACTTTTAATTACACCTGCAGATCTCCTAGGGAGCCTTTTAGTTGTTCTGTGTTTTACCATTGCGTCATCTCTGCTCTTTCTAATTGCAGTTTGGGATGCCCCTCTATTACTACATAGTCGGGGGCGTATTATGGCTGCCATGGGTCCTAGGCTGTATGAATATTATAGCTCCTACAAGCAGGGGTGTAACTAGGCAGGCCCCATAGCAGGCTTCTGAATGGGGCCCCCCCTTTCCGCTTAAAAAAGTATACATATTTGTACACTCTGGGCCCCATAGCAGATGTTATGGCTGCTACCACTGTAGTTACGCCACTGCCTACAAGTGTGTATTGAGAGCAGGAACAGATGTACAGGCAGTCCCCGGGTTACATACATGATAGGTTCTGTAGGTTTGTTCTTAAGTAGAATTTGTATGTAAGTTGGAACTGTATACTTTATCATTGTAACCACAGACAAAATAATTTTTGTCTCTGTGACAATTGGATTTTAAAAATGTTGGGTTGTCATAAGAACCAGGATTAACAATAAATCTTCATTACAGACGCCTGTGATAACTGTTATAGTGGTTTATTGTAGCCTAGGACTAAAGTACAGGAAATTGCCACCATCCAGAGGTCCGTTTGTAACTAGGGGTCGTCTGTAAGTTGGGTGTTCTTAAGTAGGGGATTACTGGGGTGAAGGTCCTTCTGAGTATAAAATTCGGTGGATGATTTGGGTGACCCCTAGAAGGCTTTGGCCCTGGGCTACCGCACAAACCACCTATAGTATAATCCACTACTGTACATTATGCTACTGTATATGAAGTAGTGTGTAAATGTTTCTTCCAAACTGCTACAATCTGCCATAACTTTTCAGCTATCCTGAGAATGAAGTGACATTGGTTGGTGCTATGTCCCTTCCCCTGACTGTAGGCACCAATGTGGTTGGAAAATTGTGAAGGGATTGTGGTAGAATAAGCAGAGGTCATAGGGCAGTGATGGCGAACCTTTTAGAGACCGTGTGCCCAAACTACAACAAAGAGCCGCTTATTTATCACAAAGTGCCAACACAGAAATGTAATTTGGGATTTATACTCCCTTCTCTGTCACAGTTTTCAGCTGTCACCTTAAAATAGCTCTGTGCACAGCAAGTCCTGGGCTGTCTGGGACTGCAGGAAGATACCTGGAGTCATCTCTGGTGATGCCTCAGTGCCCACAGAAAGGGCTCCGAGTGCCACCTCCGGCACCAGTGCCATAGGTTAGCCATCACTGTCCTAGGGGAAGGGGGCTCTCATTTGTGAGATGGGTTCCCCTTATGTTTTCAGTAGGAACCAACACATTGTCTAGAGCAATTTCAATATGACAGGATAGTGATACTACACAAAAGATTTCAGAACTGTCTGAGCTGTGTGAACTGGGACCAAAGTCTGGAAGTGACTTTCTCAGTACTTTTTACCTGCAGAAAGACAGGGATGCTGTCCAATAGGTGCCGACTCTTAGGGAGTGTGATAACACGCCAACATGGCTAATCTAGATAAAGGGCAAGGGCTGTGACCTGAAATCCTCATATAGGAGACCCGTAACTGGTTCCTAGTCTAAGTATTACACTCATTCTTCTAAGGTCCTACACATAATAGGGAATTAGAGATGGAGAAACAATGTCAAATGGTTGTATGTTTTTACAGTATAACTTCATTCAAATGAACAGGAGTCAGGTGCAATACCAGACACGACCTGTGGATAGGTGTGGGGCTATTTATTGAAGGCCATATTTCCATAATCTTGCGGTCCTAATTGCAACTCCATGGTTACAAAGATTGCAAGTTTGAGTTGCAAAATAATCAAACATTACTCATGGTTGAGGCAACCTCTTTTTCGTACTATGACCCCATTCACTTCTGATGGCACACGATTACACCGTGATTCTTGGTCGCATGATGGGAGTCATGTCCAAAATTACTGTTCACTGATGTTATCATTATATGCAAATATATACTATATATATATATATATATATATATATATATATATATATATATATATATATATATATTAGTGTGTGTGTGTATATACATTTTGTCATAGAAAGGAAGATCAGAAGAATTTGGACTACACTACCCCTTTCCAGCAGTAGGTGGCAGTAGTGGCTTTCTCATGTTATACAAGTATCATCTATAAAACTGGAGGAAATGAGATACATAGTTTAGTCTCCTTAAAACTCTGAGAAACAATTTTACTTCATTATTGCTGAAGATTTCCTTTATCAACAAGTTCTGTAATTCCAGGAACATTTTTTACATTCTCCGTAGCTTCCTTGCCGTGTAATGTCAGAACTATCGTTTTCAGACCAATTATAGTACAGTAAGTAAAATGCTTTTTCCCCATGATTTACAAGGTTGTCCGGTATAATCCATTCTTCTAATTTTATGACGCCTACAAAGTGCAGGTACAAGTGGATAAAGTGATTTTATATAGATTCTTGGCAGAAAAGCTTACAATCTAATTTACCTGTCATAAGGGCAAAGCACTGAACAAACGGCTCCTTTTCGAAACTTCTGATGTCCTACACCTACAATCGTGGGTGTTTGCGATAAATCCATGATTTCTACCTCTGCATCTTCTGTAGCTGTGCCACATTATTGGGATGCACTGTTGAACATATTTAGCATATTTTCGGTAAAACTTAGTAATGGCAAATCTTTCAGACGTGAGGAAAAGTATCTGATCACTAGGGATTTGACCACTGGGTTAATGATCATAATAGTGAGGGTCGGCAAGTGCCTCATGGAAGGCAACAACTCATTGGCGCTATGTGTGATCTGACTCCCATCAATCCCAAATCATAATGCTGCAGTGCAAAGGAGATTGGGAGTTGTGCTCCTGAACCTTTTAATGAAGTGTAAACAAAGGTTGTAGATAATTCTGCTGCTGTCAAAATGTTCTTTTTGTATTCTGTAGCGCCCTCTCTTCCTGCATCTTCCTGTATTCTGTAGCACCCGCTCTCTTCCTGCATCTTCCTGTATTCTGTAGCGCCCCCTCTCTTCCTGCATCTTCCTGTATTCTGTAGCGCCCTCTCTTCCTGCATCTTCCTGTATTCTGTAGCGCCCCCTCTCTTCCTGCATCTTCCTGTATTCTGTAGCGCCCCCTCTCTTCCTGCATCTTCCTGTATTCTGTAGCACCCCTCTCTTCCTGCATCTTCCTGTATTCTGTAGCACCCCTCTCTTCCTGCATCTTCCTGTATTCTGTAGCGCCCCCTCTCTTCCTGCATCTTCCTGTATTCTGTAGCGCGCCCTCTCTTCCTGCATCTTCCTGTATTCTGTAGCGCCCCCTCTCTTCCTGCATCTTCCTGTATTCTGTAGCGCCCTCTCTTCCTGCATCTTCCTGTATTCTGTAGCACCCCTCTCTTCCTGCATCTTCCTGTATTCTGTAGCGCCCCCTCTCTTCCTGCATCTTCCTGTATTCTGTAGTGCCCCCTCTCTTCCTGCATCTTCCTGTATTCTGTAGCGCCCTCTCTTCCTGCATCTTCCTGTATTCTGTAGCGCCCCCTCTCTTCCTGCATCTTCCTGTATTCTGTAGCACCCCCTCTCTTCCTGCATCTTCCTGTATTCTGTAGCGCCCCCTCTCTTCCTGCATCTTCCTGTATTCTGTAGCGCCCTCTCTTCCTGCATCTTCCTGTATTCTGTAGCACCCCTCTCTTCCTGCATCTTCCTGTATTCTGTAGCGTCCCCTCTCTTCCTGCATCTTCCTGTATTCTGTAGCGCCCCCTCTCTTCCTGCATCTTCCTGTATTCTGTAGCACCCCTCTCTTCCTGCATCTTCCTGTATTCTGTAGCACCCCTCTCTTCCTGCATCTTCCTGTATTCTGTAGCGCCCCCTCTCTTCCTGCATCTTCCTGTATTCTGTAGCGCACCCTCTCTTCCTGCATCTTCCTGTATTCTGTAGCGCCCCCTCTCTTCCTGCATCTTCCTGTATTCTGTAGCGCCCCCTCTCTTCCTGCATCTTCCTGTATTCTGTAGCGCACCCTCTCTTCCTGCATCTTCCTGTATTCTGTAGCACCCCTCTCTTCCTGCATCTTCCTGTATTCTGTAGCACCCCTCTCTTCCTGCATCTTCCTGTATTCTGTAGCGCTCCCTCTCTTCCTGCATCTTCCTGTATTCTGTAGCGCCCCCTCTCTTCCTGCATCTTCCTGTATTCTGTAGCGCCCCCTCTCTTCCTGCATCTTCCTGTATTCTGTAGCGCCCCCTCTCTTCCTGCATCTTCCTGTATTCTGTAGCGCCCCCTCTCTTCCTGCATCTTCCTGTATTCTGTAGCACCCCTCTCTTCCTGCATCTTCCTGTATTCTGTAGCACCCCTCTCTTCCTGCATCTTCCTGTATTCTGTAGCGCCCCCTCTCTTCCTGCATCTTCCTGTATTCTGTAGCGCACCCTCTCTTCCTGCATCTTCCTGTATTCTGTAGCGCCCCCTCTCTTCCTGCATCTTCCTGTATTCTGTAGCGCTCCCTCTCTTCCTGCATCTTCCTGTATTCTGTAGCGCTCCCTCTCTTCCTGCATCTTCCTGTATTCTGTAGCGCCCCCTCTCTTCCTGCATCTTCCTGTATTCTGTAGCGCCCCCTCTCTTCCTGCATCTTCCTGTATTCTGTAGCGCACCCTCTCTTCCTGCATCTTCCTGTATTCTGTAGCGCCCCCTCTCTTCCTGCATCTTCCTGTATTCTGTAGCGCCCCCTCTCTTCCTGCATCTTCCTGTATTCTGTAGCGCCCCCTAACTTGCCATTAATCTGGTACCCACCACCACCGGGAGTGGTGCCAGGGAGAGTCTTCTTTATTAGGTAGATCTGTGATGGTAGGTTTCCTTAAATCCGGCTTCTTATAGAAAATGGGGGGACTGCATGCTGTTCTATTTAAAAAAAAAAAAAAAAAAAAAAGAGCTAGGGCCCCCACCCCCCATATTATCGATGTATAACCAGCCCTGATACAATAATGCAGCAGCAGCCTGACATTACTGGGTTGGGAAGACCTAAAGTTTTGGGGCTTTCTCAACCTTATGATACTAGCCTGCGGCTGCCCCTGTACTTGCCCATCTATTAATATCTGGGTACTATATTGCATCCAAATGTTAATGGTACTCACAGTGGTGGTAGTATCGGGGTGATGGTAAGCATGTGAGTGTCAGCCTTTTTTTACCAGCTAAGCCCTGGCCTTAGTATTGGGTGCTGACAGAGGCCAAAGCTGCTGGAAAACGAAAACTACAAGCAACATAATGACCAGAAACTGTGTTGCACCTTATGTACACACGGTGGACTACCGAT
This sequence comes from Engystomops pustulosus, assembly GCF_040894005.1. Lineage (NCBI taxonomy): Eukaryota > Metazoa > Chordata > Amphibia > Anura > Leptodactylidae > Engystomops > Engystomops pustulosus. Next base: position 83,599,978 of record NC_092421.1, read on the forward strand.
TTCTGTAAAATCTGTTGAGCGGTTATTAGGAGAATACACATGAAATCTTCTATAAAATTAAGAAGAAAAAAAAGAGATTTGTTTTGACATTTTTCATAGTAATTTTCCACTAAGTGGCGCCACCCTGCTGGAATCCAGTGTAAATATTTAATTTCCCTTACCCTGTGCCGACTGTCCCAGCTTTTATTAATCATGAAAGATATCCAAGACTTGAGGTTCTCCATGCCAATTAACATATGCTGATGAATTTAGCTGAATAATAAATGTTTATTGTGTAACTAGAGCCCAGTATTGGGAGGTTAATCCGCCGTTTCGCATTGCGTTTGATATACAAGTGCTGTCAGTCTGAACAGGGCTGCAGAATATCACTTGCCAACCAATTACTTCTCCTCAAAGGAGATATTTCCTCTTTGAATCATGTATCTTGTGATTAGGGCTGGGAGTGCGGAGACCAGGAATGTGCTGGAGGGAAACCTCTGCATGGATTCAGGACAATGGAGAGCGCTGTTCTGCATTCAGGCTGCAGAGCCTCATGCAGATGCCTGATATTACTCCATCCCCGGCCGGCAGAAGGTCACAGGCACAGAAAGTTTAAGCTTGTGTCTATTAGTGCCGGAGAATTGATTATTGATTTAAAGGGAACCTGTCACCAGGAGAGCCATTTTTAGCACTCCCCCAGTCCCCACAGAGCATAGTACATACACTGCCAAAGCGTTTTTGTATAAAAAATTGGTTTTACAGAAAAAACGATATGTTATATTGTACCTTTCATTAGCATCTGCTGGGTGACTAGGCAGTTGCCTTTTTGGAGGAGCTGTAAAGGAGCATTCCCCCCCCCCCCTCCTTTGGGGAACATGTGACCCTTTCAAATATATGAATAACTCCCCACACTCAGGATTGGCTGTAGAGGAGCAGGGGGCGTCGTTAAGCCCAGTGATGGGTGTTTTCATATATTTGAAAAGGTCACATGGAGGAGCTGTTTCCCAAGGGTTGGGGGGGGGGGACTGCTCCTTTCCAGCCCCTGCCATTTGGCAACTGCCCTGTCACACAGCAGATGCTAATGAAAGGTACAATATAACATATCTTTTTTTCTGTAAAACCAATTTTTAATACAAAAACACTTTGGCAGTGTATGTACTATGCTCTGTGGGGACTGGGGGAGTGCTAAAAATGGGTCTCCTGGTGACAGGTTCCCTTTAAGCTGTCATAGAGCTCAAGAAGTGTTTGGAATTCTCCCTTTTCTCTCCCTTAATAATTTTCTAATTATAGAGATATATATATTTTTTCTTATTAATGGTCTAAAAATTATTGGTTTGTAAAATTTACTTTTCATGAAAATTAAAAATCCTCAAATTGCTACAGATTAGGCTAGAAGAACACAGCGTGGTCGTGCACTGACACTGGAGTGACTACATTGCTGGAGAAGGGACTCATATCCCTGCAAAACAGCAGCATCAATTTATAATCTTAAATATAGTTCATCACTGCTGTTCTGCAGGGAAGAAGGGACTCCTTGCATCATCATTTCACTATGATGCTCGGAGTCCCATTTCCAGCACTGTGGTCAGTCTTTGAAATCTGCGCAGCACACTGTCGGTTATCCATGGACCGACCATCGTTGGGAGTTTCTGACCTCAAAGAGAACCATTCACCTGCCACCTCCACCTCTCTGCAGTCTGAGGTGGGGTCGCGCAACTGAATTTGACATACTTAGAAAATGTTTTTCTCTATCCTCCAGCATTCATGAACAATCAGTGTTTTGGCAACCAACATGGTAATTTGTTTCTTTACTGCCACATGTTCCTGATAGAAAAGACGAGTTAGTAACAGAGTCTGACTTCTCACTTTCTTGCAATCTGTTGTTCCTCTTCCTCTCCCTGTTTTACTTGAAGACACTTTGGTGTTGTTATAAAGTGTTGTTACCTCCACCAGTTTCTGACTAGCTGTTGGCAATGAGGTACATATTTAATTTTGTTGGTGCTTGGCTGATAAAATTTCTGGCACTGGGACCATTTTCTGTCCTGAGCAGGACAGCAGTCCGACAAATATGCACCGCAACTGCCAAGGAACCACAGACAAGAAATGCATCCATGGCTGACCTGGTCCAGTCCGAATTGGATACAAGAATAGAGGGTAGCAGAAATCTAAATGTGGGAAGTCAATCATCTTCTTCAACACCACAGCCGTCTACAAGTGGTGTGCAAAAAAATAGCCAGAGGACGGAGCCAACTGTGTCCACCGGATTGTCAGCACCCGAACTTCTACAGCGGAGAGCTGTGACCTGGCAAACTTCCCAGTGCAGGGTTCTCTTCTGCTAGACCAATTGTCTGTTGATCTACTCCATTTTCCAGCGCTAAAAAAAATTAAAAGACACATAATAATAGTGTCAGAATTTCCACACCATGAAACCATCGTAGGGGATTTGTTTTCTGGTGCTGACAACTTATAAATGGGTCGGGAAAGAGAACAGACGGTGGGAGCAACACAAGAAGGCGGAAACCCCATCGTAAATGTCACAAAATTGATTTGACTTGAAGATATTCCTAAGGTCCATGTCTTGGCGCTCCCCCTCCGATTTACTTTATCCTTGTTGTACAGATATCAGAACTCGGCTTCAGGGAACCACCGGGTCACTACCCCAGAAGTCGTCTCTGTTTAGTGATGGTTGACGAGTCGGTAGCCACTAGTGGGACAAGCAAAGGAAACAAACTGAGATCATAGTAAGCGGATTCCCAGCTGGAAGATGTTAACTGACTGCCCCATGTTTTAAGAGGTGACATTCTTGGAGAAGAGACTAAATAATGTTCCTGTGGTTGAGATTTTGCTATGTTCAGCTGCCTATTATCTTTTGCAAATGTCTAGTACTTGATGTATAGGACATATGTGGACTTTGCAACGTTGATGAGAAAAAAAAAAAAAACTGAAATGCGGTACCACTCACAGCCTGTGCATGAGAGGGGTGCTGTTTAAGGAACCAACTATCATTTTCTATTCATATAAACCCCTCTAAAGGTGTAATCTAAAAAAGTCACTTGGGCTCCTTTACTTACCCGTCCTACGAGTTCACAGAAAGTGCATGGTCCGTGTATAATGTGCTGTGCGGGGAGTCATTAAGATCGTGCACCCGATATCCTGCATGTGTTGCTTCCCCGCTCAGGTCCCTGGAGTTCACCTTCCTCTTCCTGGTGCATGTAAGTGCATTGTCCGTGTATAATGCGCTGTGCGGGGAGTCACTAAGATCGTGTGCCCGATATCCTGCATGTGTCGCTTCCCTGCTCAGGTCCCCGGAGTTCACCTTCTTCTTCCTGGTGCATGTAAGTGCATTGTCCGTGTATAATGCGCTGTGCGGGGAGTCATTAAGATCGTGCACCCGATATCCTGCATGTGTCGCTTCCCCGCTCAGGCCCCAGGAGTTCACCTTCTTCTTCCTGGTGCATGTAAGTGCATTGTCCGTGTATAATGCGCTGTGCGGGGAGTCACTAGGATCGTGCGTCCAATATCCTGCATGTGTCGTTTACCCTCTCAGGTCCCCGGAGTTCACCTTCTTCTTCCTGGTGCATGTAAGTGCATTGTCCGTGTATAATGCGCTAAGATCCTGCACCCGATATCCTGCATGTGTCGCTTCCCCGCTCAGGTCCCCAGAGTTCACCTTCTTCTTCCTGGTACATGTAAGTGCATTGTCCGTGTATAATGCGCTGTGCAGGGAGTCACTAAGATCATGCGCCTGATATCCTGCATGTGTCGCTTCCCCGCTCAGGTCCCCGGAGTTCACCTCCTTCTTCCTGGTGCATGTAAGTGCATTGTCCGTGTATAATGCGCTGTGCGGGGAGTCACTAAGATCCTGCCCCGATATCCTGCATGTGTCGCTTCCCCGCTCAGGTCCCCGGAGTTCACCTTCTTCTTCCTGGTGCATGTAAGTGCATTGTCTGGTGACACAATTTGAAAGTTAAATCCCGTGCCGAGTCCGAATCAGTCGGATTGCCCGACGGCCCGCCACCGATTTCTGTCTAATGGAAGCAGCACAGCTGCGCCAAAAAATGATCACGTGCGACACAATCCAAGCGCAGACACCTGTTAAATACCATTCATAGCCGTGTAATCCCCGAAAAAGACAAACTGTCTGACCAAAGTGCAATCTGCGACCCTTAAAAAATGAGCCCCATTGTGTATATACAGGGCCCTGACCCTGAAGCCAAGGGGTTAATAGTTCACGTGTCATCAGCTGTATATAATGAGTAATGTCACGGTGAGGCCTGAGCCGCCATATATCACTTTATGAGATTCTCCTGTCACTAAATAAATCATTGCGCCGTATTTCACTTGAAATTCTGCTTTTGGAGAAATCAATAGTAAGCAAATGAACAGGCGGCATTATATCACTAGGTATTTATTACAAGCACTCGCTTATTTCGCTTTCTTTATTTGTTCCCGTCCCCGGTTTCAGGCAATACTAGAGATTTTTATTGAGACTTAATAAATGCTCTGCTAAGCTGGCTCGTCTCCAGGATCTTCTGAGGAGCTTAGAAGCTTCTTCTCTATTATTTATATAGTTGTTAGTTGGACTCCGTTCACACCTTACTCTACACCTGAAGGCGAGTGAAGTGCAGAGCGGAGGAGCTCCTACAGCCGGGTGTCAGCTTCTGCAATGCCTTAATAACTGGCCAGTGCTATGTCCTTGAAAATGGCAAAACAAAACGTAATCTCCCTATTCACATCCGTCCTAAAGGGGGTTCCATAGAAATCTTGGGGGCCGCATTGAAATAATCAGGTTCCCTCCCACACCCACCTATAAAATATTTATATACACAGCGCTCTCCCCTTAATGAATTTATATTCCACATCCTCCTGAATTGGTTTATATATAGGGACCCCCCCCCTCATGAATTTAAAGTTGGGGACCCCTCATGAATCTATAGGCACCCTCCTTGCTATACAGGGCATCCAGTAATAACTTATATACAGTATACACCCCATACTTTATTTAACAAAATAATAAAGTCTACTTATCTGCCTGCAACCTACCCCGTCTCTTCTGCCATCACTCTGGTGGTGCAGAGGTTTGCCCTCCCAATCAATTCTGCCTACGTCTTAAAGGGAAACATCATTTTCCAACTGACAAGTTCCCAAAGCCTTTTTAACCCTGATTCCCACTGCCCCCCTAGAAGGCTTGGGCCCCAGGCTACCACCCAAACCGCCTGAAACATAAGGTGTTCCCTGCAAGGTTGGGGGTTGCTTATAAAGGGCATCTGTCGCCAAATTCTGCAACCTATGATAATAATTTCTCTAAGTAGACTGCAGGTTTTTAGAATCTTATTATTATTGGAGGGCAGAGTACAGTATTTACAATTTCCATCCTTATCCCTCACTGTCATGTCCATCACTGTAGATGCAACAATTTCATTATAAAGTTAAGAAAAAAACAAATTATAACTCTGAAATCAGCCTCTGACCCCGATCCATGCTGCCCCCAATCCATGCTGCCCCTACTGTGGGAATTTTGTGGTGACAGATTCCCTTTTGTAAGTCCTAATGCTAGAACTAATATTAGTATTCTAATAACCCACAGACTGTGGTTACCATAGTAACCTCAGCCAATTGTTCATTGTTGGGTTCTGGCCATGACGACGTGCGGTCTGAATGCTGCTCTCTGTAACCTTCCCTCCATACGTTTCCATCACTGACCATAGTGTGATTTATGTAATGCAGAGAGAAGGTTATTATATATTATACATATTGTTACATATTGATCTCCAAGATAAAACACTAATGCCGCTTCTCCCCCTTTACCTGCCTTCTAACAATTGCTTCATGCAGAATATAAACTGTGGCCCAAAGTTACTTCTACTTTCTGTCAAATCTGTTTTCAACCAATTTTAATATTTTACTAGTACTGTATTCTGCATTTCCCAGAGCAAGTAAGTAACTGCTCTTAGCTATAACAAAGTAGACAAGACATTATAGTCTGTAATTGACAGTAAATAAAACCCCTCAGAATTGGTAAACACTTAAAGGTAACCTGTCCATAAATATAATCCCCCCCCCAATGTGCATATTTTTTAAGTTTGCTATTAGAAAGCAGTGCAACCATTCCTAAATTGTTCCGCCTCTTGCCTGTAAACTTTCACATTCTGTTCCCAAAATTATCTCGCTTTGTATGGAAATCGCCCTTTCTGAGTCCAATCTGAGTCTTACTCCAGTTATGACTTGGGAATATTCCTAATGTTTCTCCACAGCTGCACATACAGCATGAGGGAGGGGGAGTGAGGGAGCTGATATCTCTTCAGTGAGTCACACACAGCCCATGTCTCTCTCAACTCCCTCATTGCCCTTCCCTCAGGGATTCTCTTCAGCGGGTCATCCAAAGCCAACATCTCCCTCCACTCCCTCAATCCTTGCTCCCTCAGCAACTCTCTTCAGAGAGTCACACAGTCCATGTCTATCTCCAAATTGTGCTTTTTACCAATTAATGTGAAAATTTCCTCACACATTTGAGATACTCTGGTGCATGGTGCGGCAGCTTATGATGGTTACCCCTCCAAATCAGGCGGTGCCGGCGTGGGGCACTTCTGACATCAGGTCAGCCATAGACGGTGTTTCCCTTCACACCAGCCACGTGGCATAATTGGGGGAAATGGGCAGAATTTCTGGCTGTGTGCAGGGAATTGCCCATTTCAGAGCTTGTGCACCAGATTTCAGGTTCTGATTATGTGGCTCACAGTCTGACATTCCCAAGGCACAGGAAGTGGCTATGCAAAATATGGTCATTTTAAATGTGACAGTGCGGATTCCTTTAGTGGACATCCCTCCAGTACATACACACTGGGAAGAAAAGCTAAAATCCTGCTTCAGTATTCACAAGCAAAAATACTGACCGTGATGTGTTCTTTTCTATGCAATTTTGCGGGATTTCTATGGGGTTGGTCTTAGTAAAGCAAAAGGATTGTTCCAAACTTAACCCATTTATAGATGGCATAAGGAAGATAAAAAGTAAAAAGCATGTAAAGGTCAAGCAAAATGCACCAAAATGTTTGTCCCGTTAAATAGGGCTAGTAACAATTATATGTAACATAAGTGGCTTCCCCCCTGCCCCATATGATGCCATTCCCATTGTGCATATAATGCCCCCCACCCTGACATTTCTTCCTTTACTATTGTAAAGCAGAGATCAGTAGGTGCCACTGTACACGTCACTGTACAGTGATCGGACCTGACCCACCATGTCTAGGCTGTGTTCATCCCCTCCCCCACAGTAACAAATGTTTTTCGGCACCAATCATGGTGTTATCCTATAAATGCCATGGCCAAAACCATCCGCACCATGTAACTGGCGGGGCATGCACGCTGCTATTTTCCCAAGGATTGACCTTTGTTACGTCCGAACGGTTGGTCACGGGTGTTTGGATTCAAGTCCAAGTTTGACCAGACCCAAAAAGGTTTCAGTAGGCCCCTGAGCGAAAGAGCCTCAGTGGGCCCCTTTGCAGTGATCTCATGTGGTAGCATTGAAAATTCAGAAACTAAAACTGTCTCCTGTTTCCCTAAAATATTCCCTTATTAATCATCCCAGCCCCCTTATAGGTACTTTATAACCACCACCCCACCCCCCCTCACATCCTATGGATTCATTAGATACAGCCCCCTGACCCCTATGAATGCCTTATGTATAGCCTTACGTGGGCCCTGGCACTTGCCCGGGTATCCCTAGTGGTGGCGCCGGCCCTGCTTCTGACACAAGTGATCACACTGTGTATATGTTGCTGCAGTAAAAACTTGTACCTATAAGAAAAGAAGGCAGTGTTTGCTTTCCAGGTAAAATTTAGACTTTGAATGACAAATGGAATCCTGCGTCTCCTGTGATTAGATTGTAAGCTCTGGTGAGCAGGGCTCAGCCACCTTCTGTTTTGCGGAAGTACTTAGTGCTAGGCGAACGCCTCTCACATTTCCAGTAATCATTATGGCGACAGACGTTGATTTTCCGTCATCTGCTTGAAACGTTCTAATGTTTTTTTTCTCCTGCTTATGTGGTTCATAAAATACCCAAATTATATTTATGAAAAAAAGTTTATGTATATTTACAAAATGTGTCTGGATACAATGAATCTGAATTGCGACCCTGTATTAACCCCTGTCTGCTCAGTTCTCGGATTTGTATTCCAGCACTGGATGTCTCCGTCTGTTTTCCCCTCTTACTAATGACATTTGCAGCACATCCAGTTTGAGGGCTTTCTCACAATTATGTGCACCTTATGCCGCACCATCATTCATCTATATGCAAATAAAGCGAATTAGAACTTTAACATAATTTAAACAGAAAATTCTGTAATCAGCCCGGGAAAACGCTTTATGATGCTGAAGGTATTTTTATTTATGAGAGCAATGTCGCTCCAAAGTGACAGAAGCCGCTGAGGCCTGATCTATCATAACGGTGACGCGCAGCATCGGCGGTGGCGAACCCTCAGAGATTTACAGTAGCAGCATGCCGCAATAACAGCCTGCAATGCAAAATTACTACTGCGGATCCAACCTCTGTAATGCAAAAGGTAAATCGCTGCAGGTAAATCGTGGGTCAAAGCCATGGCGTTAAGTGTAAGTTTACATCTGAGTTCTGCTCTAGTTCTGAGTTGTGCTCCTTCCTCATCTATTTTTATGGTTCAATCAAGATCTATTGCCCCAAATCGCCTGCATCCCACAGATATAAGACAACCTGCTGCCTGCTCCTGCCAATAGTGGCAACACAGGAGCATTGAGGCTCCCTCTAGTGGAGGCTGCAGGAAGGAGGTATTTCCACCACTGTCGGAGAAAGTAGCGATCATAATATTTGTTATTTGGATGGTAGCCCAGGACTCAAGGCCTCTAGGGGGCCTCCCAAACAACCCACCAAGCTTGATCCTGTCCTGTAACGATCATAAAGAAAGGAGGCTGCAGCCATGAAATTCTGATACATGTGTGCCAATAATAATAATTAATAATTTATATAGTGCACACAGATTACGCAGCGCTGCACAGAGGTTGACAGATCAGTTCCTGTTCCTTGTGGGGCTCAGAATCTAATCAACCTACCAGTATGTTTTTGGAGTATGGGATTAAACTGGAGGACCCGGAGGAAACCCACGCAAACATGGAGAGAACATACAAACTCTTTGCAGATGTTGACCTAGTTCTTGAATCCAGGTCCCCAGCGATGCAAGGCTGTAGTGCTAACCACTGAGCCACCGTGCTGCAAGGCTGTAGTGCTAACTACTATGCCACCGTGCTGCAAGGCTGTAGTGCTAACTACTATGCCACCCTGCTGCAAAGCTGTAGTGCTAACCACTGACCACCATACTGCAAGGCTGTAGTGCTAACCACTGAGCCACCATGCTGCAAGGCTGTAGTGCTAATCACTGAGCCACCGTGCTGCAAGGTTGTAGTGCTAACCACTGAGCCACCGTGCTGCCCTTGAGGGTCCTTGTACTGCAGACTTCAAAGCCTAAGAAAGAACTCCCCTCTTTCCCAAGAAACTTTGTTCTGCTGCCGGCTGTAAATGTCAAATCATTAAAACAAATTTGGACTTGTGGTGTGGACTTTTAATACTGCCCAGAGCTCATGGCAGTCTTTACCTGCCTCTGATAAGAGCCAAGCTATCTGACACCTTGGTGATAACTTAAGACATTCTTTTGGTGCAATCAGCAGAACATGGATTTTGAGTAAATGTATCATCACTTTACTGATTAGACTCCAATATAACCATTAAAATCCTCTAAAATGTCTTTTCTTGACTAATTTAATGAATGTTTCCCTGAACAATTTAATGAAACGTGATACAATATTCATGATCTCATGTCTCTCCTGAAGTATACGGCGACCGCGCTTCTAACTCCCCTGAATAAAGCCGAAAATTTGAGTTGTGTTCCATCCCACAGACACATTAGTGGCCATTAATAGAGCAAGAAAGGAAATAATTATAGATTACGCCTCCCCCGCCGTGAGACAATCTTGTCCTATCGAGCCGTATATTAAGTTGCACTTTAGTAAATCTAACTTGTTACTCACTAAGCAAGTAACGGGGATTAATACACTTAAGGAACGCAGCCAAATCTACTTATCCCGTAAAGATTCTGATTAAAACCTTATTATGACAGATGAATAGGTAATTCTGATGGAAGACTCCCCTAATTACCGCGGTTTAACCGGATTGATCGCAATAACATTTGTTCAGAAAAGAGACACAAAACCAGCAAAAACTTCATGTTTTATTTAGAGAACACATTGAGGGTCCATCATTAATATGTGACAATGGGGGGGGGGGGGGCTGACTCCTGACATCGCGCATGTTCACTGGTTTGAGAAAGCGGCAAGGTAGCACGAAACCGCTCATAGCTGTGATCGGTGAGTGCCGCATCATCTGTTATCTTACATAGTGCACTTGGATGTCTTGGACAAAAGCAGCACACCCCCCACATATCAATTTTCCTTTTGTAGTACAGCAGCAGATTTATCAGACTGTGCAGTTTTGTAGGACATGTGAACCACAGGGCAAAATCTTAGAAAAGTCCCCCCCCCCCCCAACTGGAGCAAATAATGTTGCGAGCATTAGGCTACATCCACATCATGTTTCAACGTGATGTGTCCTTACAAAGGGGGGCAGCAGCACATCCAACTGTGCTCATTCAGGAGGATACCCCCCCGGTTCAGCCCACCCTTATGAAAGTTGGAGGAGTGAACAGTTATTGATGGCTGGTAATCAGGGTGTTTCCCCAGTGATGCTAAAGTCATTAAATGGACCATTACATCACTGAGGTCCTCCAGTACACTCAGTGGAGCCTGGGGATGGATGCCATACAGTGGCATCCGCCTCCCATAGTCTATTGCCTCCGCTGAGTGTATACATTTCAAGAAGCAGGAGAATATATGGATCTTTCTATCCAGTTTTTCCTGAAGCATTCCATAGTATCTAAGGCTGGAAAAAGTCCATCAAGTCCAAGCTTTAAGAATTTAACAAATCTTTTCCCCATAACTGTGATATTTTTGCTCTCCAGAAGGCCATCCAGGCCTCTCTTGAACATGTACATACACTCACCGGCCACTTTATTAGGTACACCTGTCCAACTGCTCGTTAACACTTAATTTCTAATCAGCCAACTCAGTGCATTTAGGCATGTAGACATGGTCAAGACAATCTCCTGCAGTTCTCCCGAGCATCAGTATGGGGAAGAAAGGTGATTTGTGGCCTTTGAACGTGGCATGGTTGTTGGTGCCAGAAGGGCTGGTCTGAGTATTTCAGAAACTGCTGATCTACTGGGATTTTCACGCACAACCATCTCTAGGGTTTACAGAGAATGGTCCGAGAAAGAAAAAACATCCAGTGAGCGGCAGTTCTGTGGGCGGAAATGCCTTGTTGATGCCAGAGGTCAGAGGAGAATGGGCAGACTGGTTCGAGCTGATAGAAAGGCAACAGTGACTCAAATCGCCACCCGTAACAACCAAGGTAGGCAGAAGAGCATCTCTGAACGCACAGTACGTCCAACTTTGAGGCAGATGGGCTACAGCAGCAGAAGACCACACCGGGTGCCACTCCTTTCAGCTAAGAACAGGAAACTGAGGCTACAATTTGCACAAGCTCATCCAAATTGGACAGTAGAAGATTGGAAAAACGTTGCCTGGTCTGATGAGTCTCGATTTCTGCTGCGACATTCGGATGGTAGGGTCAGAATTTGGTACAACAACATGAAAGCATGGATCCATCCTGCCTTGTATCAGCGGGTCAGGCTGGTGGTGCTGGTGTCATGGAACCATCCTGCCTTGTATCAGCGGCTCAGGCTGGTGGTGGTGGTGTCATGGATCCATCCTGCCTTGTATCACCGGGTCAGGCTGGTGGTGGTGTCATGGATCCATCCTGCCTTGTATCAGCGGCTCAGGCTGGTGGTGGTGGTGTCATGGATCCATCCTGCCTTGTATCAGCGGGTCAGGCTGGTGGTGGTGGTGTCATGGATCCATCCTGCCTTGTATCAGCGGTTCAGGCTGGTGCTGGTGGTGTCATGGTGTGGGGAATATTTTCTTGGCACTCTTTGGGCCCCTTGGTACAACGCCACAGCCTACCTGAGTATTGTTGCTGCCCATGTCCATCCCTTTATGAGCACAATGTACCCTGTAACATCTGATGGCTACTTTCAGCAGGATAATGCGCCATGTCATAAAGCTGGAATCATCTCAGACTGGTTTCTTGAACATGACAATGAGTTACTGTACTCAAATGGCCTCCACAGTCACCAGATCTCAATCCAATAGAGCATCTTTGGGATGTGGTGGAACGGGAGATTCGCATCATGGATGTGCAGCCGACAAATCTGCGGCAACTGTGTGATGCCATCATGTCAATATGGAGCAAAATCTCTGAGGAGCTTCCAGCACCTTGTTGTATCTATGCCACGAAGAATTGAGGCAGTTCTGAAGGCAAAAGGGGGTCCAACCCGTTACTAGCATGGTGTTCCTAATAAAGTGGCCAGTGAGTGTAGATTCCACCATACCATAAACTGCTACGGCAGAGATAGAACGGCATGGTAGAACTGCCTCTCCTCTTGTCATAGAGGATGCCCCTTGTCCTGGTCATTTACTTTGCATTGAATCTTGGTTTTGCAATGAATCAGTTTCTCTCCTGTGTTCCTCCTCAGTGTCCCCCATCATCCCAGCGCCCCGGGCATCCGCACACCTTGTATGGTCCTTAGAATGCCTCTGTTTACAGGAATGTGACAATTTTTCTCTTTTTTTTTCTTTTTTCTTCTCTGGTTTTTTTTTTGCCATTTTATTGTGATTTTTGAAATTCTGCACTCAGGTGTTGGCCATGTAGCGGGAGTCCTGATTTACACCTTATTTGTCTAAGTTTTACCCGACTTTCCAGATGTTCCCCTGTTGCTGCTTCGGTTACTACTGAATTGTGCCAAAAGAGTTGCAAAAAATATATATGATGAAAACAATGGAGCCAAATGCTAAATGTCCTCTTATCTAAGGACGAAAGGTTTCAGTGTTGGAAAATCGCTGCAGATTATCTTGAGACTATTCCGCTGCGGCTAATCTGCTTTTAAGGACCATGTGAGGAAGTTAAAGGGAATAGACACTTCACCTAATCCCTAGCATGATATTTCTCTTCTATGTAGGGTTGAAGTATAAGCCCTAACCCAAAAATGAGCCCCATTTTACAATGGCTTTACTGTCTGAACACTGTCGCCTAGAAAGACAATTTTGGTGTCATTTTAAATCTCCCCTTGTATTTCCTACCAGGTTTGTGTTTCTAGATGTCAAAAGGCTTTTTCTGTCTTTCTGACAATTTGTAAATAAACAGTTAATGCCCCTTGCAGCACTATAATTATTTTTCTAGGTGTCACCAGAAATATTTATTGTTACATTCACAGTAAGGTGTGATTTTCATGTTCATTCCCCACTTCTGACTGTAACTTTGTCTGTTGCATCCAGAAACCCACTCCTTATGTGTTATTAAAGGGAATATTATCCTCTTTAAAATTACACTAGTTTCTAGTTTGGTGGTACCGAGGTTATAGCTGTATGAAATGCAACCCCTTCCAGCCTGTCAGGTAGGATGGAGGGGGCGGGAGCTGGAGGGGGCGGGAGCTGGAGGGGGCGGGAGCTGGAGGGAGCTGATGGAGGGAGCTACGGGTAGTGTATATGGACAAGAGGGGCTCATGTACAGAAAGTATCATGAGAAATTGGGGACAATGATTATAAAGGCCATAAATTCACAATAAAATCACAATTGGATTTGGGGTTTGGAGAGTTATAATGATGTTCCAGAAGATTAGATTATTTTTTTTTAAATTCTTGAATAATTGTGGATTTTGTTCATGTTAAAAATAAGATATTTAAAACCTCTCTTATTTCTGGAGAAAAACGGTACCAGGACTTGGGAGAAGACGGCGTCACTGTAATACTTTCCCTATAATACAAAGTAAAGCTCAGACTGTACTTTGTGTCCTACTCGCGATGGGAAATAGTGACTTGCATTTCCCATAGCAGATGTTTGAGTCCGGGAGAGCGAGAAACTCCTTCATTTCAGTTGTAATTTGTTCAACGCCCTCAATGTAACGAGGGGAAGGGAGACGAGGCAAATATTTGCCTGTGTAACGACTGTGTGCATTAAGTAGGACCCAGGACTCGTTTGACTTAATTGATTGTAACCTCACAAGCGACTTCTCTAAAATGAATATAATTTCCCCAGATGCCTGTAAAAATTAATCAATATATCCCGAGCGATTTCATTCCGGCTAAATTGCTTCCAAGAAATTAGACCAACCGTTGTATACAATGTAACTTGTTTCAAGCATGGAAGAATTTTTATTGCAGAGTTTTATTTTTATTTCAAACCATTTTTTAAATTCCATATGAATGTATGGGCTGGGAAAGCTGGGTTTCTTTCCGAAGGATAAAGAAAATCCTAGCAGTAGGTAGAGAAAAGAGAACCAAACTATTTTTTTTTCTTAATGGGCCTTTCCACGTTTCATTTTTTTCTCCACTGACCCAATGTTGTCTGTAAACACAAAAAGATCAGGTTCCAAATATTTTACTACTGATCAGTGTAAGAAAACTGAAGTGTGAAAAGGGATTGAAACACATGGTTCAGTAAGGCATCAGTGAAAAATCACTGACGCTAGGAAGAGGAACCCAATCTCTGTGTCCATAAGCCAGAATGGCTTCAGTGAGGAAAAAAAAAAACAAAAATGTGAATACACCCCAAGGATTGCTGATCAATATCACATCAGTGACGGTCCCACTGATCAACATATACAAAGCTTCAAATATCTGAAGTCAATGGAGAATAGAAGAAAAATGGAAGACTTTCCGTTCAGCTTATATTTTTATTTCCCGATTTTTCTCTCCTAAAATGGACAGTGTAACAGAAACCCCCAACACAGGTGTGAACTGTGCCCGAGATGTTCATCACCCAGGGCAAATGCTCAGCTTGTAGATGATCTCCTGGCCCACAGATAAATTAGGTGCCCTTGTTGTGGACAGATGTAAGGACCAGGAGACGGGAGAGGAGATCCAACAGGCGACCTCATAGCTCAGTTTACTTTACTGTAGACCTTCTCATATCTCTGATGTGTGGCCATCATGGCTATGTGCTTGGACATTCAACAGCTGCTCTTGGGGGCAGTGCGAATGGCTTGAGGTTACCCTGAGGTGGTGATGGTTAAACTTTCTCTCTCCTTTTATCTATGATTTGGTTACAGTGTCTTGGGGTTTCCTGTGGTGGTGAATTCTGCTTCTGGTCACAGTGTTACCACCACAGTAAAAATGGTGCAACTTAATATAAAACATCAAAATGGGAAAGATGTACTTACCAGTCCCTGTGTGGTCCCCAAGGTGCGTTCCTCGACGAGAATGCACAGCCGCCCCGATTCACTACCAGCGTGCACCCGATATCCTGCATGTGTCGCTTCCCCGCTCAGGTCTCCGGAGTTCACCACCTTCTTCCTGGTGCATGTAAGTGCATTGTCCATGTATAATGCGCTGTGCGGGGAGTCACTAAGATCATGCGCCCGATATCCTGCATGTGTCACTTCCCCGCTCAGGTCCCTGGAGTTCACCTTCTTCTTCCTGGTACATGTAAGTGCATTGTCCGTGTATAATGTGCTGTGCAGGGAGTCACTAAGATCCTGCGCCCGATATCCTGCATGTGTCACTTTCCCGCTCAGGTCCCTGGAGTTCACCTTCTTCTTCCTGGTGCATGTAAGTGCATTGTCCGTGTATAATGCGCTGTGCGGGGAGTCACTAAGATCGTGCGCCTGATATCCTGCATGTGTCGCTTCCCCGCTCAGGTCCCCGGAGTTCACCTTCTTCTTCCCGGTGCATGTAAGTGCATTGTCCGTGTATAATGCGCTGTGCGGGGAGTCACTAAGATCGTGTGCCTGATATCCTGCATGTGTCGCTTCCCCGCTCAGGTCCCCGGAGTTCACCACCTTCTTCCCGGTGCATGTAAGTGCATTGTCCGTGTATAATGCGCTGTGCGGGGAGTCACTAAGATCATGCGCCCGATATCCTGCATGTGTCGCTTCCCCGCTCAGGTCCCTGGAGTTCACCTTCTTGTTCCTGGTGCATGTAAGTGCATTGTCCATGTATAATGCGCTGTGCGGGGAGTCACTAAGATCGTGCGCCTGATATCCTGCATGTGTCGCTTCCCCGCTCAGGTCCCCGGAGTTCACCTTCTTCTTCCCGGTGCATGTAAGTGCATCGTCGTGTATAATGCGCTGTGCGGGGAGTCACTAAGATCCTGCACCCGATATCCTGCATGTGTCGCTTCCCCGTTCAGGTCCCCGGAGTTCACTTTCTTCTTCCTGGTGCATGTAAGTGCATTGTCCGTGTATAATGCGCTGTGCGGGGAGTCACTAAGATCGTGCGCCTGATATCCTGCATGTGTCGCTTCCCCGCTCAGGTCCCCGGAGTTCACCTTCTTCTTCCCGGTGCATGTAAGTGCATCGTCGTGTATAATGCGCTGTGCGGGGAGTCACTAAGATCCTGCACCCGATATCCTGCATGTGTCGCTTCCCCGTTCAGGTCCCCGGAGTTCACTTTCTTCTTCCTGGTGCATGTAAGTGCATTGTCCGTGTATAATGCACTGTGCGGGGAGTCACTAAGATCGTGCGCCTAATATCCTGCATGTGTCGCTTCCCCGCTCAGGTCCCCGGAGTTCACCTTCTTCTTCCCGGTGCTTGTAAATGCTTGGCTTGCGACATGATTTATATGTTAAATCCCGCAGTTTGTCCGAATCCGTCGAATCGTCAAATGGCGCCCCCCCCCCCCATTTCTGTCGCGTGAAAGCCAGCGCGATTGCGACACAATACCTGAACCAAAGGATGTGGACATTTTTTTGACCAAATTTTCTAATTTACTTACAAAAAAGGCATTAGCCTCACTGAAACTCATTTGTCAAATTAACAATACCTGGCGCGATCCCCGAAAATGCGGCTGCGGGACCCTTAGTAAATAAGCCCCAATGTGTTTTTACCTTTTGTTTATGTGGAGGAGGAACTGTTGGACACTATATGCTACTAGTATGGGCAGATTTGGACTTTGGACTAGTATTTGTAGATGTATCTTCTCTTGTGGCTCGAGAAATTGCATGTGACGACCAGCTTCAGAGTAAAACAAAGAAATAAAACAAAAGTTTACAAAATTTTTTTTGTCTTTTTTATTTGTGGCCATCCAGTGAAATTAATAAGCTTTTTAATTTGCTTTTTTGTTCTGATGGCATTTTACTACATTCCGTGTGAGGAATAGGAAGTTACAGACACGTCTGTTGTCTCTTCTTACTTTCCATGTAGAATTATTATATCCTGCAGAGGCTCCTTCCCTGACAAGCAGGACACAGAACTATTTCTATTGGCTGTGGCGGCCTGACTGTGACCAGAGTGACTGAGCATGTGCGTCCACCAGCATGTGGTCATGCATGTAATGTATCAAATAGTATGGCAGAAATTGTCTGCTTTCTGATCATTTTATGCCTAGTTTTTAGTGCTGCAGGGATCCATAATAAATCTTCAGCCGTAGATCATAAATCTGCATTGAAAACTTTGTTTTGTGATGTCAAAAACCATGTGATGTCAAAGAGGAGGGGAGAGCACAGGAGAGGGTGAGTATTAGATGCAGCAGTGCCCCCTGATCATAGAAGATAATGACAACAACAATGGAAAAACGAACTTGCCCTAATGGCTTCTGCAGCTTCCTCCTTCTCCACTTCTACCAGGGTCCGGTGCGACTACACAGGTGATGACCTCATCACGTAGCGCTGCTTGTGTGCTGGAAAGTGTTGCAAGCAGCAGTGAGAACTGCAGCTCAGGTGCAATGTACGGAAGAGTCAAAGGCCCCAGTGCATAGTTAATCCCCCCAATGGACACTGACGGGCCCCTGACCCTGTGGGCCCCATAGCAGTCGCTGTGATTGCCATATGGGTAGTCACGCCCCTTGGTGAGAACTTCTTCATTCCATTCACACGGGGGAGCAAATGACCCTTCCATTCACAGGATCGACGACCCCTATCCTGTAGTTATTGAATTGTTCATGACAAATGAACTGCAGTCACATCGACATGACGTGATAGATTCAACCCTTTAATGTAAAACATATGAAGAATACCGGCTGCCACTGTTCACTTTCTAGGTAGCCTGCATTCCGCTGACAAGTTATAAGTGACACGTCTTCCTACAGCAATTCCAGAAATAACACTGTGTAATTGTTATTTAAGCGATCTCATAGTCCAGGCAAGCGACCTCCAAAGCGAAGCATGTGAACCCCTCGTTCTCTCACCATAAAAGATAGAAGTTTATTTTATTTTTTATTTTTTTTATACTTTTTTGTATTCATAGAAAAAAATCATCTATGTCCAGGGGCCCTTTGTGTGTACATTTGGTTAGGATTTTGCCCTTCTGAAGGAATTTTTTTTAATTCCCGATCCAACGCCGTTCCGAAAGGACCTCTTCATGAAGGACTTCTCTAGGAAGGGTTTGAGGAAAGCCAGCTCTTCGCTGCGATCAGCTTCTATCAGGCAGCTGTTTAACAGGATGAGGCAGTAGTCCGATTTTCCGGCTGACTATAGGATGAGATAAGCAGATATTCATTGTGCAGGTACAGCTAACGGCTCCGAGCATACACGGCCTCAGTACCTGGCACGAAGACGCTCAATCTACACAATTACACACACGAGACATTTATTGCACAAAAGAAAACCATATCTGACCCCTTGGAGTTGTAATAAGCCCCCCATAAGTGTACGGATCGCCTACAGCGCCTCTGGTGGATGAGTGCAGCATTACACAATGCTCATTTCAGGTCCAACATCCGGAACATCTGGACCCACAAAGCGGCTCTGTACACACTATAGTAGCAGTTTTGCACCATTATAGCTGATCTCCCATTCTAGTCATGCAATAGCACAGCCAGGCCAGTGTGTAGTGTATGGGGCCCATATGAATCCTGCTTCCTATACTGTGCCGAAAAACTGCTACTCCACGTCAGGGGCCAGATTTCGGGCTCCCAGTGATCTATGATTATTTCATCACAGGAGTTTACCAACTCTCTACAGGATATGGGGGATGGCAAGATCCTCGATGCAGGAACCCCCAACAATCACAATGGGACCCTCCAGCGATCCAGGAAAAAATCATACATTAATAGTAATGGGAAATCGCCAAGCACAACGCTCAACATTTCTGAGGCTTCCATAGTGTTGAATCTAGAGGCAGATCACTCTATGCTTTGGATTCACAATAGGTCCCAACATTCTGACCCCCACAGACCTCCCATCCTGTAGATAGGAGTGGTACCAACGTTGCAGTGTTACCCCCTTTAAGGATAGAACACTAATTCTCCCCTCTAATGCATTAAATACAATGCAGCAACTCAAATTTGAAATTCTCAATTCGAAGTGTAAATTGTCAAGTTAAAATTTGCTCCATCTCTTACTTGTGTGAAAGTTTGGAGTCCCCGCTGTTCTTAACAGTGGGTCCAACAGTAAGCGCTATGGCTGACCTATGACACCGAGACGTTTATGCTGACATCATATGGAGGCGGGGCTACTCCTTCTGAGTTACAAGACGCATCTATGCTGCGAATGTAACAAGTCATTCACTTGTGTGACATCACATGACCATTTTCCTCCACTGAAAACTAGCAATTAAAGTTTTTATTGAATAACAGCAAGCAGAGATCTAGAAAACCATAAGGAATGCAGGAAGCATTTTAGAAAATTAGTCCAACTTTTCATTTTCAGACTTTAAGCCACACTATTCAGCAAACAAATATCTTGCCAAATGTCTTATGTTTTATAGTCTGAAGTACAGGAGGATCCAGCAGTACCAGCCGTACCTCTGTCCTGGCGTTTCATCTGATGTCCGAGAGAAGGACCGAGACCAATATCACATGCTTCCTGCATCACTGCAAGGTCCTAAACCCCTTTTATGCTGCCATGGGATGGAGCAAGAGAAGATCTGTGTGTGTGTGTGTGTGTATGGATGTACTAGTGCTCAGTGTGTCTATGTCAGTGAATGTATATAGCAGAGGTGTGTGTGAATGGTTATAGCTGAGGTGTGTGTGATAATGTGAATGAATGGATGTAGCATTGCTGTGTGTGAGTGAATGGTTGCAGCAATGCTGTGTGTGAGTGATTGGTAGCAGCAATGCTGTGTGTGAGTGAATGGTTGCAGCATTGCTGTGTGGGAGTGAATGGTTGCAGCATTGCTGTGTGGGAGTGAATGGTTGCAGCAATGCTGTGTGTGAGTGTATGGATGTAGTAGGCTGTGGATTTTCGGTTGAGTGACTAGATCTGCAGTGCCTCTTATAGTCAGAATTATATGACAATACAATTTATTTGCTGAGAATTGAAATTTGATAATTTAGGACTTGTGTGGAACAAGCTGGGGTGTACAATAACAGGGATAAACCTGCACTGCACAGGTAGAAGATTCAGCTATGTGAATATTCCCAGCAGCCTCCAGGTCTGAATATAAGTGTATACAGCAGTGGGGGCTTTACACAGTGTATATCAGTGATGGCGAACCTTTTAGACATCGAGTGCCCAAAATGAGACCCAAAAAACACTAGCTTTTCCTAAAGTGGCAACAATTTAGGCAGTAAAAAACTTATTGCTACCAGAATTTTGGAGCTCCAATCTGACCCTGTCCACACCTTCTCACTCTTCGGACAGGACCAAGCAGCACAGGATGGGTCACTTTAAAATACCAGGGCACTACTTGGACTGCTTGAGACTGCAGGAATATGCCATGTCTGTCAAACTCTGTGCCTGGGAGACAGCCTGCGTGCCCACAGAGAGGTCTCCGAGTGCCATCTCTGGCACCAGGGCCATAGGTTCGCCACCACTGGTGTATATGAATTGGAATTGCTGGTGGTGGATGTTTAGACCTCACCAAAATATAACATTGTGTTCTCTAACAACCAGAAACCACTGACATATCCTGGGTCCTGACATACACTGTGTGAAATAACATATATAGTCGGGTATGTTCACATGTCTTATGGAATTTGACACAGATCTTCTGCCAGAAAGAAGTCAACCTTGTTGTGTGTAAAAAATCGCTGCTTTTCTGACCTCCATTCACTATTTTTCGAGTAGAATCTGCTCAGATTCAAACTTTGGGACCTATTACTTATTTTTTTTTCGGCAATGGCTAAATAGATCACCTCCCTCTGTTCTTCCATATAGAGCAGTTCTATGATCCGTATCTATTAATGGGATCACTATGTAAAGCCTGCACATAGATGTGTGCGATGCTCTGCACCGACCTTCCGGCTGTATTCACACATTGCTTTTATGTTGCGTGTTAATCATGTTGATATAAATTTAATGTAAACTCAACATGTGAGCGCGACACAGGGATTTTGAAAGAAAATCTACAAATAATCTACACATAATACATGCGGATTCACCCCAGAATTGAATGCAGAGTCACCCCAGATTCAGCTAATGTGCAGTTATCTGTGAATTAGCAGAAATAAAAACAACCTATGGGGGTTATTTATCATTAGGCGGCTCCTTGGGACAGTTCTATGTCTGTTTTTAAAGCTCCGCTGCCCATCAGATTCATTAAAGTGGCTTTGGGCAATCTTTAAAAAAATGTCAAACAGCAATTAATTAAAAAGTCTCAAAATACATAAAAAGTCCCAGCACATCCAACGGCAAGGACTGGAGTAACTATGAGACTTTTTATGGGACTTTTTGCAAAAGTCCCAAGTTATGACTCCGGCTTTGCACAATTTTGCATTAGCAGCAGTTCTGTGTTTACACCAGATTAATGAAATGGCCCTGTGAGACTTTTTAGTGAAAAGTCCCAGAAACTCTCAAGAAAACTTTTTCGAGACCTGCTTTTTTTTGGCATAAAAAAAATAAGTAAACCTCATTGGGGGACATGTATCTTTTATTTTTTTTCAGTTTTTCTCTTCTTTTTGTGGTTTTTTTATTTTATTTGGGGGGGGGGGGACTTTTTAGGTGCATTTTTTTGTGACTATGCCAATTTGCCAGTGGTTGTGTCTTTTGCAGTGTTCCTAAAAGTATCTTTCCAAGGCTACATTCACACGAACGCATGGGGGACGTATATACGGCAGATGTATATACGTCCCTCCATACACTTCTATGGGCTCACGGCTCTGTACGGGAGCGGTACGGTGCGCTCATCCCCTGCTCCTCTCCGCAGCGCTGATGTATGCCCGCCGTACTACGGTATGGCGGGCATACATCGTGTGAATGTAGCCCAAGACAGATGTTTTCTTTGTTTTGCGTTCTTTTTAGGTGCAAAACAAAGTACAACTGACCCCATGCATAACTCCATACATGCACCTAAAAAGAAGCGAAATTTCAAAATAGACGCAAATCGGAGACAAGGAAAAAAAAAGACATGTATCACACCGGCAAATTTAAAGATCCATAGCACTGATAAAGTATCCCGACTGCAGCCAACTTTAAAAAGTTGCATAGGAAACACATGATACATGTGCCCCATTGTGTAGATTTCCATGTGGAAACTCTATTTCATGCTCTTCCACTGCTCTTCCTAATATGAAGGACCCCTCCTACACCTTACCATTAATCATTGCTTTCCTCCCAAAAACATAACCACTAACCACTCGCTATGGATGGTGCCTGGTATTGCAAGTTGTTTAAATTCCGCTCAACGAGACTTGGCCTCAATACCACACACATATATTTGTGGGGAAAAAACAAACGCCTTTTCCAAAAAATTCTAAATATTCATCATTAATATAAAATATTACCAGATCTGTAACTTACAGTCAGAGACATTCCCGGCTGATACCAGAGATGCATGGTGGAGATCCAGAAGATGAATACAAAGTGTAGTTTGGAAACACTGTAGTAAAATACAAAGCAATAGTAAATATACATCAGCTACAATGTATCCATATGCCCTATAGACGCTCCTTACCTGCTAGGCTGCAGTCCTTCCATTGTGGCGAGTCTCCTGAGTCTTCCTCTCATCGGGAGGACATTTTATACTCTTCTTCGTGAGTCATGGAGGCGCTCGCACTTGTGTCTAATTGATGTGGGGTGGCCTTTAACGAATGTTAAAAGGGGGGAATGGAAGATAGCGGATGACTTTTCTCTACTTGACTTGTGTAAACTTTTAGCCTTTTGGAAATCATCTTCTGACAAGGTTCTCCTTCAAACCACCTTAGGAAATGGAGAAATGTCCTTCAAAAGTTTACAACAATTCCAAGACGTGACCGCGTTGACTGAATGAATCATGGAAATAGTAACACATTTTACCGTTCTATCAGACAAGTAAGTTTTTGAAGTTTTGGGCCCCAAAAGTTTTAAGCAGGGCTCCCCACCTGTCGTCAGTGGGACTTTTGGTTCGTCTACCAACCACCAAGGCTGGTCATCACTGTGACGACTTCTAGAAGGCTCCTTATTGTTTAAAATCTGGGACCTCTGCTCCATTAACCAGGTAAGGTTCTCTTGATCCTGCAAAATTGTGTTATTTTGCTTCTGACTACATTCCTGTGTTTGACCCTGGCTCCATTCCTTGACTATGATTTTGCTCTATGATTTTGTATTCTGCTCTGTTGATGCCTGGACAGAGGAGCTGCTGTGGATATTGTGTTCTTGTCTCTCATAAACGCCTGATGAGAAATAAGGTCTAGTGGTTTGGCTGGAATACTTTGCAATTGGAGTGTTATACAGTCTTTGGAGGATGAGGGGAGTAGTACAAGCTGTGTAGTGTAATACAGTCTATGGAGGATGGGAGTAGCGGTGTAGTGTAATACTAGTAGAGTAGTAGCTGCAGGTGACTTGGACCAGTGTTTCGTCATCCACTTACATTTATTTACATTGAACCTTATTTGTAAGGTTATGCATCTGGGGGCTAATATGTAACATATGTCCTTGGGGGAGTAAATCTGGGAGAGTCCCTTGTTGAGCAGGACCTGAGTGACTAGTGGATCATAGATTAAATAAAAGCACAATATCAGTCAGCTGCCTCTAAAGCCAGCAAGATCTTGTCATGTATCAGCAGTGATCTGGGCTCTTGTAAGGATGTAATATTACCACTGTACAAGGCATTAGTTCGGCCACACCTGGAATATGCCGTCCAGTTCTGGTTCCCACTCCATAAAAAGGAAGCCCTGGAGCTGGAGAGGGGACAACAGAGAGCCCTTTTTGCGTTTTCTTTTTTTACTCCCAACCTTCAACTGATTGCTGTCCCCCCCCCCCCCCCCCGATGACGTCATGGGGAGCGCGATCTTTACCAAGATAGAAAACTTTTAGTTTTCCAGATTTCTGGAGGAGAAGGCGTCTAAATCTCCCCATCCTGCCTGGCATGAGCCTGAACACCAAGTCACCAGTATTAACCGGCAGAGACTATAATTGAAATCTCCACCTGATCTAAACTGGTCCGACCTGGCAGAGATTGGGTTCCGATCTACTAGGAGGCCATCATTCAGATTAATTGTGCCGTTTGCTGCCTCCTCCTTATCACACTGCTCCAGCTCTCTCTTCCTCTCTCACAGCATGCAGCTTCACAGAAACGCTGAGGAAGGGAAGGAAAGTGAAGCTACACCCCCACAGAGAGCTTTACTTTTTGAAACCTACAGAGTTCGCAGCTCAAGGATGAGGTGGTTATCACTGTGTAAAATATCTGATCTGGACAAAGTGCATTCTACTGTAGTTACTGCTGATGTGTGACGTAGAGCCGCAAACCAATTATCCTGCACGTGTAACAACACGACCTGCGCTCCCCCAGGTTATGAAATATCTTGTGTACATTATTGTTTTGCAGTTAATATAATTTTTGTTCCATCCGGGATTGTGACAAGTGTCATCTTCAGGCTGTGGGTGGATAATGAGGATCCCTGACACGGCGGATATACCTCCCACAATGTGACAAAGTCCTCGTGTCTTGTGGTGTGGTCCCTGCACAGAGCGGTCCAAGCAGCTGCAAAGATCCGAAGGGGAATTAGTGCTGATCCTAAACTGCTTGTCATTTCTCACATTGCTATTGTATCCTCCCAGGAAATGTCTCAGGATGATGTCTCTATCTGTTCATTCCTCAACTCACACTTATTTTACTTATAGGTGGAAAGGAGAATTTATTGTGTTTATTAAAGGGAATATTTAGACAATTTTGACCATACAGTAGTAGTTACAGGCGGTCCTCTACTTAAGAACACCCGACTTACAGACAACCCCTAGTTACAAACGGACCTCTGGAAGTTGGTAATTTACTGTACTTTAATCCCCAGGCTACAATAATCAGCTATAACTGTTATTAAATGTGTCTGTAGTTAAGATTTATTGTTAATTCTGGTTCTTATGACAACCCAACATTTTTAAAATCCAATTGTCACAGAGACCGAAAAAAATTTGGTTGGGATTACAATTATAAAATATACAGTTTCGACTTACATACAAATTAAACTTAAGAACAAACCTACAGACCCTATCTTGTATGTAACCCGGGGACTGCCTGTATTGGTTAGTAATGGTGGGACTGTAAAACATGAATACAGGCGGTCCCTTACTTAAGAACACCTGACTTACAGACGACCCCCTAGTTACAAACGGACCTCTGGATGTTGGTCATTTACTGTACTTTATCCTTGGGCTACAATAATCAGCTATAACAGTGTTAACATGTAATTCTTTGGGGGTTCATGTGGGGGAAAAAACCTTTAATAAAAAATTATCTGATTTATAACATTTATCAGAGGTGTCTGTAATGAAGCTTTATTGTTACTCCTGGTTCTTATGACAATCCAACATTTTTATAATCCAATTGTCACAGAGACCAAAAAAGTTCTGGCTGGGATTACAATGATAAAATATACAGTTCTGACTTACATACAAATTCGACTAAGAACAAACCTACAGACCCTATCTTGCACGTAAATCTCGGACTGCCTGTATCTCTAGTTCTCACACTGTTGTGCTCTTAGCTCTCTGCATTACAGCTGCTCTGAGTGACCTGTGTAATATAAAGCCAGGAGCCGGTGAGAGACTCAGACCTCTGCCTTGCAGTAGGATGCTACAGCCATAACAAGCAGAGGTCAGTACCTTATTCACCTCCACTGGCATCCGATATCCAAATCACAAGTGGCCATCAATCATCTCAGCAGGACAGACGGGGGCGTCAGTAGTGCAGTGTATTATACAAACAAATCCAATGATCTTTATTAGTAAGTCACCAAGTGTTACTTTAAAAACTGTAAAAGAAAGCAGAAAAAAAAAATGCCGTCAATATGAAGATTATTATGTAAAAAATATTAAACACAGTATTGGGCGTTGCCACGTCTGTTACATTCAAACATAAAGTCCAAACAAGGAGTTACAATAATTTACACCTATA
Source organism: Engystomops pustulosus (assembly GCF_040894005.1). NCBI lineage: Eukaryota > Metazoa > Chordata > Amphibia > Anura > Leptodactylidae > Engystomops > Engystomops pustulosus. The sequence continues at coordinate 83,626,332 of NC_092421.1, forward strand.
AATGCTCTTTATCTCATCGTCATCATCAAACGCAACTAAATAATTAAAGATTGTTGGATCTTGTATTATTTTGAGAAAAAATATAAATAAATAAAATAAAGCACAAATGCTATTGAAAACGTAAAAAAAAAAATTTAGAATTTCATCAGATTTTAAACACCCCCCCCCCCCTAAAAAAAAAAAGCTATAGTAAAAGGACATCTCCCATTGGTCTTATTTGCATACAGTTCTTTATTCTGGTGGTAGTTGTCCTTTAAAGGAAATCTACCTTCAGAATCCATGAACATTACTCTAGATCCAGGCACCAGGACTGGGGTAATTGTCTTAACTTTATTTTATCCATGGCTTCCTTCCATCTAAAATCAAATTTTAAAATGATGCTAATAAACCAAAAGGGCTACTCGGTGCAGCATTAACAGAGACCCTCCCTGCTGTAGCTTCATGTACAATACAGTGTAGCAGCCTGTGAAACTACAGCACAAACTGGCTCTGGCAACGCCACACACACCGCCTATTTCACTAATTAGCATAATTCTAAAAGTAGATGTTAGAAGTGCAACATCCCCCACCATGGCCTAGTCTTTTCTTTGGGGCCTGGAGGCAGCCAGGGCCCAGAATACTGGAGTGGCTGGCGGTTGAGGCTTCGGGCGCGCTGATGTCACGGTGCTCGGAGGGCTGTCCTACAACCTGGCAGGTCTCCAGCAGGTGGTGTGTGCAAGAAATAAGGAGGGAGAGGCTGATGTACTGGTTCTCCCTGGGGCAACCCCTGAGTGTCTGTAAGATAGGTCTCTGGGTAATGGATGGGAAGCCCGTGGTGGTGACAGCTGTATCCAGGGATCAGACGGAGGCAACATTGTGCAAATTAGCTCACGGTTCTTTATTGAACAACAGGTAGCAGGCAACGGGCCAAAACGATCAAACAGCAGATTCGGATTCTGGTCCTGGAGTGGTCGTGGAGAGGGTCCTCAGGAATAGTGCACCAGTCTGGTAGTAGATGCAGGCTTGGAGAATTTAGATGGAGCTGTGTCCAAACTGTGGAAGCTTCAGCTCTGGATTGGAGTCTCCTGACTGGCAGCACTAAAGGTGTTCTCCACTCTATCTCTCTCTTCACTCAGACCATGTGCTCAAAGACTGCTGACAGGCAAGGACCTGATACTAAGACCATGTGCTCCAGGACTGCTGACCGACAAGGACCTGATACTAAGACCATGTGCTCAAAGACTGCTGACAGGCAAGGACCTGATACTAAGACCATGTGCTCCAGGACTGCTGACAGACAAGGACCTGATACTAAGACCATGTGCTCAAAGACTGCTGACCATGTGCTCAAAGACTGCTGACAGGCAAGGACCTGATACTAAGACCATGTGCTCAAAGACTGCTGACAGGCAAGGACCTGATACTAAGACCATGTGCTCCAGGACTGCTGACAGGCAAGGACCTGATACTAAGACCATGTGCTCCAAGGCTGCTGACAGGCAAGGACCTGATACTAAGACCATATGTTCCCACTGCACAGCGGTTTTATACTCCCCTTGGTCAGGGGGTAGCACCTCTCCAATCACACTCCAGTTTACAATAAAGCCACATAATTGGAGAACATCTTACACCCAATTAACTATTGCCTTTCCAGGCAGAGGCTACAGTACTATTACCTGAGATCTCCCTGCATTATCCCTTGGGTGAGTTGATCAGACTCACCAGATGGATCCTACAGGTAGAGGCCTTATTCACAACTACCCCCTTGCCTATACGTCGGCAGGAGGCCATGAATAACAAATATAAGAAGATCCCACAGTCCCGGTGCCTGGATCTATGAGTAATGTCCCTGGTTTATCAGGATGGATTTGATGGGAGATTTCCTTTTAAGTTTGTCAAGAAGTTCTAAATATAAGTTCCTAAAATATAAATCTATGATTAGTATTATAATCGGAGATAATACACAGTAATCATGTTTCTAGGGCAGGAGGAGACCTTCCATAGACTTCATGTATTTCCTCATTTGTTATGTATTCTTCCTATGACTATCCATGGGGGGCCGCCACCCCCTCCCCCGCTCTCCTGCTATCACTATGTGGCAGTACAATTAGATTAGAGATGGCAGTCCTTACACGCCTAGAGCGTCTCTGCCGACTCTGTCACAACTTGTTGGGTTGGCAAGAATATGCCAAGTCCTTTGGGTAGCAAAAGACAGGAGAGTGACCCAAAAAAACACCGGGATCTCCTGCCAAATAAGAGAAAATGAAGCTGCATATTTATAAGGCAGAATGTATTGAAGCCATTAATCACTAAGTGGTGACAAAGTAGATTTTTGCTGGAGATTGTCTCCGGAGATGGATGAAGGGGGGGGCATCAGGTGGATTGATAATTCTGTTAGAAGCGGGAAGAGGCGAGAGATCGGGGGAGGCCGTAGATGAAGACGTCTCCTGGATGGGAATGTCTACGGCAGATCACGGGAGACACAGGAGGTCACTGCGGCCCCTGATCCCCCGCCGCCATCACCTACCCCGGGCGCTGGTACGGTGCATTTCACCTGGGAAATGTCTCCTTTAATAATTCCAGATTTTGTTTTCATTTCTGCTTTCAGGTTAGACACGAAATGAAGGTGATTTAGCGCCGGGCTGTCTGGGAGATGGTGACCGGTGATAATTGAGAATCAGACTGGGCGATGGGTGAACGCTAGAGCCGACTCATTCGTGAGATCTGCTGGAACAAAGGGGGAAATGAAGTTTCATGTCATAAGGAATAATCCAGGGGAAAGTCTGGAGGTGAGTCCGAAACCCTCTGCCACATATGTATATCCAGGGCTTTATTATTGTGTTATATATAACCAAGGCATTCGGTGCCCTTATGACTTACCATTGTGTTCACTGCATTTGCAAATTTGAGTTTAATAATGTAAGTAGAAAAGGAACCTAAATCTTGGCTGAAATCTGTGTTGTCTTGTGATGCTTGTGATCAACTTTAAGTGACCGTGGTCCATGGTGTGTGGGGTTCCAGCAGTGAAATATTTCCCCTTCCCATTGCTGTACTGTAACTAGTGTTAGATTTTCACTGCAGACACATTCCTATTAGCTCCCCCTAGTGGCGACCGTCTGTGGGCATATATGCTAAAGGTAATGTATGATAATAGAGGAATGAATATTCACTCAGTGGGGAACGTTGGGCTATATTCACGTGTGCCCTACTTACTTCTGTGCTGGGGAAAGAAGGAGGGGTAAGCGCCTCTCCATAGAAAAAGATGGGGCCAGCGCCGTATTCCGGGGAAAGATAGGACATGTCCATCTTTCTCCCGCTACGGGACGGTACGGTGCCGTACCATTGCCCATTGCCGTTTATGGGTGACGTAAATACGTCGGCCATATATATGTCACCCGTCATATATGATCTGGCAGCTCTGTGCAGCACTGCATAATTTGTGTGCTATTTAAATAAAGGAATTATTATTATATGTACGATATACACTCACCGGTCACTTTATTAGGTACACCTGTCCAACTGCTCGTTAACACTTAATTTCTAATCAGCCAATCACATGGCGGCAACTCGTGCATTTAGGCATGTAGACATGGTCAAGACAATCTCCTGCAGTTCAAACCGAGCATCAGTATGGGGAAGAAAGGTGATTTGAGACCTTTGAACGTGGCATGGTTGTTGGTGCCAGAAGGGCTGGTCGGAGTATTTCAGAAACTGCTGATCTACTGGGATTTTCACGCACAACCATCTCTAGGGTTTACAGAGAATGGTCCGAAAAAGAAAAAACATCCAGTGAGCGGCAGTTCTGTGGGCGGAAATGCCTTGTTGATGCCAGAGGTCAGAGGAGAATGGGCAGACTGGTTCGAGCTGATAGAAAGGCAACAGAACTTTGAGGCAGATGGGCTACAGCAGCAGAAGACCACACCGGGTGCCACTCCTTTCAGCTAAGGACAGGAAACTGAGGCTACAATTTGCACAAGCTCATCGAAATTGGACAGTAGAAGATTGGATAAACGTTGCCTGGTCTGATAATTCTCGATTTCTGCTGCGACATTCGGATGGTAGGGTCAGAATTTGGCGTCAACAACATGAAAGCATGGATCCATCCTGCCTTGTATCAGCGGGTCAGGCTGGTGGTGGTGGTGTCATGGTGTGGGGAATATTTTCTTGGCACTCTTTGGGCCCCTTGGTACAACGCCACAGCCTACCTGAGTATTGTTGCTGACCATGTCCATCCCTTTATGAGCACAATGTACCCTGTAACATCTGATGGCTACTTTCAGCAGGATAATGCGCCATGTCATAAAGCTGGAATCATCTCAGACTGGTTTCTTGAACATGACAATGAGGTCACTGGACACAAATGGCCTCCACAGTCACCAGATCTCAATCCAATAGAACATCTTTGGGATGTGGTGGAACGGGAGATTCGCATCATGGATGTGCAGCCGACAAATCTGCGGCAACTGTGTAATGCCATCATGTCACTATGGAGCAAAATCTCTGAGGAGCTTCCAGCACCTTGTTGTATCTATGCCACGAAGAATTGAGGCAGTTCTGAAGGCAAAAGGGGGTCCAACCCGTTACTAGCATGGTGTACCTAATAAAGTGTCCGGTGAGTGTAGAGCACCAATTCTAAGTGAAAAAACAGAGTAAATAGTGACAGGACTTATGGAATAGACAGTGAGAGTCCTGATTACCCCGCCCACACATAGCGATTGACAGTGAGAGTCCTGATTATCCCTCCCACACATAGCGATTGACAGTGAGAGTCCTGATTATCCCTCCCACACACAGTGATTGGCAGTGAGAGTCCTGATTTCCACGCCCACACACAGTGATTGATAGTGAGAGTCCTGATTATCCCGCCCACACACAGTGATTGGCAGTGAGTGTCCTGATTACCCCTCCCACACACAATGATTGGCAGTGAGAGTCCTGATTACTCCTCCCACACACAGTGATTGATAGTGAGAGTCCTGATTACCCCGCCCACACACAGTGATTGATAGTGAGAGTCCTGATTACCCCTCCCACACACAATGATTGGCAGTGAGAGTCCTGATTACTTCTCCCACACACAGTGATTGATAGTGAGAGTCCTGATTACCCCGCCCACACACAGTGATTGATAGTGAGAGTCCTGATTACCCCGCCCACACACAGTGATTGGCAGTGAGTGTCCTGATTACCCCGCCCACACACAGTGATTGACAGCCTTCTGTGTAAGCTTATTGATAGTTGAGGGCTGTCTATCAATGTGTGTGGGCGGGGTAATCAGGACTCTTAGTGTCTCTCCTAGGAGTCATGTTAGGATTTTCTCTGTTTTTACTCCTGCTCCAAATCCTATAAACCTTTCTATCACGGAGGACTGGTTACTATAGGCAATTCATGATTTCCTATTCAGGATTCGCCAGTTATAGCCAGACTTTCCACCTCTCTGCACATTATGTATATTTTATAGCTACCACATTATATTATATGGATTTTTGTGATGTTCGGGGATGTTTGCTGGTGTAATTTTCCAGAACAGAGGCCAATGGGAAGGAAAATGGGATTATCACACTGAATAGTCGTGAATCATGAGGCCAAAGTGGTATTTGAGGAAGGAAAACCTCACACTTGTAGATTCTTGGCTTCAGTCTACTTAGTGGGGAGATTCTTTATTGATGGATGATTATTGTCCTCCATTTATTTGTGATTTTTCTGCTTTGGAATGAATAGAGAGGAACATTAGTGCGGTGATTATTAGGCAATGTACAGGTACGAGCGCGGGCAGGAGGTAATGATGGCTTTTTATACATCATGTTCTGAAGAAATACTGCCGCGGATTACAATGGGATCATTTCGGATAAAATTCAATATTTCATACATGATAGCTTCCTGCATCTCCGGAGAACAGACCCGCAGCAACAGTGCAAGTATATACTGGGGCAGACATCCCATAGAGACACAAAAGGCCCATCACAGGCCTGACTAGTATTTACACAGAGGCGTAAACCAACATGGACTTAAGTGCTACTCTATATCCATAATCTTGTACTGTTCATAAAAGTAATTTAATGATCGTGTTCTTATATCCCATCTATATAGGAAAGACGATCACATTCCCTAAATGCATGAAACCCTCCACCCCGACTACTTTACAGACCAGGTCCCCCAGACAGTGTAGGGGATGTGGATGTTGCCCCCGGCCTCTGTGCTCTGCAGCTGACCATGTGCTCAGTTGCCGACCATACCGCGCATATATGGGTTGGGTGTGGGTCTCGTTCTCGCAATCGGCATGGGTCCCGTCCTTCAGATTAATATGGGTCTCAGTCTCGTGATCATCATGGGTCACGTGTTGGTATCGTTCTTGTGATCGGCATGGGTCCCGTCCTTTAGATTTGACATGGGTCTCAGTCTCGTGATTACCGTGGGTCACATTCATGTGTTCGGTGTGGGTTCCAATTCAGCCATCGACCCTCACCGATCAGATTGCGCAAAACCAAACTTGCTGCAACCGCTTTAAGTCAATTACTGACCCTGAAAGTTAGCACCGATTTGCTTGGATTTTCTTTGTGGCTTTGCCCTGGATAAAGCATACAGAAGCTTATGTGGATAGGTACCGGTAGGTTCTCCACCTTCCATACACCTATAGTTGGTATTGTAAGCCTTTTTGATGTGCCCATTTCTACATTTATAGGTTTATTATATATTAGTTTCATATCGCCGCATCATGATGGTTGCTATACATTCCTGCTATAGGTTTTTTTTTTATGGCTGGGCCACCCCCATCTCCCCTCACATTGTGTAATCGTTGCGACGGCTGAATACCCCGAGGTGATGCCAACTCCCTGCCACCTGTCCATCCTCTGTCGTGAGCAGGGAACAAGTGGATTTCTGTTAATACCAGTGTATGAATCCATATGTTCATGAACGATCAGGAGCTCTTACCCACTGAGCCGACACATAATCGGCTCTCCATCAGCCCAGTCTTTTACTCAGAATAATAATCAATTTCTCACATAAAAATAACTATGGCTCCTCTTTTTCCCCTCCTTCCTCTGAATCTTTAGTGAAAGGTCACTGCGGTGATGATTTATTTCATTCTAATCCTTTTGTGCGCCCGAGTTACTAGAATCTCATGAATTTCCATTTGGCGTTTACCTTTCAGGCGGCTACACTCCAGCGCGGCGCACATGCCGGATCAGAATCCATTTATTTTATTGACTCTTATAATTTGTTTACAACACAATCTATTCCCATGATCCTTGAGAGTGGAGCGGCAGATACCTGGCGGTGCGGGAGGCTCCGGGTTGGACCTTGTTCTGGGAATTGGTCGGGAATCTCTCAGGTTTATGTTGTGTAATTTGCTATGCTAGGCGTCCTGCTGTGTGCCCGTATACCTCTATGCACAACCTTCTAGACAACCTTGTCACAAGTCACAGATGCATCGTAAGGGGCGAACAATTCAGAATTACTTTGGACTGAGTCAAAAATTCTGGGGCCACTGTTTATTTCAGAAGCGAAAGGGAAAATAATGGGGCCCATCTTTAAGGCTGTGTCCAGAACTTGGCTGCCATCTTGAAACCCGTCATATTGGATCGAGGGCAGTTCTAATGGGAAGGAGGTCATGTAGCAAATCAAACAAGACCAGAATCGTATCCAGAAATCAATCAGATTGGCCATCAGCCAATAGAAAAACTTACCCTCGATCCACGGTGATATGAATGTGTGGACGTGCCAGCTCGGGAACACCCATCTATCAGGAGAGTAGAACCTTAAAGGGGATTTCCCATGATATCCAGCAGGTGTCGCTGCTGCACTGAGGTCCGCTGGAGTTCACCTTCTTCTTCCCGGTGCATGTGAGTGCTGATCTTGCAACACAAATCCTTTTTTAAATTCCAAATTTTTTCCGAATTCGCCGGGTTGTCTGACAGCCACGCCACCCAATTTCTGTCACGGGAAAGCCAGCGCCGATGCGTCACAATCTGAATGCGTGCGCCAAAATCCCGGTCAATTCGGCGCAAATTGGAAATATTCGGGAAACCTGACGAAAGTGCGGCGTTCGGACCCATAGTAAATGAGCACCATTAACTCTCTCCAGCTCTTGCTACATGTCAGCTACACCACACTGCTGTGCCTGTCTCCCCCTCCCCATATAAAGAACTTATCTGTCTGTAGCTTGTAGTTCTCCTTATGCTGTATATGTGCCGGCAGGACGTCAGTGAATGTGAATCGGTGTGAGCTCCGTCCTGTAATGCAGTGGGCGGGGCCAGAGGCAGAGACGAGCTCCATGTATCCTCAGACAAGATGCCGACCCTAAAGTCAGAAGTTACAGGGTCGTGTCTAGGGGCAACTGAAATTGTGTACAGCAGGACTGATACAGACAGGTTGGACTTGTGTGGAATGCTGCATTTTTGTTAATAGTGAATTAGGATAACAAAATGACACACATTCTCTGAGTACATTTAATAAACTTGTCTTCATGGAAAAACCCCTTTAACTATTGGAACCCCATTTTTCAGGAGAACAGCGTACCCTGTCCCAGTAAAAGACATCCTAAATTGTGGGCTACAAGGGACCTTTCTTAGTGGTTGGTTAAGGGTAGACCTAAAGAACTCTAGTCCAACAATGGTCTATCCTTGGTCTCGTCTGGGCTCTGGCTTAGTTTTATTGTAGTTTTGTTGTGTTCTTTTCTAGGAGCATGTGCAGAAAGTATTCAGACCCCTTTACATTTTCCACTCTTTGTTTCAATGCAGCCAATTGGTAAGATCAAAAAAAGTTCTTTTTTTTTTGCTTATTAATGTGCACTCTGCCCCCCAGTAATGTGCACTCTGCCCCCATCTTGACAGAAAAACAGAATTGTAGATATTTTTGCTAATTTATTAAACAAGAAAACCTGAAATCTCCCCTGGTGATGAGTATTCGGCCCCCTGGTGATTAGTATTCGGCCCCCTGGTGATTAGTATTCGGCCCCCGGTGATTAGTAGTTGGCCCCCGGTGATGAGTATTTGGCTTTGGAGCTGGTGCAGCCAGGAGTCTTCTTGGGAAGATGCTACAAGTTTCTCACTCCTGGATTTGGGGATCCTCTGCCTCTTCCTTGCAGATCTTCTCCAGGTCCCCCAGGTTGGATGGTGACTATGGTGGACGCCATTTTCCAGTCGGGCTTAGGTCGGGCTCTGGCTGGGCCGGTCAGAAATGGTCACAGGGATGTTCTGAAGCCTCTGCTGTGTATATTAGCTTGTGTTTAGGGTCATTGTCTTGTTGGAAGGTTCAACCCAGTCTGAGGTTCAGAGCATCTGCAAGAGGTTCTCATCCAGGATCTCTCTGTACTTGGCCACATTCATCTTGGCCACATTCAGTGGTCCTGCCCCCACCCCCAATAGTATGATGCTGCCCCCCATGTGTCACTGCTGGTATTGTATTTGACAGGTGACAAACAGCCCCTGGTTTTCTCCACCACTTAGAATTAACACCAAAAAGTTCAATCATCATCTCATCAGAGCAGAGAATCTTATTTCTCATAGTCTTTCATATGTCTTACACGGAGGAGAGGCTTTTGTTGGCAGTCTCTGCTATAAGCCCCATCTGGTGAAGGCTGCAGCGATAGGTGACTTTGTGGAACTTTCTCCCATCTCCCTACTGCATATCTGGAGCTCAGCTACTGTGATTGTGAGGTTCTTCTTTACCTCTCTCACCAAGGCTCTTCTCCTACAATTGCTTAGTTTGGCTGGACGACCAAGTCAAAGAAGAGTTGTTATTTTACCAAACTTAATCCATTTAAGGATTATGGAGGCCACTGTGCTCTTAGGAACCTTGAATGCTCCACTATTTCTTTTGTAACCTCGGCCAGATCTGTGCATTGCCACAATTCTGTCTCTCTGAGCTCCTTGGGCAGTTCCTTAGCCCTCATGATTCTCATGTGATCTGACTTGCACTGTAAGCTATAAGGCTTAAACACAGCTGAACTCCAATGAAGGAGTAGAACCATCTCAAGGAGGATCAGAAAGAAATGGGCTGCATGTGAGTTAAATATGACTGTCACAGCAAAGGATCTTCTCACCATGTGATAGTTCAGTTTTTCTTATAGATATTTTTGCTAATTTATTAAACATTTCTATTTTTTTTTCTGTTGGGATAAGGGAAGAGTTACATTTAATGAACAAAAACATTCCTTTTTTGATTTTACTAATTGGCTGCAATGAAACAAAGAGTGAAAAATGTAAAGGGGTCTGAATACTTTCTAAACCCACTGTAATTTGCAGGTCTTATCTGACGGTTTGTACTTGGCCTGGGGCCTAAATTTGTTCAAAAACAAAAAGTCAGAATTATATTTATTTTGGGTTACATATCAATACTTTGTTGTGGTGATGGGTTCAGCTCATGAAACCTGGTCCTGCTCCCAGGTTTCCGACCGAGGATGTGACTGCGATCTGATTATACTGCGCAATCCAATATGGAGAATCTTCTCTCATGACCCGTCCCTTTAATTCTAAGAGGGTTTTTATGCACAATAGCTGCAAAAATTAAAACTTCGAGTAGTTTCCTGAATATGTATTCACCTGCACAATGAGCTGAGAGGCGGACGGGATCGATGGTGCTGAATATTCATGGAGTCTCCTGTAGTTGTAGCATTAAGTCAGTTATTATCATGCAGGATGAGGCCGGAGCCGCAGATATCACAGCGCACATTTTTATACAATACATTTGGATATGTAGCGGCTTCATCTCATGCTGGTGCCACCGCCACGTCAACAGCGGAGCTCAGCGCTAATAGGACGTGATGGAGAGTCCAATTATAACATCGATCCTTAGGATTACCGATTAAAAAGGCTTCAAAACTAGAAGTGTCACATGATTGGGGGAAAACGACACAAGAGCCACTTCCTCCTGGTCATTGAGTTGTCATTGGGCTGCGTTGTCATTAACATAAACACAAGACATTATAGGGAATACGGTTGTCAGAACTAGAACATGCAGTCCGTACAATGAGGCTGCTGAGCGGAGGGGTTGTCAGAGCTACTAATCATTATAAAGAATGGGGTTGTCAGAAGTGTTTAGGGAATGGGATTAGTAACACTTGGGCTATTGGGGAAACCACAACCATGGTTACCATAGGATACATGATTTCTAAATCAGATTGTATGTGAATTGTCAGAACTGAAACTTACATTGAGTTGGATTTTGAAAATTAGTATTTGTGGTAAACAACTAAAACTCACAGGAACCACGGTTGTCAGCACAAAAGCTGGTAACAACTTGTATTCCTTTGATTATCCGAACCAGAATTTACTGGGAATGGAGTTGTAAGAACTAGAATGTAGTTAGAATAAGGATATTAGGACTAGACGGTGTAGGGAATGGAGTTGTCAGAACTAGAATTGGCAAGGAAATCGGTCTCGAGAGCTATAAATTCTGGTTCCGACAATTTGTTTCTGCATAAAACTTTTAGATAAACCTTCTAGGGAATGAAGTTGTAGAATGTACAGAAGAGGTACAGAAGCTCAGCTCCAACAACTTCCGGGCGGCCTGGCACACCCACCCGTCCCCTGTACGAGCGCGGTATCAGGCGTTTGGACCGGAGACCGATGGGTGTGCCAGGCCGCCTAGAAGTTGTTGGAGCTGAGCTTCCATCCCCCTTTATACATACAGGGACACGGCTGCGATGGACAGTGGCGTGGCACACTCGGAGCAACGAAGGAGGTGATTATAGGTCATTTTTTTTAAAGCCCTCCCCAGTCCGTCTCCGACAACCACTTTAATACTAGGATTCAAGAAACTTTTCAGAAATGTTGCAATTTACAGCATCTCATTGGACCATATTGCTGCTTTATCTACTTAACTCACCAAATGCTCCCTACCTACCCACAAATTGCTTCCAACTCATGGGCCCGATGACTTGTAGGCAGTTCACTGAGGTGATGGATCACATGTGAAGGGGAAGCGGTGTGCAGCCACTAGGCGTCTAACTACCTGCTCAGGGAGAACTAGGAATTAGAGAGAGAGCCTGCAGAGGGAAAAACTGCTAGTTGGGTATCTACAAAGTATTAGAACCAAGCCCACCAGAGTTTGCAACATGCTTTTAATACACCAGTGTAATACAACTACTTGATAGGATTGTGTTGCATGCTCTGTTATAGTTGGTGCACACTCACGGAGCAGTGCAGGGGGCGCCAAATTAATGAAGACTGTGAACAAGTGAGTATTCAATCTGCAGCATCCTGGACTTACTACAGGCTGCGCTACCTTTGATATATCTGGGCCTATAAGTCATGCAATGACCAGCAATGGTTCTTTTATATCAGTTTTTCCCAGGGCGGTCTGTATCTATATGGTGGAGACAAAGGCCAACACAAGGCATTCTCGTGCCCTAGGCAGAAAACTGAAATGCCCCCCTCTACTCCCATTATTTAAAGGACATCTACTACCAGGATGAAGGACTGTATACAAATGAGCCTGAGGGACTCCAGGCTCCATTAACACCTATGTCCTTTATCCTGGTGGTGGATCCCCTTAAAGCAGTTAATAATATTGTGAAAAACATTATGGAACAAGGGAAAGATTCCTTCCTGACTGAAGTGTAAAGTTAAATTGCGCGACCCTCCATTACAAATCATATGAATACATCAATGTAGTTGGAATTAGATTGCTTTCCTAACTTAGGGTTTACCTTTTGTTAAAATAATACACTAGCCATAGACATACTGCACAAATAAAGATATCCGTGCAGTCCCTATACCACACATATAATTTTATCCCTACAATCACTATACCTTACACATAAATATATACCTGAAGGAGCTATACTGCACACATACATATATATCTGCAGTCACTATACCGTACACATAAATATATCCCTGCACACACTATTCTGTATAAATGTATCACTGCAGTCACTATACTGTATTCCTAAATATATCCCTGCAGTCACTATATCGCACACATAGATCTATCCCTACCGTCACTATATACTACACACATAAGGGCTCATTTACACTGCCGTCTGCGGGGCCGTACATGCGGCCGCATGTACGTCCCCATAGACGGCAATAGCGGCACGGCGGGGATCCGGTGCCACACATGTGTGGCACCGATCCGGGCCGCACACCACAAAAAGATAGAGCATGCTCTATCTTTCGGCGGATGTGAGGCCGTGTGCCGCTATTTCCTATGGAGGGAGGAGGGGTCACCTCCTCCTCACCTCCAGCACACGGCGGTATGCTCGCACGGCGGGCATACCGCGTGTGAATGTACCCTAAAACACATAAAAATATCTATGCAGTCATTATACTGTACACACATATATCCCTGGAGTTATACTGTATACATATATCCCTGCAGTCACTATACGGTGCATATAAATATATCCCTGCAGTCACTAATTACTGCACACATAAATATATCCCTGTAGTCACTAATTACTGCACACATAAATATATCCCTGCAAGCACTATACCTTACACATAAATATATCCCTGTTGTCATTATAATGTACACATAAATATATCCCTGCAGTCACTATATACTGTACACATAACTATACCCCTGCATTCACTATACTGTACACATAAATATATCCCTGCAGTCACTATACCTTACATATAAATATATACCTGCAGTTACTATACTGTACACACAAATATATCCCTGCAGGCACTATACAGTACACTTAAATATATCCCTGCAGTCGTATATACTGTACACAAATATATCCCTGCAGGCACTATACTGTACACAAATATATCCCTGTTGTCATTATAATGTACACAAATATATCTCTGCAGTCACTATATACTGTAGACATAACTATACCCCTGCAGTCACTATACCTTGCATATAAATATATCCCTGCAGTTACTATACTGTACATATAAATATATCCCTGCATGCACTATCCTGCACACATAAATATATCCCTGCAGACACTATACCGTACACATAAATATATCCGTGTAGTCGTATATACTGTACAAATAAATATATCCCTGAAGTCACTTTACCGCACACATAAATATTTATGTATATATGATTATGACTACAGGAATATATTTCCTTGCAATTACTGCATCAATAAGTACACACACGCACATCTCTATATATCTATATATAATATAGTATATATATCTAATATCTTCCTGCTGTCACTATACCATACACAAATATATATCCGGCCACCCATGCACTTAAAGGGGTTTTCCCACAAAAGAAAGTTCTCATATTTCTATCCCCAAGTGATGTTAACACAATAAAATCATTTGTTCTTGTGTTAACATCACTTTACAATTTTACTTAGGAGCTGAAACAGCAATAAAACTATCTTTCCCTCTGCTGCTTAATGCAACATCCCAGGGTGTGGGTGCAGACTCTTTAAGCAGACACATTTATGACCCATCTAGTTCTGTGGGGTGACAATGTGGTTAGATTATCAGGGTACAGGGTGTATATGCATCTGTGTCATCTGGCTTCTTACATTGTACTAACACACTGACACATGGAAGAGAGATGAGACAGATCAGCGATGCAGGAGATGATTACACAGAGGCTGATAGACCATTACATTGTGAGCCTGCTACATCTCACTTCTTGAAGTTTGTAGCCCCTCTCTCTGCTCACCATGTGCTGGCAGGAAGTGATCAGTGAGTGCCTCTGAGCTCCATGCAGGGGGCGTGGCTACAGCCACACAGCAGAGACGGATAGAAATCTCATCTGCACGATCTTACATAGAAATCAAAGATGCCGCCTGACCCCCAAGTCAGAAGTTACTGGGTCGTGTCTAGGGGCAACTGAAATTGTGTACACCAAGACTGATAGAGAAAGGTTGGACTTAAATCTGTGAAATGCTGCATTTTTGTTAATGAATTAGAGCAGGGGTACCCAAACTTTTTACGTAGGGGCCGTTCACTGTCCCCCTCAGACCATTGGAGGGCCGGACTAAAGTTTAAAAATAATTTGCGGTATATGTGACATGTACATAATACATAATACATCAATTAATTATTTAATATACTGCACCCCCTTGTGAACTATTTTATATATTTGCCCAATTAATTAATTTATTGGGACCTCTCTCCATTAATTATTGAATATGCCTCCCCCCCCATTAATTACTAGACTGCCCCTCATAATTAATTATTTCCTATGCTGCCCCCCACCATTAATTATTTCCTATGCTGCCCCCCACCATTAATTATTTCCTATGCTTTCCCCCACCATTATTTCCTATGCTGCCCCTCATAATTAATTATGTCCTATACTGCCCCTCCACCATTAATTATTTTTTATGCTGCCCCTAATAACTAACTATTGGTACAGGGTTTTTAAGTCTCCCGTCATCATGGAGCGATGTGCACCGGGGTTGTCTTCCGGCCACATCGCTCCAGTAATAGTGCTCGAGCGGCCGCATCGAGCACTATACAGTGATGGGCAGGAGCTTCCTGTCCGGACGGACCGAGGCTCCTGCCCAACTGTCACAGACCGTGAGGGCCCGGCGCTGGCGCGCCAAACGTCGGGGTCCGGATTGAAACAGTCCGCGGGCCACAGTTTGGGGAACCCTGAATTAGAGCATGTGTTATTTTATTATCCTGAGTACATATAAGAAACTTCTCTTTGTTGAAATATCCCTTTAAGGACAAATTCTGTCTTTTCTAAGCTTTATATTATAATTGTGTTTATAACTTACCTTGCATCCTGACAAAATCCTCGGTGTAGTCCCAGGGGTTGGGCTTTGGTTTGGATGCATTTCAAAAAACAACATGCTGCTTGACTGTGATGCAGACTCCTCAGCTATCAGCCCCCAACTGTGTGCACCACCCTCCCCCACTGATGTCTTCTCACCAGGCTGTGAGCTCTGTGAAGGATTGAGGAGCTGTACAGGACCAGAACGGAGGTGGCTGAGAGCTGAGGAGTCTGCAGCACAGACAAGTCACATGTTGATTTTTGAAATGCATCAAAACCTAAGCCCAACCCCTGCGACTACACAGAGGATTCTGTAAGTTATAACACACAATTATATTGTATTGCAAATGCTTAGAGAAAGCAGAAAGGAATATTTGCACTGCAGGTGTGATGGGCTTCTGTAACCTGTCCTTAGTGAAAATTAGGTACCTGGTGACAGGTTCCCTTTAATTCTAGCTCCCACTCTGGTAGGTGGAGCTACATTCCCTGTTCTGCCAGTCACAGACTGTCTCCTAGCCCCAGCCCTGCATCCGGTAGGAAATATTACCCCACTCCCAGCCCTGAATTTCTGCTTAGTATAGTACAGGAGATGCAGGGGATGCAGGTAAATAAGAGCTCCGGTCTGGAGCCCTGTAAAAGAGGATGTGGTGGCTGGGCCGTAGTCGGGACCCAGGCAAGTGACAGACCTTGAGGCTGAGTGCTGCTTTGTCAATGTCCTCATCTCTCCAGCAAGCTTGTGTAATCTAATACCTGAATGAGCCTTGTTTGTCCTGCTCACAAGATGGAACCGAGTGAAAAGCAGATCAGGAGGAAAGTTGGGAGGATAAGAGCCAAAGTAAGTGGAGAAGGAAGCATTTTCCTCTGTTAAGATGTGTTACAGAGTTTATTATAGCTGCTTGTACTATAGCTTTATGCAAAGTTGAGTAAAGGAGGAGAGTGAGTTGCAGCCCACACTATATACAGCCCATACTATATACAGCCCATGGACAAGTGTCGCTGCTTCTAGGAAAAATCTAATCTCTTACTATGAATAAAGAATTGCAGGTAATTCCTCGGCGTCTTCCTGAGCAGGAGCGCAGCTGAATGTATAATACATTCTTTGTGTTGGCAATCCATGAAGATAAGATCTGTGGCTGTAATGCTTAATAATGCCGTCATCATCTACAATGCGCGGTGTACGGGATATATTATTTCTATTACAGGAGCTAAGTCCCGCTGTCACTTGCTACCTTGGCGGAGGTCAGCACATTGCTAACACAAGAGGCCACAATTCCTTATCCTTGATTGTCCTAGTTAGATTAAAAAAGTATTTATTGTCCGGTTCTGTCCGTCCACTGTGGAGGGGGCAGAACCCACTTGGCAATGCATTAACTTCCATTCAGCTCAGGAGCGGCTAATACTCTATTACCTCTGCTGCCAGTCCCTGGAGAGATCACTTCTTAACCCTTCAGCTCTGA
Source organism: Engystomops pustulosus (assembly GCF_040894005.1). Classification (NCBI taxonomy): domain Eukaryota; kingdom Metazoa; phylum Chordata; class Amphibia; order Anura; family Leptodactylidae; genus Engystomops; species Engystomops pustulosus. The sequence goes on from NC_092421.1 coordinate 83,643,428, forward strand.
GCACTGCAGGACAAGAGGAGAATACAAATCCACTCATTAGAGAGGAGCCGACCTGACGTCTGAGGACACGGAGATAGGGAAGATGAGGGCCGTATAAGCACCTTAAAGAGAAAGCAATGGGAACGTACAGAATGAGAACAACAAGCAAAATATTATTGGATGGAAATGCTGAAGATTTTAAGCAGGAGAAAATGTGCACAAAATCATGCGGAATTAATTGCCGATATTTGTAGTGTTTTCTGCAAGTTGAGCACAATTGTCTGCAAATGGAAATTCATTACTCTCATGATTAGAGCTTGATGCTACAGTTAAGTGGGGAAGAAGGGACTCCAGGAGGAAGAAGGGACTCCATGCATCATACATTGCCCTGTCCTCTGTACTGTGATTGGTCTATGTAATCTGACCAGTGCATGGTGCATAATTTGCAGACCGAACGATGTGACATTGGCTCTTGAGCGGACTTCACACTCCAATGACAATACTAAAGAAGTGTCTGAGGCACAAACACGGGCAGCAATAGGACCTGCTCCAAAATGTGCAGCTCTGGTGGTCGCACAGCACAAGGCCCCATGATTTCTGTGGACCCATACATGTTCCTGTACGTAGATCTATCCCATAATGTAGCGACATATCTACGTAGCCCCTTACACCCGCTCGTTACTGCATGAGACAGATTAATCACAGGCTTCATGGACGGAGCCGCTCAGACTTCAGGTCACATCATGTAGATTGGAATTGTTATAAGATGCGGCAGATTTCATTCTGATGGAATGAACAATCTGACAAACAAATGCTTCTGCGTTCCACAGCAAACCCCTGAGAACTTCACGCCGGAGCTGGAACATTGCAATCTCTTTGTTTAATGCAGTCGAGCTCTCAGGAGTTTTCTAACACATCAAAAACTTAACAAAAAAAATACAGATGAAATTCAGGCAAAAGTGATTCATCTGACTGCGTGTTTTCTATGGGTTTTATTGCTGGGGATTCTGTTTCCCAGTATATGACAGAGCAGACGTCTCCTCCATTACTGGCCATATACATGCAGGTGCCTTTCATCCTGGTTACACAGATATAGGGACTATAGAGTTTACCATCAACCCATTAACCATTGAGGCTCCTTTGTGGGATGGCAGTCTTATGGGAGCGGCAAATGGCTGTATTATGTGTCATTACTAAGATGGGAAATTATCTGTTTACAGGAGCCCGAGTGAAACTACTGTAGTAACCGATCACTGTTATCTGTGATATTATTTACTGACAATAGATGATGTCACAGCTTATCTCATCCTCCTCCCTGTACAATGACCTCTATATAGATAACACTGACCCATCATTACATCACTACTGACAATAGATGATGTCACAGCTTATCTCCTCCCCTCCCTGTACAATGACCTCTATATAGATAACACTGACCCATCATTACATCACTACTGACAATAGATGATGTCACAGCTTATCTCCTCCCCCTCCCTGTACAATGACATCTATATAGATAACACTAACCCATCATTACATCACTACTGATAATAGATGATGTCACAGCTTATCTCCTCCCCCTCCCTGTACAATGACCTCTATATAGATAACACTGACCCATCATTACATCACTACTGACAATAGATGATGTCACAGCTTATCCCCTCCCCCTCCCTGTACAATGACCTCTATATAGATAACACTGACCCATCATTACATCACTACTGACAATAGATGATGACACAGCTTATCTCCTCCCCCTCCCTGTACAATGTCCTCTATATAGATAACACTGACCCGTCATTACATCACTACTGACAATAGATGATGTCACAGCTTATCTCCTCCTCCTCCCTGTACAATGACCTCTATATAGATAACACTGACCCATCATTACATTACTACTTGCAATAGATGATGTCACAGCTTATCTCCTCCCCCTCCCTGTACAATGTCCTCTATATACATAACACTGACCCATCATTACATCACTACTGACAATAGATGTCACAGCTTATCTCCTCCCCTCCCTGTACAATGTCCTCTATATAGATAACACTGACCCATCATTACATCACTACTGACAATAGATGATGTCACAGCTTATCTCCTCCCCCTCCCTGTACAATGACCTCTATATAGATAACACTGACCCATCATTACATTACTACTTGCAATAGATGATGTCACAGCTTATCTCCTCCCCCTCCCTGTACAATGTCCTCTATATACATAACACTGACCCATCATTACATCACTACTGACAATAGATGTCACAGCTTATCTCCTCCCCTCCATGTACAATGTCCTCTATATAGATAACACTGACCCATCATTACATCAATACTGACAATAGATGATGTCACAGCTTATCTCCTCCCCCTCCCTGTACAATGACCTCTATATAGATAACACTGACCGATCATTACATCACTACTGACAATAGATGATGTCACAGCTTATCTCCTCCCCATCCCTGTACAATGACCTCTATATAGATAACACTGCCCATCATTACATCACTACTGACAATAGATGATGTCACAGCTTATCTCCTCCTCCTCCCTGTACAATGACCTCTATATAGATAACACTAACCCATCATTACATCACTACTGACAATAGATGATGTCACAGCTTATCTCCTCCCCATCCCTGTACAATGACCTCTATATAGATAACACTGACCCATCATTACATCACTACAGACAATAGATGATGTCACAGCTTATCTCCTCCCCCTCCCTGTACAATGACCTCTATATAGATAACACTGACCCATCATTACATCACTACTGACAATAGATGATGTCACAGCTTATCTCCTCCCCCTCCCTGTACAATGTCCTCTATATAGATAACACTGACCCATCATTACATCACTACTGACAATAGATGATGTCACAGCTTATCTCCTCCCCCTCCCTGTACAATGACCTCTATTTAGATAACACTGACCCATCATTACATCACTACTGACAATAGATGATGTCACAGCTTATCTCCTCCCCCTCCCTGTACAATGACCTCTATATAGATAACACTGACCCATCATTACATTACTACTTGCAATAGATGATGTCACAGCTTATCTCCTCCCCCTCCCTGTACAATGTCCTCTATATAGATAACACTGACCCATCATTACATCACTACTGACAATAGATGATGTCACAGCTTATCTCCTCCCCATCCCTGTACAATGACCTCTATATAGATAACACTGACCCATCATTACATCACTACTGACAATAGATGTCACAGCTTATCTCCTCCCCTCCATGTACAATGTCCTCTATATAGATAACACTGACCCATCATTACATCAATACTGACAATAGATGATGTCACAGCTTATCTCCTCCCCCTCCCTGTACAATGACCTCTATATAGATAACACTGACCGATCATTACATCACTACTGACAATAGATGATGTCACAGCTTATCTCCTCCCCATCCCTGTACAATGACCTCTATATAGATAACACTGACCCATCATTACATCACTACAGACAATAGATGATGTCACAGCTTATCTCCTCCCCCTCCCTGTACAATGACCTCTATATAGAGAACACTGCCCATCATTACATCACTACTGACAATAGATGATGTCACAGCTTATCTCCTCCCCCTCCCTGTACAATGACCTCTATATAGATAACACTGACCCATCATTACATCACTACTGACAATAGATGATGTCACAGCTTATCTCCTCCTCCTCCCTGTACAATGACCTCTATATAGATAACACTGCCCATCATTACATCACTACTGACAATAGATGATGTCACAGCTTATCTCCTCCTCCTCCCTGTACAATGACCTCTATATAGATAACACTAACCCATCATTACATCACTACTGACAATAGATGATGTCACAGCTTATCTCCTCCCCATCCCTGTACAATGACCTCTATATAGATAACACGGACCCATCATTACATCACTACAGACAATAGATGATGTCACAGCTTATCTCCTCCTCCTTCCTGTACAATGACCTCTATATAGATAACACTGACCCATCATTACATCACTACTGACAATAGATGATGTCACAGCTTATCTCCTCCCCCTCCCTGTACAATGACCTCTATATAGAGAACACTGCCCATCATTACATCACTACTGACAATAGATGATGTCACAGCTTATCTCCTCCCCCTCCCTGTACAATGACCTCTATATAGATAACACTGACCCATCATTACATCACTACTGACAATAGATGATGTCACAGCTTATCTCCTCCTCCTCCCTGTACAATGACCTCTATATAGATAACACTAACCCATCATTACATCACTACTGACAATAGATGATGTCACAGCTTATCTCCTCCCCTCCCTGTACAATGACCTCTATATAGATAACATTACCCATCATTACATCACTACTGACAATAGATGATGTCACAGCTTATCCCCTCCCTGTACAATGACCTCTATATAGATAACACTGACCCATCATTACATCACTACTGACAATAGATGATGTCACAGCTTATCTCCTCCCCCTCACTGTACAATGACCTCTATATAGATAACACTGACCCATCATTACATCACTACTGACAATAGATGATGTCACAGCTTATCCCCTCCCCCTCCCTGTACAATGACCTCTATATAGATAATACTGACCCATCATTACATCCCTACTGACTAGATGATGTCACAGCTTATCTCCTCCTCCCTGTACAATGACCTCTATATAGATAACACTGACCCATCATTACATCACTACTGACAATAGATGATGTCACAGCTTATCTCCTCCCCCTCCCTGTACAATGACCTCTATATAGATAACACTGACCCATCATTACATCACTACTGACAATAGATGATGTCACAGCTTATCCCCTCCCCCTCCCTGCACAATGACCTCTATATAGATAACACTGACCCATCATTACATCACTACTGACAATAGATGATGTCACAGCTTATCCCCTCCCCCTCCTCCCTGTACAATGACCTCTATATAGATAACACTGACCCATCATTACATCACTACTGACAATAGATGATGTCACAGCTTATCTCCTCTCCTCCCTGTACAATGACCTCTATATAGATAACACTGACCCATTATTACATCACTACTGACAATAGATGATGTCACAGCTTATCCCCTCCCCCTCCTCCCTGTACAATGACCTCTATATAGATAACACTGACCCATCATTACATCACTACTGACAATAGATGTCACAGCTTATCTCCTCCCCCTTTCTGTACAATGACCTCTATATAGATAACACTGATCCATCATTACATCACTACTGACAATAGATGTCACAGCTTATCTCCTCCTCCTCCCTGTACAATGACCTCTATATAGATAACACTGACCCATCATTACATCACTACTGACAATAGATGTCACAGCTTATCTCCTCCCCCTCCATGTACAATGACCTCTATATAGATAACACTGACCCATCATTACATCACTACTGACAATAGATGATGTCACAGCTTATCTCCTCCCCCTCCATGTACAATGACCTCTATATAGATAACACTGACCTATCATTACATCACTACTGACAATAGATGATGTCACAGCTTATCTCCTCCCCCTCCCTGTACAATGACCTCTATATAGATAACACTGACCCATCATTACATCACTACTGACAATAGATGATGTCACAGCTTATCTCCTCCCCCTCCATGTACAATGACCTCTATATAGATAACACTGACCCATCATTACATCACTACTGACAATAGATGATGTCACAGCTTATCTCCACCTCCCTGTACAATGACCTCTATATAGATAACACTGACCCATCATTACATCACTACTGACAATAGATGATGTCACAGCTTATCTCCTCCCCCTCCCTGTACAATGACCTCTATATAGATAACACTGACCCATCATTACGTCACTACTGACAATAGACGATGTCACAGCTTATCTCCTCCCTCTCCCTGTACAATGACCTCTATATAGATAACACTGACCCATCATTACATCACTACTGACAATAGATGATGTCACAGCTTATCCCCTCCCCCTCCCTGTACAATGACCTCTATATAGATAATACTGACCCATCATTACATCCCTACTGACTAGATGATGTCACAGCTTATCTCCTCCTCCCTGTACAATGACCTCTATATAGATAACACTGACCCATCATTACATCACTACTGACAATAGATGATGTCACAGCTTATCTCCTCCCCCTCCCTGTACAATGACCTCTATATAGATAACACTGACCCATCATTACATCACTACTGACAATAGATGATGTCACAGCTTATCCCCTCCCCCTCCCTGCACAATGACCTCTATATAGATAACACTGACCCATCATTACATCACTACTGACAATAGATGATGTCACAGCTTATCTCCTCCTCCTCCCTGTACAATGACCTCTATATAGATAACACTGACCCATCATTACATCACTACTGACAATAGATGTCACAGCTTATCTCCTCCCCCTCCATGTACAATGACCTCTATATAGATAACACTGACCCATCATTACATCACTACTGACAATAGATGATGTCACAGCTTATCTCCTCCCCCTCCATGTACAATGACCTCTATATAGATAACACTGACCTATCATTACATCACTACTGACAATAGATGATGTCACAGCTTATCTCCTCCCCCTCCCTGTACAATGACCTCTATATAGATAACACTGACCCATCATTACATCACTACTGACAATAGATGATGTCACAGCTTATCTCCTCCCCCTCCATGTACAATGACCTCTATATAGATAACACTGACCCATCATTACATCACTACTGACAATAGATGATGTCACAGCTTATCTCCACCTCCCTGTACAATGACCTCTATATAGATAACACTGACCCATCATTACATCACTACTGACAATAGATGATGTCACAGCTTATCTCCTCCCCCTCCCTGTACAATGACCTCTATATAGATAACACTGACCCATCATTACGTCACTACTGACAATAGACGATGTCACAGCTTATCTCCTCCCTCTCCCTGTACAATGACCTCTATATAGATAATACTGACCCATCATTACATCACTACTGACTATAGATGATGTCACAGCTTATCCCCCCCTCCCTGTACAATGACCTCTATATAGATAACACTGACCCATCATTACATCACTACTGACAATAGATGATGTCACAGCTTATCCCCTCCCCCCTCCTGTACAATGACCTCTATATAGATAACACTGACCAATCATTACATCACTACTGACAATAGATGATGTCACAGCTTATCCCCCCCTCCCTGTACAATAATCTCTATATAGATAACACTGACCCATCATTACATCACTACTGACAATAGATGATGTCACAGCTTATCTCCTCCCCCCTTCCTGTACAATGACCTCTATATAGATAACACTGACCCATCATTACATCACTACTGACAATAGGTGATGTCACAGCTTATCTCCTCCCCTCCATGTACAATGACCTCTATATAGATAACACTGACCCATCATTACATCACTACTGACAATAGATGATGTCACAGCTTATCTCCTCCCCCCTTCCTGTACAATGACCTCTATATAGATAACACTGACCCATCATTACATCACTACTGACAATAGATGATGTCACAGCTTATCCCCTCCCCCTCCCTGTACAATGACCTCTATATAGATAATACTGACCCATCATTACATCACTACTGACAATAGATGATGTCACAGTTTATCTCCTCCCCCTCCCTGTACAATGACCTCTATATAGATAACACTGACCCATCATTACATCTCTACTGACAATAGATGTCACAGCTCACTGGAATATTTAATACTGTCACAGAGAAATACAATCTGTCCTGCAGAAAACAAGCCCCCATGATGCCTAGGTCACCTATACTGTCTGCCCCTTGTTTAGATACCTCACAGTATATAAAAGACTCCAACAAAGTTTTTTTTTACATTTCCTTTTATTTTGAAAACACAGATTTGTAAATTTTTTAGTCAATTATATATAACAAAATCTACAGAGTGATTATAAAATGGAATGGGCAGCATAATGATAAATATACAGAAGGGAGGCTGGTTATAAGAGGACAGCTACACATAGTATGGATATGCATTGGCACGAGGTCAGCGCGGCCAGGCCGGCTATAGGCACCCAGCGGCAGTCACTGTTAGGAAATGTATAAGAGGGCGAGTAGACGATGAATACAATCTACCACGATAAAAACAAGTATCATAAAAATTAAAACAACCTAATATTAAAAATAGAGAAAAAAAAAATATCCGTCATATATACAAACCTCTGTACAAGACGATGAAACAGGAACCTGCAGACAGAACCTGTGAAGCCTCAGACACCTACATCCTAGCTCTGCCTGTTCTCTAGTAATGGCCCCTTAGTATTCTATACATTAGTATCACAGCTCAGTAGCTCAAGGCTTTGGGGGATGTAAATGACTTTTTCTACTGTGATTGCACAAAAAGGAAAAAACTGAAAACACTGTGGCCCAACTGAGGTAAGTCCTGCATCAGGGGGAGAGTGGTCCCATGTTCTACTGCATGATCCCAGAGTCCACAGACGCCTGCTTCCGGGTGGTCTTTGGAGGTGGGGGAGGGGGCGTCTTGCTGGGTAGTGGAGGTGGCAGATGCTGAAACAAAAGTAAAGGTTAAGCATTAATATCTATATTGTATGCACCTGCCCCTACATGTTACATAGTGTCCTAAGTCTAGCAAAAATCTATGTACAATCTGCTAAGCTTCTGGTCTATATCTGCAGGCAGCATATTATAAAGCAGGAGGAGCTGAGCAGATTGTACATAGTGTCCTATCTGCAGGCAGCATGTTATAAAGCAGGAGGAGCTGAGCAGATTGTACATAGTGTCCTATCTGCAGGCAGCATGTTATAAAGCAGGAGGAGCTGAGCAGATTGTACATAGTGTCCTATCTGCAGGCAGCATGTTATAGAGCAGGAGGAGCTGAGCAGATTGTACATAGTGTCCTATCTGCAGGCAGCAAGTTATAGAGCAGGAGGAGCTGAGCAGATTATACATAGTGTCCTATCTGCAGGCAGCATGTTATAGAGCAGGAGGAGCTGAGCAGATTGTATATAGTGTCCTATCTGCAGGCAGCATGTTATAGAGCAGGAGAAGCTGAGTAGATTATACATAGTGTCCTATCTGCAGGCAGCATGTTATAGAGCAGGAGGAGCTGAGCAGATTGTACATAGTGTCCTATCTGCAGGCAGCATGTTATAGAGCAGGAGGAGCTGAGCACATTGTACATAGTGTCCTATCTGCAGGCAACATGTTATAGAGCAGGAGGAGCCTGCATTTATCACAGTCCTGCTGCTACCACATACATATGTCTGTATGATTACACAGATCTCCAGGAATGCTGGGGCACATTTACTAAGGCCCCTGTACCAGTTTTCTGTCAGACTGCTAGCTCCGGTATACACAACCTCTGCACTGAAGGGGGCGTCCAGTGCACAGTCGGACCGCACTCCAGATATAACGTGCAAAGTCCGAAGCCCCATGTTAAAGATGCACGGAAAATAAAGTGGTGCCCTCTGTCGTGGCAGTGCAGGGGGCACCAGATTCACGAAGAATGTGCGCTAGAAATCTGGCGCCCCCTGCACACTGCACTGGTCTTGGTGAATGTGCCCCAGTATATCACATTGTCTGCATTTTCTATAGTGACACCTGAGAGATCCATGTCTGATGCCGTGGAGCTTTCATTACATAGAAAGAATTTACTCAGTAGATGTTGGACATTGAACAACACTTAGTTCCAGGCTTGGAGTAACAATATACTGCACAGGCAGAGGTGTCACACTGTAGCATGCATTAGCAATGTGCTGCAATACCAGACGCAGCCCAGGGACAAGAGGGGCGCCGTTTCTGATAAGACAAGTGATCCTGTAGAAGTAGATTTAATAATGAGCTGCTTTCAACATGTAAAAGATAGTGATCATATTATGGACTGTCCCTTTAAAAGAGAGAACCTGTTTATGATGAGGGTGCGTTCCTCCTCCTTGTGTATTCACCTGGAATCTGCTGTGATGATTTCCTTCTACTACACACATCCCCATAGATCCATATTTGGTGACTTGTTTCGTGCGTCCCCTTCAGATACGAGGAGTCTGCCACTTCACATTAGACCCGATTCTAAGCAAACTCAGTGACTCGCACTCACCTCCGGGGAGACGAGAACCGTATGTACACGGCACATGTGCAGCAGCGCAGCATCTGTCCCCCCACTACACAGGCCGCCCCCAGTGTGTATGTATATCACATGTATGTACAGTATGTAATTGTATGGTCAGTAATCTGTCCTCCCCCCCACTATGCAGGCAGTGTGTATGTATATCACATGTATGTACAGTATGTAATTGTATGGTCAGTAATCTGCCCTCCCCCCACTATGCAGGCAGTGTGTATGTATATCACATGTATGTACAGTATGTAATTGTATGGTCAGTAATCTGTCCCCCCCCCCACTATGCAGGCAGTGTGTATGTATATCACATGTATGTACAGTATGTAATTGTATGGTCAGTAATCTGTCCTCCCCCCCACTATGCAGGCAGTGTGTATGTATATCACATGTATGTACAGTATGTAATTGTACGGTCAGTAATCTGTCCTCCCCCCCACTATGCAGGCAGTGTGTATGTATATCACATGTATGTACAGTATGTAATTGTATGGTCAGTAATCTGTCCTCCCCCCACTATGCAGGCAGTGTGTATGTATATCACATGTATGTACAGTATGTAATTGTATGGTCAGTAATCTGTCCTCCCCCCACTATGCAGGCAGTGTGTATGTATATCACATGTATGTACAGTATGTAATTGTATGGTCAGTAATCTGTCCTCCCCCCACTATGCAGGCAGTGTGTATGTATATCACATGTATGTACAGTATGTAATTGTATGGTCAGTAATCTGTCCTCCCCCCACTATGCAGGCAGTGTGTATGTATATCACATGTATGTACAGTATGTAATTGTATGGTCAGTAATCTGTCCCCCCCCACTATGCAGGCAGTGTGTATGTATATCACATGTATGTACAGTATGTAATTGTATGGTCAGTAATCTGTCCCCCCCACTATGCAGGCAGTGTGTATGTATATCACATGTATGTACAGTATGTAATTGTATGGTCAGTAATCTGTCCCCCCCCCCACTATGCGGGCAGTGTGTATGTATATCACATGTATGTACAGTATGTAATTGTATGGTCAGTAATCTGTCCCCCCCCACTATGCAGGCAGTGTGTATGTATATCACATGTATGTACAGTATGTAATTGTATGGTCAGTAATCTGTCCTCCCCCCCACTATGCAGGCAGTGTGTATGTATATCACATGTATGTACAGTATGTAATTGTATGGTCAGTAATCTGTCCTCCCCCCACTATGCAGGCAGTGTGTATGTATATCACATGTATGTACAGTATGTAATTGTATGGTCAGTAATCTGTCCTCCCCCCACTATGCAGGCAGTGTGTATGTATATCACATGTATGTACAGTATGTAATTGTATGGTCAGTAATCTGTCCCCCCCCACTATGCAGGCAGTGTGTATGTATATCACATGTATGTACAGTATGTAATTGTATGGTCAGTAATCTGTCCCCCCCACTATGCAGGCAGTGTGTATGTATATCACATGTATGTACAGTATGTAATTGTATGGTCAGTAATCTGTCCCCCCCCCCACTATGCGGGCAGTGTGTATGTATATCACATGTATGTACAGTATGTAATTGTATGGTCAGTAATCTGTCCTCTCCCCACTATGCAGGCAGTGTGTATGTATATCACATGTATGTACAGTATGTAATTGTATGGTCAGTAATCTGTCCTCTCCCCACTATGCAGGCAGTGTGTATGTATATCACATGTATGTACAGTATGTAATTGTATGGTCAGTAATCTGTCCCCCCCCCACTATGCAGGCAGTGTGTATGTATATCACATGTATGTACAGTATGTAATTGTATGGTCAGTAATCTGTCCCCCCCACTATGCAGGCAGTGTGTATGTATATCACATGTATGTACAGTATGTAATTGTATGGTCAGTAATCTGCCCTCCCCCCACTATGCAGGCAGTGTGTATGTATATCACATGTATGTACAGTATGTAATTGTATGGTCAGTAATCTGTCCTCTCCCCACTATGCAGGCAGTGTGTATGTATATCACATGTATGTACAGTATGTAATTGTATGGTCAGTAATCTGTCCTCCCCCCACTATGCAGGCAGTGTGTATGTATATCACATGTATGTACAGTATGTAATTGTATGGTCAGTAATCTGTCCTCCCCCCACTATGCAGGCAGTGTGTATGTATATCACATGTATGTACAGTATGTAATTGTATGGTCAGTAATCTGTCCTCCCCCCCACTATGCAGGCAGTGTGTATGTATATCACATGTATGTACAGTATGTAATTGTATGGTCAGTAATCTGTCCTCCCCCCACTATGCAGGCAGTGTGTATGTATATCACATGTATGTACAGTATGTAATTGTATGGTCAGTAATCTGTCCCCCCCCACTATGCAGGCAGTGTGTATGTATATCACATGTATGTACAGTATGTAATTGTATGGTCAGTAATCTGTCCCCCCCCACTATGCAGGCAGTGTGTATGTATATCACATGTATGTACAGTATGTAATTGTATGGTCAGTAATCTGCCCTCCCCCCACTATGCAGGCAGTGTGTATGTATATCACATGTATGTACAGTATGTAATTGTATGGTCAGTAATCTGCCCTCCCCCCACTATGCAGGCAGTGTGTATGTATATCACATGTATGTACAGTATGTAATTGTATGGTCAGTAATCTGTCCCCCCCCTCCCCACTATGCAGGCAGTGTGTATGTATATCACATGTATGTACAGTATGTAATTGTATGGTCAGTAATCTGTCCTCCCCCCCACTATGCAGGCAGTGTGTATGTATATCACATGTATGTACAGTATGTAATTGTATGGTCAGTAATCTGTCCTCCCCCCACTATGCAGGCAGTGTGTATGTATATCACATGTATGTACAGTATGTAATTGTATGGTCAGTAATCTGCCCCCCCCCACTATGCAGGCAGTGTGTATGTATATCACATGTATGTACAGTATGTAATTGTATGGTCAGTAATCTGTCCTCCCCCCACTATGCAGGCAGTGTGTATGTATATCACATGTATGTACAGTATGTAATTGTATGGTCAGTAATCTGTCCTCCCCCCCACTATGCAGGCAGTGTGTATGTATATCACATGTATCCCACATGTATGTAATTGTATGGTCAGTAATCTGTCCTCCCCCCACTATGCAGGCAGTGTGTATGTATATCACATGTATGTACAGTATGTAATTGTATGGTCAGTAATCTGCCCTCCCCCCACTATGCAGGCAGTGTGTATGTATATCACATGTATGTACAGTATGTAATTGTATGGTCAGTAATCTGTCCCCCCCCCACTATGCAGGCAGTGTGTATGTATATCACATGTATGTACAGTATGTAATTGTATGGTCAGTAATCTGTCCTCCCCCCCACTATGCAGGCAGTGTGTATGTATATCACATGTATGTACAGTATGTAATTGTATGGTCAGTAATCTGTCCCCCCCCACTATGCAGGCAGTGTGTATGTATATCACATGTATGTACAGTATGTAATTGTATGGTCAGTAATCTGTCCCCCCCCACTATGCAGGCAGTGTGTATGTATATCACATGTATGTACAGTATGTAATTGTATGGTCAGTAATCTGTCCTCTCCCCCACTATGCAGGCAGTGTGTATGTATATCACATGTATGTACAGTATGTAATTGTATGGTCAGTAATCTGTCCTCTCCCCCCACTATGCAGGCAGTGTGTATGTATATCACATGTATGTACAGTATGTAATTGTATGGTCAGTAATCTGTCCTCTCCCCCCACTATGCAGGCAGTGTGTATGTATATCACATGTATGTACAGTATGTAATTGTATGGTCAGTAATCTGTCCTCCCCCCACTATGCAGGCAGTGTGTATGTATATCACATGTATGTACAGTATGTAATTGTATGGTCAGTAATCTGTCCTCCCCCCACTATGCAGGCAGTGTGTATGTATATCACATGTATGTACAGTATGTAATTGTATGGTCAGTAATCTGTCCTCCCCCCACTATGCAGGCAGTGTGTATGTATATCACATGTATGTACAGTATGTAATTGTATGGTCAGTAATCTGTCCTCCCCCCACTATGCAGGCAGTGTGTATGTATATCACATGTATGTACAGTATGTAATTGTATGGTCAGTAATCTGTCCTCCCCCCACTATGCAGGCAGTGTGTATGTATATCACATGTATGTACAGTATGTAATTGTATGGTCAGTAATCTGTCCTCCCCCCACTATGCAGGCAGTGTGTATGTATATCACATGTATGTACAGTATGTAATTGTATGGTCAGTAATCTGTCCTCCCCCACTATGCAGGCAGTGTGTATGTATATCACATGTATGTACAGTATGTAATTGTATGGTCAGTAATCTGTCCCCCCCCACTATGCAGGCAGTGTGTATGTATATCACATGTATGTACAGTATGTAATTGTATGGTCAGTAATCTGTCCCCCCCCACTATGCAGGCAGTGTGTATGTATATCACATGTATGTACAGTATGTAATTGTATGGTCAGTAATCTGTCCTCCCCCCACTATGCAGGCAGTGTGTATGTATATCACATGTATGTACAGTATGTAATTGTATGGTCAGTAATCTGTCCCCCCCCACTATGCAGGCAGTGTGTATGTATATCACATGTATGTACAGTATGTAATTGTATGGTCAGTAATCTGTCCCCCCCCACTATGCAGGCAGTGTGTATGTATATCACATGTATGTACAGTATGTAATTGTATGGTCAGTAATCTGTCCCCCCCCACTATGCAGGCAGTGTGTATGTATATCACATGTATGTACAGTATGTAATTGTATGGTCAGTAATCTGTCCCCCCCCCACTATGCAGGCAGTGTGTATGTATATCACATGTATGTACAGTATGTAATTGTATGGTCAGTAATCTGTCCTCCCCCCCACTATGCAGGCAGTGTGTATGTATATCACATGTATGTACAGTATGTAATTGTATGGTCAGTAATCTGTCCTCCCCCCACTATGCAGGCAGTGTGTATGTATATCACATGTATGTACAGTATGTAATTGTATGGTCAGTAATCTGTCCCCCCCCACTATGCAGGCAGTGTGTATGTATATCACATGTATGTACAGTATGTAATTGTATGGTCAGTAATCTGTCCTCCCCCCACTATGCAGGCAGTGTGTATGTATATCACATGTATGTACAGTATGTAATTGTATGGTCAGTAATCTGTCTCCCCCCCCACTATGCAGGCAGTGTGTATGTATATCACATGTATGTACAGTATGTAATTGTATGGTCAGTAATCTGTCCCCCCCCCACTATGCAGGCAGTGTGTATGTATATCACATGTATGTACAGTATGTAATTGTATGGTCAGTAATCTGTCCTCCCCCCACTATGCAGGCAGTGTGTATGTATATCACATGTATGTACAGTATGTAATTGTATGGTCAGTAATCTGTCCCCCCCCACTATGCAGGCAGTGTGTATGTATATCACATGTATGTACAGTATGTAATTGTATGGTCAGTAATCTGTCCTCCCCCCACTATGCAGGCAGTGTGTATGTATATCACATGTATGTACAGTATGTAATTGTATGGTCAGTAATCTGCCCCCCCCCCACTATGCAGGCAGTGTGTATGTATATCACATGTATGTACAGTATGTAATTGTATGGTCAGTAATCTGTCCCCCCCCACTATGCAGGCAGTGTGTATGTATATCACATGTATGTACAGTATGTAATTGTATGGTCAGTAATCTGTCCCCCCCCACTATGCAGGCAGTGTGTATGTATATCACATGTATGTACAGTATGTAATTGTATGGTCAGTAATCTGTCCCCCCCCACTATGCAGGCAGTGTGTATGTATATCACATGTATGTACAGTATGTAATTGTATGGTCAGTAATCTGTCCTCCCCCCACTATGCAGGCAGTGTGTATATATATCACATGTATGTACAGTATGTAATTGTATGGTCAGTAATCTGTCCTCCCCCCCACTATGCAGGCAGTGTGTATGTATATCACATGTATGTACAGTATGTAATTGTATGGTCAGTAATCTGTCTCCCCCCACTATGCAGGCAGTGTGTATGTATATCACATGTATGTACAGTATGTAATTGTATGGTCAGTAATCTGTCCCCCCCCACTATGCAGGCAGTGTGTATGTATATAACATGTATGTACAGTATGTAATTGTATGGTCAGTAATCTGTCCTCCCCCCCACTATGCAGGCAGTGTGTATGTATATCACATGTATCCCACATGTATGTAATTGTATGGTCAGTAATCTGTCCTCCCCCCACTATGCAGGCAGTGTGTATGTATATCACATGTATCCCACATGTATGTAATTGTATGGTCAGTAATCTGTCCCCCCCCACTATGCAGGCAGTGTGTATGTATATCACATGTATGTACAGTATGTAATTGTATGGTCAGTAATCTGTCCCCCCCCACTATGCAGGCAGTGTGTATGTATATCACATGTATGTACAGTATGTAATTGTATGGTCAGTAATCTGTCCCCCCCCCACTATGCAGGCAGTGTGTATGTATATCACATGTATGTACAGTATGTAATTGTATGGTCAGTAATCTGTCCCCCCCCCACTATGCAGGCAGTGTGTATGTATATCACATGTATGTACAGTATGTAATTGTATGGTCAGTAATCTGTCCCCCCCCACTATGCAGGCAGTGTGTATGTATATCACATGTATGTACAGTATGTAATTGTATGGTCAGTAATCTGTCCTCCCCCCCACTATGCAGGCAGTGTGTATGTATATCACATGTATGTACAGTATGTAATTGTATGGTCAGTAATCTGTCCTCCCCCCCACTATGCAGGCAGTGTGTATGTATATCACATGTATGTACAGTATGTAATTGTATGGTCAGTAATCTGTCCCCCCCCCCACTATGCAGGCAGTGTGTATGTATATCACATGTATGTACAGTATGTAATTGTATGGTCAGTAATCTGTCCCCCCCCCACTATGCAGGCAGTG